>NC_141101.1:36694829-37067329 GCF_041138505.1 Cibotium barometz | reverse complement strand
GTGTGAGAGGGAGTGTGTGTGTGTGTGTGTCTTCTCTTCTTATAGGGAGGGAGGCAAGAGAGAGGCCAAGGCCCAAAGCCTCAAAGGCTCAAGGCCTATGGGCCAAGGCTAAAGGCCCATGAAAAGCCCCTCCCAAACGGCCAAAAAAAAAGGTCAAAAATGTGACCATTGCCCAAACAGTAACCTTCGGCGTTCCCATGCAGCCGTCCCCCACAACCGTCCCCTCCTGGATCCATCCCCAGAACGTAGTCCCTTGTGAGGGCTGTCCGTCCGTGCCCGTCCCACAGTGTTCCTGGGACGGCGTCCCCCCGTTCCAAGGGTCCGTCCCCTTAGTCCCCTATGACTATGGTAATACTGAAATGAAAACTAATCTATTAACTACTGAGCAATGACCACTGACTAAAATAATAAAAAAACGGGCCAAATAAGTGTTGTACATTGAACCTCATATTTGATACGAAGACCTTATCCGTACGAGGTACGGTACGTATGGAGTGGTACAGAAAGTATTGAAGGTACACATCGGATCAGTACGGGTACAGAATGCAAAGTTAGTTGATGTGAACACCCTTATTTGGTTTTGGTGAAAAGATAAAGCTTGATGCCTATAAAAGCATGTACTTGGGTGGTTCTATTACATTGAGCATAATGCGGGTTGTGTAATCTCTCTCTCTCTCTCTCTCTCTCTCTCTCTCTCTCTCTCTCTCTCGTTTTTCAGTTTTTCTTTCCATGACACTCAGGACATGGACTTGTTGTATACAAATCTGTCTCATAGGTCAATTTGGTCGTTCGTAGACGTTAATATATCTTTTCTTTTCTTTCTCTCTTGGTTGCTATTACATCTCTCTCTCTCTCTCTCTCTCTCTCTCTCTCTCTCTCTCTCTCTCTCCACTGCCCACACCCACGCACGCGGCACAGTAGGGGGTACCCGGGGGTCGGGATGGGTGGCTTTACTATACAGGGAGGAGCTTCAACATGTGAAACAGGTGGTCAGACGGGATGAGGCCACACGGTTTTTGTGGGTGAGGACCCAGCCACACAGGGCCCGAGATATCTACCTTGCAGTGTGCTACTTTGCACCCTCCAATTCTAAATATGCCACCCATGGAGAGTCCCCGTACCTGCCCCTTTATGGTGACATTATGAAGTTTTCCAGTCTAGGGGACATCCTCCTGGCTGGAGACTTCAATGCCCGCACCGCGGGTGCACAGGTACCCTTCTTTGAGACAGATGATCCCATGTACCAGGAGATTGACACGGTGGGTACGGATCTAGAGTGGACATCATAGGATATGGCAGCCCGCCTAAAATATGGAGAGCATCTCTTAGCCCTCGGCGGGGCTCATAGGCTAGCCATTTATAATGGCCTGGCTAGATGGCCTAGATCTAACTCCTTCACCTCCTACCCCTTCGGACATGGAGCTAGTACAGTGGACTATCAAATGGGATCCCTCTCTCTGATCCCACTCATTCCAGAGTTTACCATCTCTCCTCGCCCTATCGGTGTTGCAGCAGACCATGCATACCTAGCTTTCTCCCTCACATGCCGATACGCCATGCAACCACCTGCTTTGCCCCATCACCGTCCGAGATACCACTTCACCAGAGAGACCTCTTCCATCTATTCTGATCACGTCTACCGCATCCTCTCCGACCTCGACCCCCAAATCCCACTTGATGAGCTTACTACACACCTCTCAGCCACCCTCCATACGTCCACTGCAGCCGCCTTCCCACACTACAAAGCCACCCCTACATCACCAGGACAGACTGTCCCACAGAATAGCTGGCACGACGAGGAATGTCGTGATACCCGAGCTTGTCTACATCGGGAGATGGCACTAGGATCCACCACTCACAAGCAGGCACGAGTGATCTTTCGACGTCTCACACGGAGAAAGAAGAGAGCCTACCTAGCCAGGCTTGAGCAAGAGCTATACTAGCTATTTCTTCGAAGGGACTGTAAGGAGGCCTGGAGGATCTTCGAGGATCATCGCCTTCCCACTCCGATTACTTCACCCAGCACTTGGCACACCTATGCCACCTCTCTACCATGTCCCCGAGCGGCCACCTCTCCCCCATCCACCCGAACCTCGTCCCCCACACTCTTCTTTCTTTCACCTTAGCATGGTGAGAGATGCTATTGACAGGATGCAGACTGGGAGAGCACATGATCATGATGAACTCCTCACCGAGCATTTCTCCCATGCTAGGGACACGCTAGCCCCTTTACTGGTTCACATGTTTAACAGGGCTTTATGTGAGGGCTTCCTCGTCAGCTAGTCATCGAATACTATTGTACCTATCTTGACAGCAAGTGACCCCATGGACCCCAACAACAACTATAGGACTATCATGATTGGTCACACCTTGGCCAAGATTTATGGTTCAATTTTGGAGCATGAGCTTAGTAGATGGTCCGAGGAGCAGAGACTCAGAGCACCGGGGCAAGCAGGCTTCAGGAGAGGGCACTCCACACTAGATCTTATCTTTACACTACGGGGATCATTGAGGAGGGGAGAGCTCACGGGCAATGGATATACTGCTGCTTTGTGGATTTCCGCAAAGCTTTTGATACTGTCCCGCGGGCCAGTCTGATGAGGAGACTGCAGGATATGGGAGTGCCAGCAGAGATGCTGTGGGGGATCATTACACTCTATGAGTCAATCACAGGCAAAGTACGGGCTCCAGGAGGTGACTCAAAGATCATACATAGCACTATCAGGGTGAAGCAGGGCTGCCCCTTGTCTCCTACTCTATTTGGTCTATACATTGACGAGATCTCGGATTACATAGTCAGCCAGACAGGGAGGACCAGGAGCACATTTGGCAGGAGTCCTAATACCGATCCTCTTGTATGCAGATGATATTGTTCTTATTTCTGATTCACCAGAGGGGCTGCAGAGGCATTTGGATACATTATGGGCCTTTTGCGAGGACTGGGACCTTATTGTGAACCTTGGAAAGACCAAGGTCATGATCTTTAACACCTCCTCACAGTGAATAAGTAGATCTCCAGTACAGTTTACATACAATGGAGAGCCTGTGGACTATGTTACCTCATATGCATACCTTGGGATCACTTTTGCTGGACCTCAGTTCTCGATGTGGAAGGCGGCCGACACTAGATTGACGAGGGGATATGCAGCCCTTGGCTCGCTAGAGAGGCAATGCTCACAGATACAGTTTCAGGAGCCGAGGACGAAGCTTTGGCTATTTGATACTCTAGTTACACCTGCACTACTGTATGGTGCCCCCATCTGGGGTCCTAGCTTATACCACAAGAGGAGACAGAGGAGAGAGCCGGCCGAGACAGATACAGAGGAGGTATATGATGGGTGGAAGCCGATGGAGAGGCCCCTAGTGGCGATGATCTCACACATGATTAGGAGTAAACCATCAGTGCCACATGAAATTGTGCGGGCAGAGATGGGGGCTGCACCGATAGTGACAGAGGCTCTATTCCAAATAGTAACATACTGGCATAGGCTATGGGAGCTTCCACTTGATAGATACCCCCGGCTAGCCCTGGAGTCCTCGAGACAGTTGACACTTGAGGGAGATCAGAGTGCTCGTATGCACAGGTAGGCACTTGGTTTGGCATGCACGGTATGCAGATGGAGGCACTCCCCCCCCTTCCAGTACAGCATAGAGGCCCCGTCATTTGCTCTCAGCTGCACAGAGCGGAACAGGGTTATCAGGAAGCACATTGTCAGACTGGATACTCAGAGGACATGGAGTTCACCTAGTTGTCCACTGGGGACGAAGATGGCCTTCTACAGGGATCACCTCCTATGCCTCACAGAGGATGGGTTCATCATCCGTCCATGCTACATGGACATACACCTATCCTTTGGGGTGAGATGTGCGATCGGCCAGATCCGCACCTCATCCCACCAGCTCAGAGTGGACACTCGCCTAGGGCAGCCACACCAGAGGACAGGATATGCCAGCTCTATCACACAGAGCCCGAGACAGAGGACCATTACATATGCCGATGCCCTGTTACTATGAGATTCGGGGGAGGTTCCACTGCCTCTTCCGAGCTGGGTTCGGACCACTTTCCAGGATCATGGACTTCCCGGATCAGAGATGCCTGGGACTTTTTCAGCTAGAGCTCCGTAGACACAGGGAGTCCTTAGTGAGATCCAGGTCAGCTGTACTTGCTCGAGGACCAAAACAGAGAGCTCTCACCAACTACTTCCATACCAACACTCTGAGGGCCAATCCACCCATCATACCCAGACCACAAGCTAGTGTAGGAGCTCGGCCGAGAGGTGTGACACTCGATAGAGCCACTGAGTTATGCAAAGCTCGACACCCAGACCCCATGGGCCTCGCCCACAGCCACGCCAGCACAAGAAGATCCGAGCCATCATCTCCCATCATTGCAGGACCACCTTGTGCCAGCTCAGTTTCACCACCTTGAGCACCATGTCACAGCGGCCCATGAGGGATGTATTAGGGTGATATGAGAGCTCTCTGCTCATGTACCTAGATCAGATTTTAGAGTTCTAGATTTTTTGTTATCTTTCTTTATTACTATTTTGTACCCAGGATGATGTACCTCATGGATATGATGTAACCTTTTGGTCTCATAGGTCATTTTGGCCTTTTGAAAACGTTAATACAACTTTCTTTTTTCTCTCTCTACAACATATTATGAGATTCGAGGGCGCTACCATTGCCTTTTGAGAGAGGGATTTGGACCACTGGCTAGAGTCATGGACTATTGTGATCAGCGATGCTTGGGTTTTTATCTCCTGGAGATCCGAAGCTCAGAGAGTCCATTATCAGGAGCAGACGCCTGACTGGCAGGGAGTCCACACAGAGACAGATTACTGACTTCTTTAGAGGGACTACCCGGGAGGACACACAGCCGACAGCCCAGCAGTGGGCACCCCGTGGGACTCTAGTTGAGAGAGCTATCCAATTGGGCAGATCCAGACGCCCGAGGGCTCGCGGATCCTCACATCAGAGACGGTGCCTACACCAGAGGATTCAGAGCATCATTGCGAGGCATTGGGCTCGTCCGACCAGGCATCTCACTATGGCAGATATCCAGGCCATCCGGCAAAGACCCATGCTACAGCTCCTAGGATGATTACCACTCCAACCATATACTGTTGTCCTCACTCTCACTTTTGTACTCCCCCATATTCATGTATTCATATATCCATGTACTCATGTACTCCATTTTGACTAGTAGCATTAGCTTCCCACTCTCCCTAGGTGCTGCTTCCGGATGCTCCCTACTGATGTACTGTAGGGCTAGATACTTACCTTCAGTTCTTTCTTTTCTTTTCCAGATAGTGCATCAGATGTCACATGGTTGTAACTTTGGTCTCATAGGTCACTTTGGCCTTTTGAAGACGTTAATATAACATTTCATTTCTCTCTCTCTCTCTCTCTCTCTCTCTCTCTCTATATATATCTTTGTGCACCAACTCGTCAAGGCTTGATCCATCCGGGACATGCAACCTGCCGATACCCTCTCTTCGTCTATGTGGGCCTACAATCTCAAAGAAATCACCAGTGATCCTGTCTCCTGCATGTGTCTGAAAAGAGGCTCTGGCATGGTATACGTGGCTCTTGTAAACATTAACTCGTTGAAGGCAGCCATAAGGCCACCTTCCATGAGAACGCAATGCCGCAGAAATAAAGAGGCTGGAAGAACGTCCTCTCTCGAGCATTTGCCCCTAGGTAATGCCAGATAGCATCCGCCAACTCCTCAGATGTGCAGGGGTCCAAGAGGAAAGTCACACCCGCTCATGCGCAGCCAGCACCTGTAAGGAAACGCAATCTGCTCTATGCTGCCTCCTGTAAAAGACTGCTAATCTCACCAAGACCTCCATCTAGGGCTCTTGTGGCTGCTCCTGAGTAAAAATCAAGCCTCTCCCAAGTCCCCTCTATCCTGTTGCAGATCTTTGGGTCCTGAATGAGGCTATCTGGAATCCGGGTACTCATCTGTTTGTCCCATCTCCAGGGGTCATCTAGGGATAGAATAACTAGTGCGTGGTCGGAAAAAGTAGTGCCAACCAAAATACCAATCATGCCGCCACATCCACAAGCCCACTCGTCAACATAGAACCGATCAAGTCTAGATGGATTGGCGCTGTAATCCTCATGTCAGATCTGGAGAAACACAAACTCACGGGACTACATCCAAACTCTAAAAGATGCCAAGGGTCTTGTCCCTTGAGAGAAAAAATCAACTCCTCCCATGCCAAGTACTCTATACTTGATATAGTAGCCATTCCATCTTCGAATCTGTCATCGGTCGACTCTAGCATGTTAAAGTCCCCACCCACACACCATAAATTTGCCTGCAGCAAGGACCAACGAACTGTACTCCAGAAGGTTGCTCTGCGTGTTGCCACGTTCGATGCGTAGACATTCAGGAAGCCGACACAGTCCTCTCCTATCCTGATGGTCACCCACTGAGCCCGTCCAGTGACAATGGTGCTTCAGTCGACCACTGCAAGCAACAGCTGCTCACTAACAAAAATGCATACTCCACTTTGTGTCCCAGAGGGACCAAAAGAGTGGGACCAGAAGGTTTCACTCCTGCCCTGCAACATCTTCCCCAACTGGCGGGTCTGTCCCTCTGGACAAATAGTGCTCCTGTAAGAAGAGAATGTAAATGGGTCCACCAACTGTTGCTGCTCTGTGGAGCTCCTTTCTAAGGACACCATGCCTCTGGAAGCATCTGGACCCCCCAACCCCTGGATGTTCCATGAGACAATTTGCATAGCTAAAAGCGGTGGGAAGGGAAACTGTCAAAACAGACCTCCACTCAAAGAGTCTTGGGCATGGCTTTCGATGGAGAGTAGTCACTGTTGGTCCTTGAGCAAAGCCGTGCCAGATGGGTAGGTATCCTAGCCTCCATGTGGCCCCACTCTGTTCGAACTTCGAACCATAGAGTATGCATCCATGTGTCGTTGTGCAGATATCTGTAGGAGGGGGACAGTGGTACTGCCCACTGAAACACGAAGAAACACAAAAGGCAACACCTCTAGGCTAGAGAACATCATCTCCCCTGTGTGATCCCCGAGGCCATAGCTGCCCAACTCAGCCAAAGGCCACAGGTGAGTAAGCACATCAGTGATATGCACGTCATGCAAATCATGCGAAAGGTCAATGGCCTGCCCCTGTATGGCGGTGGAAACTGACTTCGTGCTGCAGTCCATCCCCTCTGCTGCACTCAGAGGGAAGGAGAAGTTCATCGCTCCACTCTCTGGGGCGGACGGCTTGGAGTAGTATAGCACAGTACGTGATCGGAGAAAGCAGTGCCAGCCAAAATACCAATCATGCCGCCACGACTGCAAGCCCACTCGTCTACATAAAACCGATTTAATCTGGATAGATTAGGGCCTGTACTCCTCCTGTCGGATCTGGAAAAACACAAACTCTGAGGACTACGTCCAAACTCTGGCAGATGCTTACATGTAACTGTAGCCATGGCACCACCGAGTTTGTCCTCCGCCGACTAACATTTTAAAATCTCCACCCATACACCAGAAATCCGCCTATGGCAGGGACTGACGAACTGTACTCCAGAAAATGGCTCTGCCTGCTGCAGCGTTAACCACGTATATATTAAGGAAGCCCACAACGTCCTCTCCAGTCATGATGGTCACCCACTAAGCACCCCAGTGACCATGGTACTTGAGTTGACCACTGCCGGCAGCAGCTTCTCACTAACGGAAATCCATACTCCACCCTCTGTCCCAAAGGGGCCAAAAGAGTGGAGTAGGACCATAAGGTGTGACTCCTGCCCTGCAAAATCTTCCCCCAGTGGTGGGTACGTCCCTTTGAAAGAGGGTGCTCCTAAATGAAAAGAATATTAATGGGTCCAACAACTACTGCTCTGTGGAGCTCCTCTCTAAGGACACCATGCCTCTGAAAACATTGTGGGCTACCCAAACCATGGATGTTCCATTAAATTATCTGCATATCTAAGATTGGTGGGAAGCGGAACTGTCTAAACTACCCTCACTCTATTCGAGCCCTAGAGTATGCATACTCTAGACTCCACCTGTCACAATGCAAGTATCTGTAGGAGAGGGGAATTGGTACTGCCACTGAAACATGAAGAAATACAAAAAGAAGCACCTCCAAGCTAGAGGACATCATCTCCCCTGCCTGGTCTCGAAGGCCTGAGCCACCCAACTCCATCCGAGCCAAAGGCCAGAGGTGGGTAGCACATTAGTGATACGCAAATCATGCAGATGATGCGAGAGCTTTATGGCCTAACCCTGAATAGCGGTGGACGCTGACTCCATGCTCCAGTTTGTTCCTTACATTGCACTCAAAGGCAAGGAGAAGATCATTGTGCCACTCTCTGGGGTGGACAGTCTAGAGTGATAAATCACCAGACATGCAAATGAGAGCCATCGTCTCCTTGAACATGCCAATCCCTTCGACAGGAGACACCAGAAGAAACTGTAATTAACTAGCTTCCCCAACCCACAGGGCGCGCGCCGGGGGGGGATTGGGAGGAAGAGCCCGCACCGGAGAGGCAGCGATGGTTATCTCTACCGGCTCTGAAAAATGATGCATCAAACGGCGGACCGAGCTGGAATGTTGTCTCCGCTTCGGGTCTAGCACAATCAGGGGGGTGGTGAGAGTGCTGCTGCCCGGTAAAAAGGGGTCCCCAGTGCCATCGGGGGCGAGAGCAGGGGTGGGGGGATTGAGAGCCCAAGCCCACAACAAGCTCTGGAGGGTCAACTAGCCGCCCGGGAACCTGAAAGCCTGGTGAGGAATCTCGACGAGGTACAGTCTCGAGAAGGGGGGGGGGGGGAGGATGGGTTCCTCAAGGGTATTGGGGGGGCCCATCTCCGTCAAGGAGTTGCTGAGATAAATGCTTGGAACGGTTCTCTGCCACAACCATATCCTCCTCGATCCTACCAGCATGGCGCGCCTGTCAAGTGCCGCTCTGCTCTAGAAGTTAGCCAGCAATTTTGCCTCAGGCCGACAATCTGCCACTCTCTTGCGCTGGTCTCAACCGAGGACATGTCCTGGTGCTCTGGTACTTGGGGGCCTGTGTCTCGCCTACCCCCTGTGGAATTTCTGAGCTGGGCCCCTTTTGGGGGGGGGGGGGGGGGGGGGGGGGGGGGGGCAATCAGAGGTGACCGCCTAGATCGTCGACGGGGACAAGCTCTAGAGAGATGTCTCATCTACCTGCAAATGAAGCATTGGCCTAGGAGGCCAGAGTATTCAACTCTCTATAAACTAGGTTCCCCGTACAAACTAGGAAGCAGAATCGAGTCAAGCAAGGAATTCGAGGAGGCAATGCAAATACGAAGAGATGGAATCCCTGCCGTCCATGCAAGAACTCAAGCCACGGTGGGGGAGGATTCCATCACTCTTCTGATAGCACCTCCTATCACCGCAAGAAGAGGAAGGTATTCCTTCTTGAGACTTGGAAAGCACAGTGTCACAAGAAAGCCTGAGTTGCCAACCAATGGATTGGATGCCGAGGGCATACAAAATGCGACAGGGCTTAGTCGCATGTCTAAGTCTGAAGCTGCAGGCAAATCGAACTCAACCTGATAGTAGCCACGCCCCAAGGGGTGAATGTTAGTGATCTTTCCACGCACGCCAAGAAGGCTTTGCGTGTAACAAATCACTGAACTGTCTGTGCGAGGGGCGGCTACCCACAATCTTGCATACTAGGGTAGAGGCCTCCAAAGAAGTGACAGTCATAGCAAGGAGCTGAAGATCATCTTCTGAAAAGGATAGGCAAAGGATGGCGGCCTCGGTCGGGGATGACAGAGCGTCTGCCGTGGAGTCCTCCTGGGGGTTCAAGCCCAAAAGATGTTGAAACTTGCCATGGATATAGAACCCCAAGAGCGAAAAACACCAGAATGGGAAAAAAGAGAGGATAAGCGGGATGCGGACAGCACAAGGGGAGGCAGGAGGAAACAGCAATTAAGAGGAAGTTGGTGGGGGCTAAGGATAGGAGGGCGGAGAGGCGCAGAGGAGGGGACAGCGCCCGGAATGGCGGAGCTGGGTGGAGGTAGCGAAGAGGAAGGCAGGGGGGGATGGCGCGGCCCTCACGGAAGGCAGGCTGAGCAAGGGTAAAGGAAGTAGGGCAGGGCGGGGAGTCGGACAGGTGGCCAGGAGGCACAAAGGAAGGAGAAGGCAGAGGGGGAACTCACGTGGGAGGCGTGCACAGGGGCGAGGTGGAGGGCAGTGAGGTTGGAGACAGAGAAGTGGGGGAGGTAGCGCGCTGGAAGGCGACAGGGCGAGGTGCAGGCGCGTACACGGGGGGCGCTCAGCTCTCGATCGGCTGCCTCCCCCAGCTAGTAATTATCCACTGCCTTTCCCACTTTTGCAACTCAGTCACTTTTCCTTTAAATGCCTTTCTCACTTTTCAACTCCGTCACTTTTCCTCTAAATGCCCTATCTGTTGCTCCACTTTCCTCCCCGTGGAGCTTTGCCCCCCCACTTTCTTCAGCCTAAGCTGCCTTCTCTACTCTTAGAAAGTATTCAGATAAGTATTATCATCAAAAGGAAGTAATATCTGATGATAGAGAGCGAGAGAATGGCTTCAAAATGGGGAGACACTCCACACAAAGTTAAACTTATAAGTATCACTTTCATTAGTTACACAAGGTTTAAGCACCAGGTATGAGATGTTTGAAACCAGATGATTAAAGTGAACAAGTATTTTAAGTAAAAAGTTTCACTGGCTTAGCATTTTTTTTATATAGAAGTTACTGCTATAGATTTTAAAAGCGCAAAAAATATTCAACATACTTGGCGATAGCCAATGGCCCGAGAAGCAGGGGACGTGTTCGGCATGATTCCCAAATCTAGTAGCCACGAAGCCTCCTTCAGCAAGCCCATATTTCCTGAAACCAATGTCCAATGAACCTCCCAATCAGCTCGTTGTTTACAAAAAGTTGCAGCTTCAAAATGTGATTAGACAGCAGGGGAAACACAAGACAAAACATCGAAGGCTGTATAATCTTTTCTGCATACTGACAAGTTTTTGCTTTAAAAGAAGTCTCAAGAACAAGTGATGTAAAGAAAGTAGAAAAAACTATGCCATGCAGCCAATCATCACTTTGCTTTTCCAAAGAATGACTCCAACTTTAGTCTTGCCAATATCAATACCATCCCAACACTTAACTATCCCAGTAGCTTACATCTATGCTGCAAACATAAATGTGACTTTGAAACTGTGTCGGTAAGCCACTTGAAAAAGCTAAAAGTTACTATCTCACAACAACTAGCAAAATCTAGTGCCTTGCATTATCAAGCTGCATCCCAGAAACATAGCATGATCCATCTACACTTCTTCATATGACAAACTATTTATGGTAACATCTAAAAAACCACTGCCCTAGATATCTGGAATAAAACAAAACAAAACAAAGCTACTCCTAGTATACGATGGATCTTCATGAGGCCCAATCCTGAGGCTTGAGCACCGCCTTCGAGGACAGATTTGGAGCCAGTTTGATGAGAGCTTGGGACCACCTCAAGCCAGCCCTCCAACAGCTCCGCCCGGCCTCAGACGAGGAGAGACTCCGCTAGCCGCTCATCTTGAAACACCTCTTCATGATGCCCAATAGTCACCCTCTGGGGACACGTTCACGCGTGGCCTAGGCCCCCCTCAGTTCTGGCCCAGCTCTGTCTCTTGGCGAGTGGACTAGCTTCAGGCGGCTGACTCAGGAGGCTCAGGAGAGACGCCTTGTGGAGGCAGAAAGCAGATAATCCTCGCCATCGACTCACTCAGCCATCCCCCCCCCCCCCCCCCCACCCCACCACAAGTGGCTGGGAGCTTTCACGCGGAACGACATCTCCTTGGTGGTCCTAGGCTCACACAGGGGACCAGCTCTCATATTCTCAGTAGGATGTCATGGATGTCTCATCCTCTCCCCAACAGAGGACTTTATGGTGACAGGTGTAGCCACCAAGGGTTCCCACACTCTACTGTTCCGGCCAACCATCTCACGGTGTCGCACTGGATCACCATCACACCATCACACCACCACAATGCATCACCATGACACCAGAGAAACATCCCAGAGCATTTGGTGGACTATCCACAAATGGGAGTGCACCACCAACGGATACATGAGAGGTGCATGCACTTGCAGTGAAGGCACCACACTGACATGTTGGGACACAATGCTTAGCTAGGGAGGCTCAAAGAGAGAGGCAACCATGGCTATGGAGTATTAGAGAGAGAGAGAGAGAGAGAGAGAGAGAGAGAGAGAGATGATATATTAACGTTTTCAAAAGGCCAAAGTGACCTATGAGACCAAAAAGGTTACAACAATTGGTGGATATGATACAATGTCTGTGTAAGAAAAGCTAAGACAACTAAACAACTAAGTGAAACTGAAACAACAACTATGAGGAAAAGTAAGGTACTAGGAGCTCCTAATGGATAACATCTGGAAAGGAAAACTCCACCAACAAAGGTAAGCATCATACACATCACCATCCAAAGATGTCTCTTCATCGGTCGATGGCGGATATCCTCAATGTCCTCCATGGTGAGTACTCTGATTGGACGTCTCCCATGCCCTGCTAGTATGGTCCTGATCCTCTGTTGTAGTCTCCGCCGGTGTCGAGATGGGCCTCTCATCTTGGGACGCCTGGACCGCCCCAGCTCTATAGCCCGATCAATCAGTGTACCTGTGGTGCGGCTATACTCTGGGGCTAGCTGCAATGCCTGCTCTCCTGATTGCTCAATCTCTGGTCGAAAGAAGTCTGTAATCTGCCTCTGTAGGTGTCTCTCCCTCTCTGATCCCCTCCCTCTCAAGAGACCCTCTCTATGTCTACGCAGCTCCAGCAAGTATAATCCGAGGCATCTCTGATCCTAGTATCTCATGACTCTGGAAAGTGGTCCGAAACCCTCTCTGAACAGGCAGTGAAAACGGCCTCGTATCTCATAATATACTGGACAATGACATATGTAATGTAACTCTATCTCTGGCTCCATCTGGCACAGCTCACAAATCCTGGCCTCAGCTGGTACTCCTCTGAATCTGCCGGTCTCAATCTCTAGCTCGTGTGAGGATGTGCGCATCTGACCAATAGCACACTGTACCCCATGAGAAAGATGAGTATCCATGTACCTGGGTGTAATCACAAACCCATCCTCCGTGAGCTCGAGAAGATGATCTCTATAGAAAGCCATCTTCGTACCAAGCTCGTGTGTCGGCTGTATCCATGTCCTCCTAGTGTCCAGCAGAGTCAAGTCTTGCCTGATAAGTCTAGTAATCTCTGCCCGTGTGAGAGAGAGGGAGGGTACATCCACGGAGTACTCAAATGGAGGTAGCCTGTCCATACTAAAGCCATGCAGCTGGAACCAAGCTATCATCTGTGCATACCAACATGATCCATCTCCCTGTGATGCCAACTGTCGTGAAGACTCCAGGGCTAAGCGAGCATATCTGTCTCTAGGGAGAGCCCAAGGCTATGTATAAAGGAGACTGATCGAGTGAGTGCCTCTACTACCAATGGAAGGGCAGCCATCTCTACACGTGCCACGGATAATATCATGTGGTACGGAGGCCTTGGCCCTAATCATCCGGGAAATCATAGAAACCAAGGGCCTCTCCATACATCTCCATCCATCAGTGCTACCAGCTTGGCTGTGGTGATCCACTGAGAGTCCCCATATCTCCACTCCATACAACATGGCTAAAGTGACCAAAGTGTCAAAGAGCCAGAGCTTTGTTCGAGGTTCGTGAAACTGAACCTGCGAACACATTCTCTCTAGTCTCCCCAATGCTGCATAAGCTCTGGTCAATCTGGTCTCCGCTGCTCTCCTCAAGGAAAATAGTGGGCCACTAAAAACCACACCAAGGTAAGTATATGCATCTGTATACTCCACTGTCTCCTGACCATATGTAAAGGTGGGTGCTGACCTCCTAACCCACTGTGCTGTGGTGTTAAACACCATCACCTTGGTTTTACCAAGGTTAACAGACAATCCACTATCCTGTGCAAACGTGTGCAATGCATCCAAATGACGTTGCATCCCCTCTGGAGAATCTGAGATCAACACAATATCATCAGCATACAATAACAGCCGAATCCATGTCCTTGCTAGCTGTGCTCCTCTGTGTCACCCTCCCGCTCTACATAGTCCGAGACCTCATCCACATACATCCCAAATAAGGTGGGAGAAAGGGGGCAGCCCAGTTTCACCCCAATAGTGGAGTGAACCATCTCAGATATACCCTGAGTAGTACGTACCTGCCCCACAACTATCCTGTATAAAGCCATGATTCCCCAAATCAGCTCTGTGGGCACTCCCATCTCCTGTAGTCTGCGCATCAGTCTGGCTCTCGGTATTGTGTCAAAAGCTTTGCAGAAATCCACAAAGCAACAATAAATGCTCCTGCCATATGATCTGCGCTCCTAAATAATAGCTCTGAGTGTCAAGATATGGTCAAGAGTGGAGAAACCTCTCCTGAACCCTGCCTGCCCTAATGCACGTATGCCCTCTCTCTTTGCCCATCTACTCAACTCTTGCTCAAGAATAGATGCATATAATCTAGCCAATGTGTGACCAATGATGATGGTACGATAATTCCTAGGAAGCATGGGATCCCCTGACTTGAAGATAGGCACAATCGTGGACATATTCCAAGTCTCAGGAAAACCCTCACACATGGTTCGGTTAAACATCATAGCAATAAGCGGGGGGGAGGGGGAGGGGGAGGGGGAGGGGGAGGGTGAGGTAGGGGCTCCGAAGGGGGGAGAAGGGTTCGCCTGCGGGGGAACTGGCCCGTCAAGAACCTGACAGCCTAGTGGGGGATCTTGCCGAGGTAACGGTCTCTAGAAAGGGAAAGAAGGGGGGGGGGGGGGGGGGGTGCGGGGGTGTGGGGGGGGTTCCTCGAGTGTACTTGTGGAGGGGGGGAAGGTCTAAGCTGGGCCCAAGGGAGGAGGGGGCAGCTGGAGGTGGCCTCCTAGACTGTCGACAAGGACAAGCGCTAGCAAGATGTCCCATCTACTTGCAGATGAAGCACTAGCCTGGGAGGCGAGAGTACTCGACTCTCTATGAAATAGGTTCCCCCCGCAAACTAGGAAGCAGAATGGAGTGAGGTACAGACTCCAGGGAGACAATGCAAATGCGAAGAGCTGGAATCCTTGCCGTCCATACAAGAGCCGAAGCCGCAATGGGGGAGGATTCCATTACTCTTCTGATAGCACCTCCTATCACTAGGAGGAGAGAAAGGTATTCCTTCCTGAGACCTGGAAAGCAGACAGTCCACACGAAAGCCTGAGATGTCAGCCAAAGGATTGGACACTGGGTCAAAGCCTAGCTCCCACCTCGCAAAGAAGGCCTGGGCCGTACGCAGTGCGACAGGGCGCAACTGCATCACTGTGCCCGAAGCTGCAGGCGAATCGAACTCAACCTGATAGTAGCCACGCCCCAAGGGGTGAATGTCAGTGATCTTTCTAGGCGTGCCGAGGAAGCTTGCCTGTAACAGATCCCTAAACTATCTGCCCGCCGGGCGGCTACCCACAATCTTGCAAACTAGGGTCAATGAAGCGATAGTCGTAGCAAGGAGCTGGAGATCTTCTTCTGAAAAGGATAGGCAAGGGATGGTGGCCTCGGTCGGGGATGACGGAGTGGCTGCCATGTAGTCCTGGGGGTTCAAGAATAGACAATGCCGAAACTTGCCACGAATATAAAACCCTGCGAGCGATAAACACCTCGATGGGAAGACAAGAAAGAGGATAAGCGGGATGCAGACAGGACAAGGGGAGGCAGGGGGAAACAGCAAAAAGAGCAAGGCAGTGGAGAGGAGGCCAAAGAAGCGCGCGGGGGGGGGGGGGGGGGGTGTTGACGGCACCCAGAACGGCAGAGGAGGGTGGAGGCGGCGAGGAGAAGGTGCGGGTGGTTGGCACACGTAAGGGAGAGTAGGCTGAGGGCAGCACACGTAAGGCAGTCTGAGCAGGGGCGAAGGAAGTAAGGCAAGGCGGGGAGGCAAGAGGTGCGAGGGAATGAAAAGGCAGAGGGGGAGAGGTCACACGGGAGGATCGCACAGGGGGAAGGCAGATGGCAGCGAGGTGGAAGGCAGCGGGGAGGGGGGACAGTCAACAGTGAAGGAGGGGGCACTGTGCACAGGAGGGGGATGTTTATCAGCAATCAAGCCAAAAGCCACAACATAACCAGCAAGTAAAATTAAGAAACTCCAGATCCCTTTGCATTCAGGCAAGTTGCAATCAAAAACATCTTTCCAACATCTAAGGTCGCAGTACAACTCATGGTACATGAGCTCACCTATCAACATTTCTTCACAACGTTGATCAATAAAACGATAGAGCGTCTCACGAGGGTTGTACAGGAAGAAACATAAAAACTCATAATCCAAATCCTTAGCACTTCGAGTGAGCTTTCTTGAGCTCTCAAGACTTTCTGATTCTCCCAGTTCAGACAGTCCTTCAGTTTCAGTATGAAGAAGACTAAAGGAATTGCGGGGAAGACCAGATGCCTGTAGCAGATGCAGCCAAACATAAGTTTTTGCAAAATTCATAAGTGCACGTATAGAAATGCCTGAATGCCCATACTTACTATGTGCTGGGAACATATACAAAAAAAACATATAAATGAAAGAGAACGGCATGAAGGCAATCATTTAAACAAAAAGGCAAAAGGCAGACAGCTCCTTCTGCATGCAAATGGTGTGGAGTGGCTACAATCCATATTCCGAGGTTGAAATGCATCAATATATTTTAGATATTCATGAGGCTAATGCATGATTATTAGCGTCCTTGGAGATAGATAAATTGTATTCACGTCTTCTGAGGCCAAGTAAGTCCTATGAAACCTAAATCAACGATACAAAGTTTTCCAAGCATTTCAAAATACTGAAAAAGTGATCGAGTGCTAATGCCTCATTCTGTGTGTGCTAAAACTCAAAAATTGAGCACCTCTTTGACGAAAAGAACGATTAAAAGAAAGAAAGGAAGCTGTGCAATCATAGAAAAGGCACTTGTCACCAGCTGTACATAAGCTCCAAAAATATTGGTTCACAGGGATGTCATGAACAATGGACATCAGGTACAAGAAGTAGAAGCATTGAGACGAGGAGATTATCTAAAAGAAAGAGCCAGGCATCGTCGGTTTATCCTGGCAGTGCCCGGAAGAATGCCAAAGGACGATCCAAAAAGTAAAACCAAGAAGCTTTGTTCAAAGAAACACTCTTAAGAACATGGAAAGAGCTTTGGCAAGAAAAGCAAGATCATGTAAAGTAGCCACAAGAGAACCTCTCAGTGGACACAAGGAAAAGTGAGAAGAAGAAGCTGGAGCTTTCCCCCTTGTGCATCTTTCGCCATAGCCCTCCCTCCCTCTGTCCCTCCATCGCGTGCACCAGCCTTTACCCCCTTCCTTCACTGTTGCCCGCCTGCATCAGTCCCCCCCCCCCCCTTGCCTCAGCCGCGCCATCGCCCACCTGCGCACCCCCCCCCCCCCCCCCGCCTTCCTCCTCCCTCTTCAGCGCCTCCTCTGCCCCACCTTCTCCCTCGCCATCGCCGTCTCTTCTCCCTTTGCCTCCCTCCCTCTGCGCCCCCCCACCCCATCCCTCCATGCTACCCCAGCCCCCTCCTCCTATGCACTGCCTCACCCCCTCTCTGCGCCATCCCACCCCCTTCAGCCCGTGCCTTCTCCTCTGGGCAACTTACCCTCACGCCACCCCTCCCCCGTGTCCCCCCTTTCCTTCATTCAGTTCTCTACCCGTCCTCCCCCATTCGAGCTATCAAGCTCCCTTCTTCCCCCCCCTCCTTTTTTTTCCCATCTCCGCATCACAGGTGCTTCTCCGCGGTGTTTTGTCCTAGGGCAAGATTCAGCAATTTCTCGTCTTGAACCCCAGGAGGACTCCATGGCAGCCACTCTGTGATCCCCGACCGAGGCTGCTGTTCCTAGCCTCTCATTTTCCGAAGAGGATTGCCAGCTGCTCACTTCAGCAATTGCCTCTTTGGAGGCCTCTACCTTGGTATGCACGATTGTGGGTAGCCGCCTGGCTCACAGACAGCTAAGGGATTTGCTACAGGCAAGCCTTCTTGGCACGCCTGGAAAGATCACAGATATTCATCCTCTCGGGCGTGGCTACTACTAGGTGGAGTTCGGTTCGCCTGTAGCTTCAGAGAGAGTCATGCACTTGAGCCCCGTTGCATTGCGTACGGCCCATGCCTTCTTTGCAAGGTGGCAGCATGGCTTTGATCCAGCGTCCGATCCTTTGGCTGGCATCTCAGGCTTTCCTATGACAGTCTACTTTCCAGGTCTCAAGAAGGAATACCTTCCTCTCCTCCCGGTGATAGGTGGTGCTATCGGGAGGGTGATGGAACCCCGACGGCCGGGAATCCATCCCTTCATATCCGCATCGCCTCCCCAGACTCAATGCCTCACATCGTTTCTCTCCCTAGTCTGCGAGGGACTCGCCTCTACAGAGAGTTGAGTACTCGGGCCTCCCAGCCAATGTTTCATCTGTCGGTAGCTGAGACGCCTCGCTAGAGCCTACCCTCGCCAATAGACCAAGAAGCTGCCTCCAATAGTCCTCCCTCCTGGCAGCCCCAGCTCAGACCCTCCTTAGGGGTGGGTGGGCGGGATATAGGCCGCCACGTACCAGAGCACCAAGCCTCAACTAAGGCCAACGTAGGAGAGTGGCACACCACTAGCCCAAGGCCATGGTTGATAGCAATGAAATCAAGGCAAGATTGGTATAGGGGATGCATAGACCTATTTGTTGATAAGCCAAAGGATACGAGGATCAGGTATGACTTGAACACAGGGAAGATTATGGAGCTTGGAGAAGATCTAGAAGTGGAAACAAATGAAAGCTCAACCTCGTTTGAGAGTTATGATGCTTACTCTTCAGAGTCTACATAAGAGGCTGATGATGAGAGTTTAGACCAGAATATGCTGCGCTTCTATATATATATGGTGTGTTGCTGCTGGTCAGGCAGTTTACTGCTGTCGGCCAGCCTGTCTGATGCTCCATAATTGGCAAATATTCATTAAATGCTCTTTAACTGCTCTCAGCTCTGCTGACCAGGTTGTCAGCTAGTTCCAACAGGACCCGACCTGATGCTAATAAATGCCCCTAATACTTATGATGGCTCATGTACTGATGTTGGTGCTGAAACAGCCCTATATACATGCTTATGTTGATATATGCCTGAATAATACTTGGATTAATGCTTAAATGTCCTGCTGAATGTTTATGGATGCTTGATGATGCCATGCCACTTGCACACCTGATGGGTGTGCACGTGACATTCCCCTCTGCTAAATTGTTGCTGGGTGGTATACCTGGCAAGGTGGTATACCTGGCAACCTTTCGACTCCTCTGCTGATCCTTCTGCTAAACTGTTGCTGGGTGGTATACCTGGCAACCTTTCGACCCCTCTGCTAAACTGTTGCTGGGTGGTATACATGGCAACCTTTCGTCGACTCCTCTGCTAAACTGTTGATGGGTGGTATACTTGGCAAGGTGGTATACCTGGTAACCTTTCGACTCCACTGAAACCAGTGCCCCCTTCTGACTTCTTCTGTTGGGACTAAGGTCAACTGTAGGAGTTGAATCCTTTGAGCCAAAGACTTGTCTACTGCCGGAACTAAATGGCAAATGCTGCTAAAATTGCTTGGAAATACCTGAGTCACCCCTGACCTGCCTGTGGAATCCTTTCACGCACCATCTCTGTCATTCCTAGACCTCTGAACCTCCTGAGGCGGTGTTGGAGCAAACTTCCGTCTTCTTATGTGGAAAAGAACCCCTTGTTGTTGCCAGTTGAAGCTCAAAACTCCATTTACTCCTTTGATGATGGATGTCATTCTTCCCCTTAGAACTCATGGCCAAAACATGTAAGCCTTGCAGATCCAAGATTGACTGCTAGGATGACTGCTATGCAAGCCATGTGCAACCCTATATGTTGTGGAAGAATGCAGATGGATGGGTTACTAATGCATGCCTAAGGGGAAATCCCTAAGGATGGCCTGCAAGATTTTGAGAACTGGATTTAATTGTGCGGAAGCGATTAACATGATGACTAACTGAATGAATGATGGAATGAAAATGATATAAGGCTGGTTACCCTGTAGCACTCTGATACCAATGTGACATGTGAGAGATTGATCGTAGTAATCACAACCTTAGGCTAACTAAACTTCACTAAATGATGCTTAAGAGATAGACAATTAGTGTCAATGCAATGCAATGCAGCTATATTAGATGAATGGGTTCCAATGAGATCTAAATAGATCTATGATGCTGTCCTAGATGAAGATCCTTCTCGGGATGAGAGGGATAGGCTGAATGCTAATGATGAGGAGTGTTCCTTGCTCCAATGTTGAGGTCCACCCTTCGATGCCGGCTTCCCTCTATATAGGAGGAAGGAATGATGAACTATGTGCTGAATATGCTGGCTATATTGCTGATCTGCTTCTCCCTTGCTCCATGGATGAGAAACACTGAGAAGAGATGAGACCATGGACTGAATATGCTGCACTTCTATATATATGGTGTGCTGCTGCTGGTTACTGCTGTCGGCCAGCCTATCTGATGCTCCACGATTGGCAAATATTCATTAAATGCTCTTTAACTGCTGTCGGCTGGTTCCAACAGGACCCGACCTGATGCTAATAAATGCCCCTAATGCTTATGATACCTCATGTAAAGATGGTGGTGCTGAAACAGCCCCATATACATGCTTATGCTGATATATGCCTGAATAATACTTGGATTAATGCTTAAATGTCCTGCTTAATGTTTATGGATGCTTGATGATGCCATGCCACTTGTACACCTGATGGGTGTGCACGTGATAGCCCATGTGAAAAAGGACTACACACTAACGGCCCTTGGCAAAGCCATAAGCTTGGATCTGGCTTTTCTGTGAAGCTGCAGCCTCACCCTCCCGCTTAGCATCAAACACCATGGATGGCATGGGATGCATAAAAGGTAAGAGCTGAACCGCATGGGCGGTAGCAGGCGGTGCTAGAGGAGCCGGAGATGATGTTGCAAATGTGGCAAAAGGCTCTTTGGAGGCTTGCTCCGCTTGCCATTTCTGACAATCCTTCTTACCATGCCCAATGGTATGACAATAGAAACGTCGGTTTTCTGACTGGTACTTCCTTTGTTCGTATGGAGAAAGATAGCCTCCAGTGATGCCTCCTTTAGCCTTTTCCTCGGGGGTTTTCTTAGGCTTGGGTTCTTTACCCCCTGAACTAGAGCTAGAACTGTTGTTCGTCTTAGCGTCTTTAGAAGACGGAATACCCTTCCCCGGCTAGGTTTTGATACTAAACTCTGGTTGTTTTGGCTTGCCTTCGTTCATCTTGATTTCTTCATTTTGAGTGAGAGTCAAAGCCCGGTCATATGTGCTAGGTTCAAAGTTGCAAACTGTGAACCGAATGTCAGGATGCAATCCACGAATGAATTGATCTATCTTGGCCCGCTCAGATAACCCTAACTGCTATGCTAAAGTGGTAATCTTACCGGAAAACTGAAGCATGGGTGACCCATTCTATTTTGAGTCCATAGAACTCATCTTCCAATATGCTGGGGAGGGAGAAATCTCGTCTTCAAGTCGTGGACGAAGGTGTCCCACCCACTGCATATCCTTGGGTACCTCAATGTCATGCAATCTATGCATAAGCCTAGCACTCGTACCGTATCGAAGGCTTTGCGGAAGTCCACAACGCAGCAGTATATCCTTCTCTCCCCTACGATGAGCGGAGCCAAAGTGTCGCGTGCATACGAGAAGTGCTCTCCAACTAGCCCGTCATGATTCTGTGCCTTTCCATTCTGTAACCTGTCTATCGCATCTAGCACCATCCGCATAGTAAAAAAGGTGTTGCTAGCCGGTCTAGCTCCCAGTGGAGGGGGGGTGGGGGGCTGTCCTAGTGCATCATATAGCTCTCTAGCATAAGTATGCCATACCTCAGGTGCAATAATCAGAGTACCAGGCTGTCTCTCCTGAAACATCTTCCATGCCCTCTGGTTGTCCTTCCCCAGGAAGAGTTGGTAGATCTCCTCTTCTAGCTTAGCTAGATAGGCTCGTTTCTTCCTCCGCACAAGGCGCCGAAAGGTCATCCTGGCCTGTCTATACGTGTCAGTCCCAATGGCAATCTCACGCTGTAGCTGTGCTCGTGTCTCACGACATTCATCATCATACCAACGGTTCTGTCGGGCAATGCTGCGGGGGTGGGTGGAAGGAATCATAGTGCAAGAAAACACATATGAGGCGGATGCATGTAGTACACCTGCCAATCCTCTCGTGATCTCGTCCAGAGGGCTATGCGGGTCTAAAGCGAACAAGCCATCAGATACTGCATCTTGGTAAACCCCAACTGTCTCACGTGTAAACTGATATCTTGGGTATCTAGGTAGATGAGTGGCTGACCCATCTCTCGGTGATCTACCTACTAGTGTGAAACTCAAGTATGCATGATCGGCTGCTATGACAATGGGCCGACTGGAAATCGTGAAACCCCGCACATCAAGTATCAATGAAGGAGATCCCAACAAGTAGTCCACTGTGCTCGCTCCCCCTTTAGAGTTCCAGTGTGTGAGAGCATCTGATCCTTGCTATCTCGATAAGCCATTGTATATGACCAAACCATATGCACTCCCTAGTGTGAGAAAATGCCTGCCATAATTTCTAATCTCCCCCTCATCCTGTGCTGATCTCTGCAACCCCACATCCTCTGCCGTGATCTCCCGGTACATAGCCTCTTGAGTATCATACAACTCTGTCTGCTCTGTGCCTGTACGTGCATTAAAGTCTCCGAATAATAATAATGTCTCCCATGCTGGCAAACCTCATGATATCATCATATAGTGGCGTATAGGGCAACTCTGTCTGCTCTGTGCCTGCACGTGCATTAAAGTCTCCGAATGCCATTTGCCACACGAAAAGAGTGATCTTGTGCAACCGAAAACTATCCCACAACCGCTTCTAGAAATTTGCGAGAAAATGCAACAGGACGCCCTGTAAGACTACCAATGTACTACTACTACTAGAGTGGCCTCCACCTCTGCCATCTAAATCCTGCGGCCCAGCCATCCGATGTAAGCAAACAAAGGGGTACCATGCGAATCATCTCTGTTCTCTGGATCCTTCCAAGTCCACTCTCCCAAGTCAAGAAGTCCTTCCAAGGACACCGCCCAAAAGAAGACCTCGAACAATCAACTTGCCCAACAAGGCATGGCTCTAAATGGAGGGGTCGATGATACCCAAGCCCCCTCTGCGTTTGTCACCAACCTGGACATTTACCAGTATGAAAGGGGTCTAGTAGACTCCAAGATGTCTAAATATTTGGAAAGTACAAACTTTGGTAATGGGGAATTATCCTAGAATACAAAGGACCACACTCCTAAAATTTAGGAGTTGCTATTTTTGGCCCAACTCCGATGGAAATTCTGTTCGCGTCATTACATCTAGAATTGAGCAGATACCAAGAGTTGGCAAAGTGCCTATGATAGAATGTCTACCACTTGGGATATTTTTAGAGATAAAGTTTATGGAAGGACCCATCTCTTAGATTGAGACATGTGGCAAGAAAGTGGACCAAAGTGAGACTGGCCTCACACTTGTTAGCAAGTGGATTCAAAGTGAGACAACCGACTATTGTGTGGCTCTCCACTTGTCATTGTAGCCTTCTCTTGCCATTTTAGCTCATGGGAGGCCCAAATCTATAAATAAGAGCCCTCTCTCTTCATTAATAGAGGCTCTCTTGCTGCACACTAGCCTCAACCACTGTTGCAGGCTGCCCTAATGATGGCTACTCTCTTTCTCTCTCTCTCTTGAAGGATGCCCATGAAGAATACCGGCTGTTGGGGACTGTTTTGGAGGCTTCCATCGCGAAGAAATAGTGAAGGCAAGGGTACTTAATCATTTATTATGATTTCTAGCCATTGTACTTGTTGTACCAGCCCTTGTGTCTGCTGTACCAACCACTGTACTGGCTATACCAATCCTTGTACTTGTTGTACCTGCTTGTACCAGCCACTATACCAGCTGTACCAACCATTGTACCTATTGTACCAACATTTGTACTTGTTGTACAGTTGTATTTGTACAGTTGTACCAACCATTGTACTTGCTGTATCAACCATTGTGCCGGCTATACTAGCCATTGTACTTGTTGTACCAGCTGAATGGAGAGTTGTACTTGCTGTACCAACTCTATTGCATGAAGACCCGTGGTTTTTGGGGAAGAATCAGTACCCACACGGAGGTATATGGATTATATTGTTGGTTCGGCATTTCCACATCCTGTGTTCCGGCTTGGTAGCCTCGTGTCGGGCTGTGTTATGGCATTTGTATATGGATAAGTCAGCATCTCCCGTGGGGAGAGTAAGGCCCTCAAAGCTTGTACATGATATTATTCTCCTTGGGTAATAAAATACTCCAAGGGGGAGATCGGCCCATTCCGGCCTTTATGTGGTGTCACATGTGCAAGCTCAATTTTCAGCATTTGTGGATGTTTTGTCTAGCTTTTATGTTTTATGCAAAGTGATGATGGATATGTGTTAAGGCTGTGGCCATGTTTAAGTGTTTTAATATGCATTGATGGTATCAACAAGTGTGTCAAAGGCCCTAGTCCCCCGAGCATCCGCGAGTTACATTGGTATCAGAGCATAGACTTTCTTGGAAGCGAAGGCTTCCTTCTATCAATAAGGAAGAGAAAACACCTCAAGTGGGGACCACACTTACCATCATTGCTGTGAAGCATGGCCAGCCACTTCATAGTTTATGAAGCAAAAGCATGGGCAAGAGCATGGTCTAAGGATTTATGAATTCACAAAATTTATCTTGGAGTTGGTTTTATGTGCACACGTTCAGCACTCTTTCCATATGGATATCGTGGGTTATATTATCAAGCTTACAGGCAAGCTATATGAAGATATATCTCGGGATATCTTACGGATATGGTGACGAGATATTTCTTTTGGCTTCATGACCAACCTGGCAAAGAAAAGCTAAGTATACTTTGAGTTTGCAAAGTTGGTGCTTTTGCTATTTACTATGAAGTGTTTTTGATATTCAATAACCACTTTCCCTTTCTCTCGAGCTGCCCTTATCTCAGGCATAACTTCTTTCATGTGGGCAAGTTGCGAGAGTGTGAGGTCATCTCCAAGAAATATTCCCGTCTTCTTGAGTGTAGGACGTCTCTTCAAGAAGTCCTTCTTCGCTTCCATGGAGGGGAAACGAATGATAAGTGCTCTCTCCTTAGAAGATTCGCCACTACCTTCTCTCTTCTTTCCCACTCTCCATGCCTTTGTGTGCGTGGCTTCAATGCCCATCATAGAGAAGAGCTCCTTGGTTTCCCCTTCCGCATCATCACGGTCTTTTAGACCGGACACTCGTACATGTAAGGCCAAGGTCTTCCTCCTTTGCTCCTCTTCAAGGGTCATGTTGATGATGGTAGGAGTGGGGATGGGTGGTGATTCTTTACCTTTCCCTTTCTTGGTGACCTCGATCCATTTCTCCGCCTCGTCTATCTTCTTTTGTGTCTCTGTGATCACCTCCACCCATGAAGATGTCTTCTCTTTATGTTGCTCCTCCTCCTCTCGAATGATCCTCATTTGTTCCTTGATGGTATTCAACTCTTCAATCAAGGAGGGCTGAAATATTCCATCCTCAAGCTTGCCTTGTGAAGTGGCTTCCAACTCCTTTTTGAGGGCTGAGATTTCAGCCTCTTGACTTTTATCATGGAATTTGGCCTCCACTAGTTCCTCCTTTAGGGCTGAAATCTCAGCCTCTTGCCTGGATGTTCTCTCTTCGAGCTCTTGGATTTTGTCAAATCCCTTCTCGAGTTTGGAGGCGGTTTATGATTGCGGTAATGGAAGAGTAGACCATCTTCTTGTTTTCTTTGATAATTGTGCTAAGCTTGACCTCCACCTTCACGAGCTCCTCTTTAACTCCAGTCTTGGCCATGACTTTTTGCTAGAACTTCCCACAGCCAATGGACTGGAATTTAATCCATGACACCTGCGCGCAGCGCGAAACAGTAGCAGGAGGGGGGTCAAGCCATGTAGAGAAAAGATTCAACAGTACGGGAATGGCGGGGCTGCATGTGCAGGCGGGGGCAGGAGAATGCACAGATGGTGTCAGGTGTGCAGGCGGGGGCAGGAGGTGCAGCAAAAAAAGGGGGGGGGGGTGTAAACAGGCAGAGGGGGGAGGCGGGGGCTCACACAATAGGCGGAAGGTAGAGAAAAGGGGGGGAGGCGGGGGCTGAGAGGACAGGTGGGAGAGAGTGAGGAGAGGAGGCGAGGGGCTGGCGAGTAGGAGGAGGGGGGACGCAGGGGCTAGCGGGCAAAGAGGGCAGGAGGCGCAGCAAAGAGGGGGGGGAGGGAGGGGTAGCGGGCAGAGGGGTATGCGCAGCAGAGAGAGTGAGGGGCTGGCGGGCAAGAGGAGGGGAGGCGCAGAAAGAAGAAAGAAAGAAAGAAAGATTTATTAACGTCTTCCAAAAGACCGAACTCGGCCTATGAGACAAATTAGTGTACCTGTGTGGGGTATCCTCTGTCATCCCAACAAAATGAAAAAGTATTGAACTAAAAAAAAGCTGAATCTGGGTGTGCAATAAGTACAATGAGTGGGGGGGAGGAGATGGAGCTCTACTACTAGGAGAATGCAAAGCTATATGCATGGAGTATACAATCATGATATGCAACCTAGCTAGCTCCATCCAGTACCATACTGGGGGTATAAAATGGGCCTATGAGACGAAAGAGAAATGATGATGTCCACAGAGAGAGAGAGAGAGAGAGAGAGAGAGAGAGAGAGAGAGAGAGTCTACTAAAGACCCAATGGGCCTACTCATAGGTCGAGTTCCGCCTCTAGTAGACGTTACTACACATCTCTCTCTCATGCGAGACACCCAGTCAGGGTGCTGACCACACAGGATATTGAGGAGATCCGCCAGTGTCCGATGCGGCACATATTATGAGATGGAGGTACCTCCATAGTGTACCTTCCAGTTCCAGTTTCATTTTTTAGGTGCCAGTAGTATCATCTTTATTTTTTCATTTTCTGGGTTTTTTTATCCAGACATTGTATCAGATCCACCATGATGTAACTTTTGGTCTCATAGGTCATTATGGCCTTTTGAAGACGTTAATATAACATTTCATTTCATTTCATTTCTCTCTCTCTCTCTCTCTCATGGCTTGTTCGCTTTAGACCCGCATAGCCCTCTGGACGAGATCACGAGAGGATTGGCAAGTGTACTACATGCATCCGCCTCATATGCGTTTCCCTGCACTATGATCCCTTCCACCCACCCCCACAGCATTGCCCCACATAATAGTTGGTATGATGATGAGTCTCATGAGACACGAGCACAACTACAGCATGAGATTGCCATTGAGACTCACACGCATAGACAGGCCAGGATGATCTTTCTGTGCGGAGGAAGAAACGAGCCTATCTAGCTAAGCTAGAGGAGGAGCTTCTTGGGGAAGGACAACAAGAGGGCATGGAAGATGTTTCAGGAGAGACAGCCTGGTACTCCGATTACTGCACCTGAGGTATGGCATACTTATGCTAGAGAGCTATATGATGCACCAGAACAGCCCCCCACCCCCCCTCCACTGGGAGCTAGACCGGCTAGCAACACCTTTTTTACTATATGATGCACAAGGACAGCCCCCCACCCCCCCTCCACTGGGAGCTAGACCGGCTAGCAGCACCTTTTTTACTATGCGGATGGTGCTAGATGCGATAGACAGGTTACAGAATGGAAAGGCACAGGATCATGATGGGCTAGTTGGAGAGCACTTCTCATATGCGTGCAACACTTTGGCTCCGCTCATCATACATGTATTTAATCGTGGCATTTGTGAGGGTTTCCCGGCAAGCTGGATTGTACCACTCTTTAAGAGTGGGGACCCCATGGTACCAGGCAACTACAGGATGATCATGATTGGTCATTACTTGGCCAAACTATATAGCTCTATATTGGAGTCGGAGCTGAGCCGCTGGGTAGAGAGGCATGGTCATCGAGCACATCGACATGCCGGCTTCAGGAGAGGATTTACTACCTTAGATCGCATACTGACACTTCGGGCACTTATTGAGGAGGGCAAGGCACAGAAGAGAAGGATATACTGCTGCTTTGTGGACTTCCGCAAAGCCTTCGATATCGAACCACGTGCTAGGCTTATGCACAGATTGCATGACATTGAGGTACCCGAGCATATGCAGTGGGGGATATATGCTTTGTATGAGTCTGTGGTGACAGGCAGAGTCTGATGCACGAGGCCAGCCCTCCAACCCCCTCCACTAGGAGCTAGATTGGCTAGCGGCACCTTTTTTGCTATGTGGATGGTGCTAGATGCGATAGATAGGTTACAGAATGGAAAGGAACAAGATCATGATGGGCTAGTTGGAGAGCACTTCTCATATGCGCGCGATACTTTGGCACCGCTGATCGTCCATGTCTTTAATCGTGCCATTTGTGAGGGTTTCCCGGCAAGCTAGATAGAGCATACCATTGTACCACTATTTAAGAGTGGGGACCCCATGGTACCAGGCAATTACAAGACGAGCATGATTGGTCATTACTTGGCCAAACTATATGGCTCTATATTGGAGTCGGAGCTAAGCCGCTCGGCAAATAGGCATGGTCATCGAGCACATGGACAGGCCGGCTTTAGGAGAGGATTTACTACCTTGGATCACATACTGACACTTCGAGCACTTATTGAAGAGGACAGGGCACAGAAGAGAAGGATATACTGCTGCTTTGTGGACTTCCACAAAGCCTTTGATACCGTACCACGTGCCAGGCGTATGCATAGATTGCATGACATTGAGGTACCCGAGGATATGCAGTGGGGGATATATGCTTTGTATGAGTCTATGATAGGCAGAGTCCGAGCTCCAAGCGGACTATCCAATACGGTGACCAGCACGATATGGGATGAAGCAGGGATGCCCGCTATCGCCCACCCTCTCTGGACTGTACATTGATGCGAGGCCCAGACAGATTGGGAGGCCCAGGGGCATGCCTGGCAGGGGTGTTGATACCCATCTTGTTATATGCTGATGATATTGTTCTAATCTCAGACTCTCCGGAGGGATTACAGAGACACCTCGATGCATTACAGGCTTTCTGTACGGATAGAGATCTAAGAGTGAACCTTGGGAAAACAAAGGTTATGTTGTTTAACACCATGCATGGGTGATGAGATCAGAGCCTCAGCTCACTTTCCGAGGGGAGCCGGTTGAGTACGTCACGTCATATGTCTACTTGGGAGTTACTTTCACAAGACCGCCTTTCTCCTTGAAGGAGGCAGCAGCAGCGAGATTAGCTCGAGGGCATACAGCCAAGGGGGCACTTGAGAGGCAGTGTGCACACATACAGTTTCAGGAGCCACGCACCAAACTGTGGCTATTTGATACGCTTGTCACACCGACCCTCCTGTACGGAGCTCCAATTTGGGGGCCCAGCATACATCACAAATCTCAGATAGGGACAGATGAGGTATGGAGAGACCACTGCTTATGATGATTGTCCGCATGATTTGGAGCAAATCATTAGCACCACATGAGATTATTCGGGCTGAGCTGGGTGCCGCACCACCAGGAGTGCCCGAGGCCGTATTCCAGGCAGTTACCTTTTTACACCGGCTATGGGAGCTCCCTCAGCAGAGGTACTCCCGATTGGCATTGACCTCATCCATACAGTTGGCAAAGGATGGAGATACTCATTGCTGGTACGCTCAAATGAGATCATGGTTTGACCTACATGGCTTGCGGATAGAGGCACTACCACCCTTTTCAATACAATCTAGATTGTCCATTTTTGAATCTCACCCGCTCAGAGCAAAACCGCGTGATCAGGATGGATATCATCAGAGTGGACACAGAGAGATCATAGACTAGCCCCCTTGAGTCCTTAGGCACGAAAATGGCTCATTACAAGAGCCATTTTCTACACCTCTCACAAGATGATTTTATCACTCGCCCGGCGTACATGGATGTACACCTATCACATGGGATACGTTGTGCCATTGGACAGATCCGGACCTCATCACACCAGCTGCGGATTGAGACAGGGCAATATGTGCATCAGATCTTGGATGACCGCATTTGTCAGCTATGCTATCAGGAGGCAGATACAGAGGAGCACTACATTTGCCGATGTACAGTCTATTATGAGATCAGAGGGAGATATCACTGCCTCTTCTGAGAGGGTTTTGGGCCATTACGCAGGGTCATGGAGTTTGAGGATCAGAGATGCCTGGGATTGTTCCTATTTGACCTCAGGAGACACAAAGAGACCGTCTTGGCACACAGGAGACCGAGCCATGATGTACCTAGACAGAGGACCCTGACAGATTTCTTCGGCACCAGCACCAGCAACGCAGCCCACACACCTCCTGATACGTTCTCCATTGGGCCATCAGGGCACCGACCACGCTCCCAGGGAGTCACCAATGATAGAGCAATCATCTTATGTCGTGCTCGTCGGCCACGCCCGCCAGAATCCCGACCACGGCATCCTCACCATCACCAAATCAGAGCCATTATTGCTTGGCATCGGAGGTGCCTACCTCGCTTCTACGACCTCTCCATTCTAGACATCCCCATGGCGAAGACACTTGATCTAAGGAGAGGGCAACACTTCAACTGATCAGCATACATGGATCTACCTGATATACATTTTCCAGTATTTTCTACTCAGTATCATCTCGGAGCCTTACAATTCTGTTTTTATAACTGTAAGACAATCAGTTTATTGTACTTTTTAGTCTCATTCAATCGTTCTCTTTGATGAGACATCAACTTGAGATGTACTCTCAGTTTTGGTCTCATAGGCCATTATGGCCTCTTAGAGACATTAATATATCATTTCATCTCTCTCTCTCTCTCTCTCTCTCTCTCTCTCTCTCTCTCTCTTTGGCTAGGCTAGAGGAGGAGATCTACCAACTCTTCCTGGGGAAGGACAGCAAGAGGGCATGGAAGATGTTTCAGGAGACAACCTGGTACTCCGAGTACTGCACCTGAGGCATGGCATACTTTTGCTAGAGAGCTATATGATGCACCAAGACAGCCCCCCACCCCCCTTCCACTGGGAGCTAGACCGGCTAGCAGCACCTTTTTTACTATGCGGTTGGTGCTAGATGCGATAGACAGGTTACAGAATGGAAAGGCACACGATCATGATGGGCTAGTTGGAGAGCACTTATCATATGCGCGCGACACTTTGGCTCCGCTTATCGTACATGTGTTTAATCGTGCCATTTGTGAGGGTTTCCGGGCAAGCTGGAGAGAGCATATCATTGTACCACTCTTTAAAAGTGGGGACCCCATGGTGCCAAGCAATTACACGACGATCATGATTGGTTATTACTTGGCCAAACTATATGGCTCTATATTGAGCTGAGCCGGTGGGCAGAGAGGCATGGTCATCGAGCACATAGACAGGCAGGCTTGAGGAGAGGCATGGTCATCGAGCACATGGACACAGAGAGGACATGGACTAGTCCCCTTGAACCCTTGGGTACGAAAATGGCTCATTACAAGAGCCATTTTCTACACCTCTCACTGGATGATTTTATCACCCGCCCAGCGTACATGGATGTACACCTATCACATGGGATACGTTGTGCCATTGGACAGATCCGGACCTCATCACACCAGCTGCGAATTGAGACAGGGCGATATGTGCAAGATGACCGCATTTGTCAGCTATGCTACGAGGAGGCAGAGACAAAGGAGCACTACATTTGCCGATGTACAGTCTATTATGAGATCCGAGGGGGATATCACTGCCTCTTCCGAGAGGGTTTTGGGCAATTATGCAGGGTCATGGAGTTTGAGGATCAGAGATGCCTGGGATTGTTCCTACTTGAGCTCAGGAGACACAGAGAGACCCTCTTGGCAGACAGGAGTACGTCAGGTCATATGTCTACTTGGGAGTTACTTTCAGAGGACCACGTTTTTCCCTGAAGGAGGCAGCAACAACTAGATTAGCTCGAGAGCATGCTGCCTTGGGGGCACTTGAGAGGCAGTGTGCACACATACAGTTTCAGGAGCCGCGCACCAAATTGTGGCTATTTGATACGCTTGTCACACCGACCCTCCTGTACGGAGCTCCAATTTGGGGGCCTAGCATACATCACAGATCTCAGAGAGGGACGGATGAGGGATGGAGGCAAATGGAGAGACCACTGATTATGATGATTGCCCGCATGATTCGAAGCAAATCATCAGTACCACATGAGATTGTTCGGGCTGAGCTGGGTGCCGCACGAGTAGTGACCCAGGCCATATTCTAGGCAGTTACCTTTTAAGAGCAGCTCTGGGCGCTCCCTCAACAAAGGTACTCCCGATTGGCATTGACCTCATCCATATAGTTGGCAAAGGATGGAGATACTCATTGGTGATACGCTCAGATGAGATCATGGTTTGACCTACATGGTTTGCGGATAGAGGCATTATCATGTCCATTTTTGGATCTCACCCGCACAGAGCAAAACCTTGTGATGAGGATGGATATCATCAGAGTGGACACACAGAGGACATGGACTAGTCCCCTTGAGGCCTTAGGCACGAAAATGGCTCATTACAAGAGCCATTTTCTACACCTCTCACCAGATGATTTTATCACCCGCCCGACGTACAGGTGTACACCTATCACATGGGATACGTTGTGCCCTTGGACAGATCCGGACCTCATCATACCCTTTCAGTACAATCTGGATTGTCCATTTTTGGATCTCACCCACTCAGAGCAAAACCGCGTGATCAGGATGGATATCATCAGAGTGGACACAGAGAGGACATGGACTAGTCCCTTTGAACCCTTGGGCACGAAAATGGCTCATTACAAGAGCCATTTTCTACACACCTCACCGGATGATTTTATCACCCGCCCGGCGTACATGGATGTACACCTATCACATGCGATACGTTGTGCCATTGGACAGATCCGGACCTCATCACACCAACTGCGGATTGAGACAGGGCGATATGTGCATCAGATCTTGGATGACCGCATTTGTCAACTATGCTACCAGGAGGTAGAGACGGAGGAACACTACATTTGCCAATGTACAGTCTATTATGAGATCCGAGGGGGATATCACTGCCTCTTCCGAGAGGGTTTTGGGCCGTTCGCAGGGTCATGGAGTTTGAGGATCAGAGATGCCTGGGATTGTTTCTACTTGAGCTCCGGAGACACAGAGAGACCCGCTTGGCAAACAGGAGGCCGAGCCATGATGTACCTAGACAGAGGACCCTGACAGATTTCTTCAGCACGAGTACCAGCAACCCATCCCACACACCTCCTGATACCTCCTCCATTGGGCCATCAGGGCATCGACCACGCTCCCAAGGAGTCACCACAGATAGAGCAATCATCTTATGTCGTGCTCGTCAGCCACGCCCACCAGGATCCCGACCACGGCATCCTCACCATCGCCAAATCAGAGCCATTATTGCTCGGCATCGGAGGCGCCTACCTCGCTTCTACGACCTCCCCATTCTAGACAGCCCCATGGCGGAGATACTTGATCTAAGGAGAGGGCAACACTTCAACTGATCAGCATACATGGATCTACCTGATATACATTTTTCAGTATTTTCTAGTATTTTCTACTCAATATCATCTCGGAGTCTTACTGTTTCTGTTCTTATAACTGTAAGACAATCAGTTTATTGTACTTTTTAGTCTCATTTAGTTGTTATCTTTGATGAGACACCAACTTCAGATGTATTCTCAGTTTTGGTCTCATGGGCCACTTTGGCCTCCTAGAGACGTTAATATATCATTTCATTTCATTTCTCTCTCTCTCATGGAAATTGGCACATTTCTCAAGAGGAGGTGAAAGAAGACGATTTTTAACAAAACCAGTCCATATACATGCATTTTGGCATGCTTTCTTGCTTCTCCAACCTTTGGTTCAGCCAGCAAATGATTTCCTCACTCTGTCCAGACCCTGGATTTCATTTTCAGGGCTGCTATCTCTTGGATATCTACCAGCTGAAAATGCTTTCTACCGGCCACAATTTGACCTAAAGCCGGATTTCTTCTTACAAATTTCAGAAAATTCACTAGTAAGTGCTTCTCCAAGTTCTTTTAACCTACTCTATATCCACGTGCTAGACCATTAGGGGCTCCTATGTCTCGACCTCACACACAAGCTTGTGTATAGATTCCAATAGAGCATAGCTGCTTGTGGCAAGACACTAGGGATTGGGGAGTGAGGTTTTTCACAACAAAAGCTGTGGAATTAACTCCAACTTCGACAAATCATGTTTGCAAAGTTTTCTCATGAATGTCATTAAAAATCTGGCATGTGATGCCCATGATGCTTGTATCTTGAGGAATCCTTGGCAATACAATCATATTAAAAACTTGGCGTGTGATGCCCATGATGCTTGTATCTTGAGGAATCCTTTCCAGCCCTATTGTGATTGTCATTCAAAAGTTCAGGATTGCTATCTTGTTTGGTTTTGTGCTATTTCATCTTGTTTGATAGTATTTAATAGTTTAAGGGTGTGGCATGATTGTGCTCAACCCATCCAGGGCAATTACATATGTTGCACCTCGGGTAGACTAGCACATAAAACTGAAACCTTGTTCATGACAAAAGTTCTCTCATGCTGATCTTTCAGTTAACCCACACCTCAACTTTACAAGGTATTCTCTCATGACCATTTGTATTGTGAAGGCTGGAAGAAATGGTGACCAGAAATCGGGCTTATCAAACCAACTATAAGTATGAATCCCTTTAAACAAGATTAAAAGTGAATAAGTGAGGTATGTATTTCTAGAACTTTAACGGGAGACAATCGCACTCATATCGTCCCACAAGAACACAAACAGTCTGCAAAATCATACCTGCAAGCTTATGTACAAGAATGTATATGACCCCGAAAATTACTGTTGTTTGGCATACCTTTAAAATCTCAAACCTTCGACAAAGCCTGTACCAGTCATTACGAAGAAGCTTTGCAGCATTACTGTCCCCAGCATCAAATAGCAACTTCACAGCTTTATCCCAATCACCGTCAGCTTTGGATATTTCCTCCTCGGCCAAGGCCCTTATTTCTGGTGTAGATTTTGGTGCATCAGGGGGGCCATACAAGTACCTTTCAAGGAGTGTTTATTAGATGCGAGCATTCAAAGGTAAGTTAGACTCAAGTAATCAACAGCATGTTCCAGAATTCAACCCATAACTACGAAGAAGTCATGTTTCAAGATCAATCAGCAAAACATCAGAGATTGCACCATCGCAAATACATGCCAGTCCCTCCAACAAGAATTGGAACGCTTCTCTTTTTGAGAACCTGCTCTGTTGCTTCTCTTGATTTTACATAGTAGTCTCCAACAGAGTATTCTGCACTCAAAGATTATTGAATAAAATTCTATTTGAATGAAAACTGTCTATATCCAAGTAAAATAAAGCTTCTGAAAATCATGAACGTTTTAACAGCACAGAAAAAAGCTCACATTCTCAAAAACTCCCCCATTGGCAACCACATCAACTTTGACTTTGTTTAAAAAAACCAGTTCTTGTCATCAGTATAAAGTCTTCTTAACTCATACCTTCTTCTGGATGTACAATGTCGATTAAATGATGAGGTATACCCTGTAAACAACCAACTCAGAACATTAGCATTTTGATTTCAAGTATGCTTGACATTTTCAACCTTTCCTTGCAAGGAGCTCCTTGCCCATATTTTCACCAAACCATGATAAGCATTCTGCATCAATTCTATGTAAAAGAGGCACTACTATGCTATTACCCTTCTTCTTCAGGTTGAAACATTAAATTGATCATCAAGACACATGTCCATCAGACCCATCAGGTTTAAGGTGTTTTCTTATATCTGATAAAGACTTAAAAGCTATCTCTGGATGAACTGAAACCTGCGAAGACTTCAACAAGGGTCCCAGAGGCAGCTCAGCTGCCTAGTACACAGAGCTGCAGGTCACCCACTTCTGTCACAGTCACCCATCAACTTAGTCCCCTCTCTGCAGGTGAAATTTTGAAACTTGCAGTACATCATGACTGTCATTGATGTGCTGAAATTTTGAAAGTTGCAGTACGTTTTGACTGTCAATAATGTGCTGACAGAAAAGAGACCTCCGACAAATCAGGATGGAGCTGTAATTTTGCTGATATGGTTGCTTCTGGCACCCATGACATCAGTGGATGGGCACAAATTAATATATTCCTGGCCGCCTCCACCCTTCTATGCCAGTCATCTGCACTGGCAGGGATGAGTGTCCTGGCACCCCATTCCCTTCCTCGTCAGGTTTATATCATATCAGGAAGCTGACTAGCGTAATGCAGCCTAAATTCACTCTAATGAATTTCCTTCATCTTGACCATGATTGAGTAAGAGAACTTACAAACCCAAACAATAAATGTGATCTCCTTGGAAAGAACTTACTCCAGAGGATAGGTCATGATCCAACAGAAAACCATCAAAGTCTACTGCTTGGCTACATGTGACCTGCTTGGGAAAAACTTACTCCATAGGATGGGTCATGATCAACAGAAAACCATCAAACTCTGCCGCTCGGCTACTAAAAAGTGGCATGATGTATATTGTGTAAAAATGGGTGGAATGTGGTAAGAAAATATTTCCAGTATTTAAGCTGTACTCATTAGCAAGTAGAAGTTAGGTTTGCCCGAAACAACGCAGGTGATAATTTTTCTTGCCATTACTTGATGAACTTATTGGCTAGCCTAATAGATACCTTCAACAAAAAGTCCATTCCACCATATATTTTTGAAACAATGAAGGCCAGGAGAACGTGCCAGAAAGCCCCACCATATTTCTTTGCCAACAGCCTGATGCTGTCATATGCAAGTCATTTGGCACATCATACCAGTCATTGTCATTGTTTATATGTTAACTCTTTTGGCGATGGCCACTCTTGCTTGGCCATACAAACATCTTTTCTTAAACCATTGAAACAAATTATGAGGGGCAAAAGGGCACCAATAAGGATTTGTGAACACATAATTAAGGCACATGGAAAGTCTTCCTAGAGAGATTCAGACCTGTCGATCCTGCATTGGAGTCTTTGCACTTCCAACATCAAGCCCTTGATACACCTACACAGAGGGCCAAAAACTCTATTACAAGGCCTATAGTTTGAAACATTTAAGAACTTTCTCATTCATGGACGTGTGATACAATACCTTTGTTACATTTCAGCCACAACAGCAAACAGTAAGTCAAAGTTACTTAGTGTGTTTATATACATCAGCAAAAAGTTCATGAAACATGTCATTTGATTATGTCAAAAATATAAGTTGGCTCCTTGGTGTGCAAATAGAAACATCTCACCCCACATTAAAATTCCACACCCATGTCCCCAGTGAGTGGTCTAAAGGTAAACTGCTCATTCTCTTAGCCCAAGGGCATGAGTTCAAATCCCACGGGCATTCCCTAGTGAGAGACTAATGTTCTCACCCATGGGAATGGCTAGCCACAATGACACCATGGTTTGTCAAGTGTGCTGCCTAGCAAGGAAATGAAAACTCCTTTCCTACAAAAAAGATAGCTACTGATTTCTTATGGCTGAAACCAAATTATTTGCAACATGGATGGGGCCGAGTGCAAGTTTCAGGTGACTTTGATGTAATAGATACCCCTTGCCCAGGACTACTCGAGCCAAATCCTGCCCCACGCAACCCATTGGAGGTTGCTACAGACCTATCCGTGAAATGTATGTTATAGGAGGCAAACCACCTATGGGTGATCTATCTCGTTCAATTCCCGTTATCTGCTCACCCACACTGCCAAGAGCTCCCACCGAAGGGACAGTCTCGAGTGTCTCGAATCACTTGAATCCCCTGGGTCCCTAGTCTAACGTTACTGATGGAAATAGCAACAAAGTGTAGAATGAATTTGTAACTATAAGAGGGACCAAAGAACGTGCAATCCGGGCTGCTTTTTATAGTGAAAGTGCTATTCAAATCTTAGGCCACAAGTTGTTCCTTTCGAATGGAGTGCAACAAGAATCTCATCAGAAAAGAAAAAGCTATGGATACAAGAAAGGAAGGGAATCCCATGAACACACGGGAATGGAACACATGAAGAAACTTTTTTCTTTTGCACAGCTCTGAATAGCAGGATCGATGAGGCCAAGCCCCCCTCTGGTACGTGGCTGAATGATCACTCGCCATGCCACCTTGGCCCTGGTTGGCCTCCCATCACTTCCGACCCATAAGAAGTTTCGAATCAATCGTTGTACCTAGCCAATGCATGCCCGAGAAAAGGCCCAACACGAAGTGATGTACCACGTGGTGGCTAGAAGTACCTAGTTCGCCACCACCACTCTGCCTGCTAGAGAGAGCCTCGCCGAGCTCCAATATAAATGCTTCTTCCGAATACTCACAAAAGAAGTGGAGCAAGCTGCTACTCGGGAGAGATATCAATGCCAACCTGGCAACCAAGATAGAGAACTGGAGTGCCCCTCGGGGTCCACTGGAAAGCCTCAACTGGTCTCCAAGTCGGGGCGGGTGCTGAACCTACCCAAAAACCACACGACTTGTGCTAGTTGATCTGCGCTCCTGATGCGTGGCAAAAAAATCTCAATCGCCTCCGCGAATCTCTGGAGATTCCCAACATCTCCGCAAAGTAAGGCTGTTGTTAGCCGTCATCTCCTGTCTGTACATTACACACCAAGGCCATTGTTGTGGGTGTGCCCGCCCATTTAGGTGTTTATCCTTTTTTCCCCATTTTTACTGGTCGTGGGGCTGTTGTTTGCTGGTCGACTTCGGCTGTACTGGCCCACTTGATGCCCTATACCTCGCCAACTGCTCTCTTGCTGACCGACTGCCTATTTGCAGTCATGGACATCACCAACAGCCAGTCGACTGTCTTTTGCCTAGCCAACCAGCATAGGAGGGTGGTATTTATACCACCCTTGGTCCCCCACACCTTTTGTACCGGATCTTGTGTATAGAGCAGAGTTTATACAGCTTCTCTCTCCCTCTCTCTTCTGCGTTTTGTTCTCTACAGCAGTTGTCTCTTATTTCCGGTGTGCATTTTGATGTGGTATCAAAGCCCCAGGTGGCTTGAAGCTTGGAGACAGTGGGAGCTTGAGGGTTTGCTGATTTGTGGTGCTGATTGGAGATTGCTTGGGCTGTTCGGGACTTGGAGATCGGGTAGAAGGCGGCGATCACCGTTGGACAACCACCTTGCATATTATTTGCAGCCTCTTCTTCATTTTTTTTCCCACCCACCCTCCCTTCACAAGACCTTGTGAACCCTTGAGATGGCAGACTTGCTTGAGATGGCTGAGAAGCACGTGAAGATCCCTACTCTCCCCACATGCCCGGTGGATCGATAGTTGGACGGGACGAACTATGGCATATGGAAGGTAATGATGGAGTCTGTCTTGGAGTCTTATGACTTGGCTGATTTCATTGTGGTTGGTGTTCCACGGCCGGAATTGGAGGATGGGGAGCTTTTACCCTCTACTCAGAAAGAATGGGAGGCTCACGCACAGTTATGGGATCGTGTCAATGCCCATGTGTGTTCTTTCATCTTCGTTAATTATACACCACAGGTGATTAATCATATCAAACATATGACGCTGGCCAGAGGGATTTCGCAACATTTGGCTTCTCTATATAACAGGCATCACCCATGACGCAGATCTCCTTGGAAGTGCAAATGCGGGTGATGAATCCTGCAAAGTCTTCGACAATGCGGGAGCACATCAACAAGTTGCAGGCTCTTCACAGCAAGAGATTCTTCAGGAGGCTGGGAAGGAGATATCTTCAGAGGACGTGGCCATCACTTTGCTGTCTCATCTGACCTCTCAGTACTCGGCTTTCTACTCCTCTTTGATCACCAGTGGCAAGCTCAGCACCGTCACATGGGAGGAGCTTGTGCCTATGGTCTTGGACCAGGAAGAGCGTTTTACAAACCCTCCACAGGGCGGAGATTCTAAGGCCTTGATTGGCCAGCGATTGAAAGGCCGCAATAAGGGCAAAGGGAAGTCTTCACAGGAAAAGTCTTCTGAGCACGAGCCCGACTTGGATCGTGACGCCTTGAAGGCAGAGAGGACCTGTAACAATTGTGGCGAGAAAGGCCACTATTGGACGAAATGTCCTAAGCGGAGCACCGAAAAGGGTGCAGATTCCTCATCAGTAACCATGAAGACTCCAGCTTTTGTGCACTTGGAGATTATGGACACAGATGCTTCATCTTCTTCGAGCAGGGAGGTGGTTGGACTCACCGCCAAGGACACTTGGGATTGGATTCTAGACAGTGGTGCTTCCAGGCACATGACTCCTTCCCGAGAGTTATTACAGGATCTTAGAAGGCACGCAGCTCGCATCTTGATTGGTGACAAGTCCACTATCCCTATTCATAGTGAGGGCAGGTTAGAGATTGTTCCCAATGGCAAAGGGGGGAAGCATTCCTCCTAGGTTCTTTATGTCCCATTCCTTGGTTTTCATCTGTTGTCAGTGCATGAGGTTTGCAAGACTGGCGTATGGGTGGAGTTTGATGAGCATTTTGTTGCTCTATGGGACAAAGCAACAGGCCAGGTTGTATGGGAAGGCGGAGTGGAGAATGGGATCTACAAACTTTCAATACTCTCTTACAAGTTCTCAGTTAGGTGATTTGTGGCAATTTCGTCATGACCACTTGAATGTGGATACGCTGCGGCAGGCTTTCTGGGACCAGATGGTGGATGGCTTGCCAGATGTTGGCAGGAGTAGGCAGGGACATTCCAGTTCTTGTGTTCGACAGTCAGAGGAACCTTTACATGTGAACTATGCTTTGATGTCTCGTATCATTCGGGACAAAGAGCCTACTGAGGAAGCTCTTTCCCAGAGGACTTGTAGGAAAGCCATGCAAGTGGCAGATGGTGACTTGCGAGAGGAGGTGTTTGTTGAGCAGCCTCTAGGCTTTGAGGTTCTAGGTTCAGAGGGGGTGGTTTACAGGTTTCGGAAGGCCTTGTATGGTCTTCAACAGGTTCCTAGAACTTGGCATACCAAAGTTACAGTTGATGATCCTTGTGAGCAGGTTGATGCCTCCTTGTATCAGAAGCAGTTTGGTTCATTGATTTGGTTGTTGAACACCAGATTGGACTTGAGCTTCCCTGTGGGGCTATTGAGCTCGTTCATCCATACGCCTTTGAAGACTCATTGGGATGCAGGATTGCGGATCTTGCGGTATCTGCAAGGTACAAAGGATCTTGGACTCTTCTATGGCACTAGAGGGGGAACGACGGATGGAGTCAGACTCCAAGGTTGGAGTGACTCAGATTGGGGAGGAGATCCAGGCACGAGGATATCTACATCAGACGGATTTACCCTTGGCTCAAGAGCTCTTTTATGGTGCAACAAGAGGCAGCCAACTATTGCCTTGTCGTCTACAGAAGCAAAGTACCGGGTTGCTTTCGAGGTTGTGTGGCTACGGAGGTTGCTTGGCGAGATTGGGTTTCCACAGCAACAGAAACCCACGGTCATCCAGTGCGATAACCAAAGCTGTATAGCTATTGCTCGGAACCCGATCTTCCATGCCCGGACCAAGCACATAGAGATATACAATATCACTTTGTTCGTGAGAAGATTTTGATCGGTGACATCTTGCTTGTCTATTGTTCGACGGAGGACAATGCGGCAAACCTCTTCACGAAGTCTCTACCTCATGCTATACTCCAGCAGCACTCCAGCTACCTGGGGTTGGTTCCACATCCAAGAGCTAAGAGGGGGTGTTAGTAGTCATCTCCTGCCTGTACATTACACACCAAGGCCATTGTTGTGGGTGTGCCCGCCCATTTAAGTGTTTATCCCTTTTTTCCCATTTTTATTGGTCATGGGGCTATTGTTTGCTAGCCGACTTGTGTTGTACTGGCCGACTTGATGCCCTGTATCTAGCCGACTGCTCTCTTGCTCGCTGACTGCCTATTTGCAGTCATAGACATCACCAACAGCCAGTCAGCTATTTTTTGCTTGGCCGACCAGCATAGGAGGGTGGTATAAATACCACCCTTGGTCCCCCACACCTTTTGTACCAAATCTTGTGTATAGAGCAGCGTTTATACAGCTTCTCTCTCCCCCTCTCTTCTACATTTTGTTCTCTACAACAATTGTCTCTTATTTCCATTGTGCATTCTAACAGCTACTGTATCATCTGCAAACTCTGAATCAAGCAACTCCTCTTGCGTACGGAGGAGAGACGCAATCACTGGGGCCTGGTCTCCTGGGTAGAGAGAAAACTGCTCATGGCCTCAACGACGAAAAGAAAGAGGTAAGGTGCCAATGGACAGCCTTGCCGAACCGAGCGGAAAAGGGGAAATATGTCACCTCGGGCCCCCTAAATGAGGACCTAGCTATTCGAGGCTGAGTAGAGTCTTGAAACCCCATGAATCCACTCCACAGGGAATCCCATCTGGCTCATCGTGCCCTCCAGAAAGCTCCAATCCACCAAGCAAATATGTTGTCCAGGATGCACCTATCCTGAACAAAGCCAATTTGAGTGTCATGGATCAACTCTTGCTGATGGCCTTGGACAATATCTTATATATATATGCCTAGGTGAATCCAGGAACATGCCCAAATTCACCTTTTAGGAACGTGCATGTTATATACTCATGGTAGTCAACCCACAAGACTATATAACTATCAACTCCATTATGCATAGTATGGACTAGATACTACGACATCCCAAGGAGAGTGATGGGTATTGGGACCCAATACTGTGTTGACTCTGCATAGATTCACGGGTATAAAGAAGGCTTTGTTGCGTGTTACGATGATCAATCTCTTGCATGCTACATTGGTATCAGAGCTGCAGGTTGTAACCCAGAGAGCAGAAGAGAGAGAAAGCAAATAAGAGTCAACACAGTATTGGGTCCCAATTTACCCACTGAAGGGCTCCCCCTACAAGCAAGCAGGAGTATTTGTTTATATTAATCTTTCGAGAACTTACGATGAGAATGAAGGATGACTAAGGATTGCCAATGCAAGGACGATGTAGACCCAACGGAGGCTGATCCAGATGTTGTCCAAGCTCCTTTGAATGGCACTTCAATGACCGCTATGCAACCTCAAAACTGAGGGATGCACATATGCTGGCTGAATGCTGAAGTTAGCCCTTCGAGGAGACCTGGCAATGCTTGATGCAGATTCGCCTTGGGTCAAATAAATTCTTATGGAGTGTCAGTACTACATACCACGCTGTAATTAATGGGCATGATTGCTACGTGTATTACATTCATCTCTTACTCTTCCATACTTCTGGGAGAAAAAGTTGAGGCTTCTTTCGAGCTGATTCAACTACTCTAGATATGTTGTGCAGACATGAGCTTTTAGATAAGACTCGGTTGGGCAAGAAATCAGAAGAGATATTTTGCATTTGCACTCCAACCTTTACTTGCGAGAGAGGGAAAACCTGGACAGAATCAGCGCTGATTATCTCGCCATTCACTCGTTTGGCGACTTCCAGCGCCGCGGAGCTCTTCCCGACAGCTGTGGGTCCCGAGATGACGAGGACTCGACGGCGCTCGGATGCGGATGGCGAGTGTAGGGCTGCTGCGGCGGGGCGTTGTTGGGGTGGTCGGCGGGAGAGGCGATATAAGAGAAGCTGTGACGGTGGAGCTTTGAGCATGGGGGACGACGGTGGCGGGAGAACAAAACCGTCCCTCAACATGGCCTAGCCTTTGCCTGTCTCTCACACTAGACATTTTTATTGGAATAAACAAATGCACATTCTTTGCCTACTTTTATTACCGCTTTTAATTACCCAAAAAGAATGGTAAATGGTAGGGTCCATATTTCCAATTGATGCTTCTTTTTTCTCCCTTAAAAGAAATTCTTCAATACATGAAATAATTAACAAATTCAATCTTCATCTTGCTTAGTGAGTTGCCCACTATAGAGAGGTCTAAATCACCAAGTGCCATATTTACTTTTATTAGTAATGAGCTTGTTACCCCTTATCTGATTGATGGTAGATGCAATCCCTCATCTGCATGGTAAGCTCTTTGGCCATATGCGAAAAACCCAGTGTAAAGTTTGGCACATCCCCGTGAGCCGCATGAACACTTTCGGCGTATGCCTGACTGGTGTGGAAACTTCCTGAGCATGCCTAGTGGGTGGAGAATGTTGACAGTATTCTTTGCTACATGAGGGGAAGAAGGGCTAGCCTCTGCGAATGAAGGAATGTCGGTAAAGCGGTGAGGAGGTGGTGTCTCAAATAATTTTCTAGTAAAGAAATCCTGTTTCTAGCGTTCCTCCTCTTCAACGGCCTTCTTGGTTGCTTCAACAACTACCAGCTCCTCCTGTGCTGGGCGGTGAAGGGACCTGTTCCGTGATGACTGCTGGCTCTTGGTGTTGCCTCTTTGCTGGTGGGGAGTGGGGAGAAGTCGATGGTGGAGGCAAAGAGGTGATGGCTGTGTCGGGGCCGCTGAGCTGAATGGCGCGGGGCAACTCCTCCCACCCGGCTATGTAATAGAGTATCCTTGTTAACAAGGTGGCCGCTTCTAGCTTCCCCTGTGGGTTGGAACATACTGCATGCAGCTCCCGAAAAAGGTAATCGGCCCAATCGACCATTTGGCCTTGGTGCATTCATGCCAGAGTGGTTACACTACACCTGCTGAATCAATCTGTCCATCTTGTGCTGATCAAAAATTGCAAAGCCCTAGCAGGCATGATGAGATCTTCATGTGAGTGATGTAGGCCCACTCCACTCCATCCTTGTTTGGGCTGCCCTTATATACTCCCCTAGCCAGCTTGGGGACATTGGTGAGCTTGACATAGGGGTGGTCCATGTGGGGGAGTGCTAGGGCATCTCTGATGAGCTCCACACTGAGCTGGTCATTACCCAAAACTTCACGTGCATGCAAATTGGCATCATAGGTTTCTATAAAATATAGGCTATTATAAAGGTCCGGCCTGCATGGCTCCAAAGTAGGCAGTCTGCCCAGGCCTGCATGGCTCCAAAGTAGGCAGTCTGCCTAGGCCCATCTGCTCTAGCTTCTATACAACTGCGGGGTTAGAGGCAATGGCCCTATAGCATGGCCCAGTGAAATACATGAGCTTGTGCTCCACCTTGTGGTTGTTCTTCATAAGTGAGTGTACCGTGTGGTCATTGACCTACTTCATGAGAACCTCCCCCAGATGAGAGAGTTGTGTAGGGTGCTTAGCATACTCCTCAAGGCGGCCTCCTAATGGTCGCTCCCAGGTTTCTAAGATATTCGGCCACACCCTGTCTCCCTGCTGGTTGGGGGTGGCTACTGCAGTGGGAGCTGCAGCTTTTGCTAGCATTTGTGGGGGTGAATGGTCTAGGAGCTCTCCAAGATATGCTTGAGCTTCTTTTGCAAATCTCATATTTGCAACCGATGGGCATGGTTCAAAAGATAGGCTGTACAAGGCTCATCTCTCCATTTGTGCTTGGCATTCCCTGACCAACTCTTGGGCTGCAAGAGTCTCTCTTTTTCCTCTACAGGGTTAGGATATTCAGTGAGCTTTTTTGGTAGTCAGTGCGTATCGGTAGGTTCCTTAGCTTGGGTGGCAGAGCATAGCAAGTCTTCTTCTTCAGATGAAGAAGTTGATGCATGAGTTGTCGTGCCGTCTTCTGAACTGCTTCTGATAACCACCCGGTTCTCACCCTTGCCTATCTTTGTGGTTTTCTTTCTTAAGTGCCTAATTGCTCGTACTTGTTCAGGGGCACTAGCTTGGCCCTGGTCTCGTGAGGTTGATGCATCTGCTCTGCAGCATGAGTTGTGGCCCTCTGCTTGTTCTGCAATCTAGTTACAGCGTTAAGTGGAACAACTCTGATCTCTAACGCTCAACAAGTTAAGGCTGGTGCTCAAATTTGCTTCGTGAGCCCTTCCTCTTGTTCCAGGTCTTAGCGGACAATCCTTTTACATGTGATCAATACCACACCCAACACACATGCACAGAGGTACTCGCCATCCTTTTCCTATTGGGATAATCGGCCACTTGGTGAGGTCCCACGCAACCATAGCACTATATGGGTGGTTGTTTAACCACCCTATTCACCTATTCATGTTTATGGCCCGCGGCATGGGGGCTACTAAGTACACCGGGTACATTTGGTCTCCCTCCATAGCGTAGTGACTTAAGGTTTGAGAGGGTTGGCTTGTTGGCTCTAGGGTTTCATAAGTGAGAACTTCCAAAATTTTCCCCTTGTTCCCATCTTCAAAGATTTCAATCAAGGTTAGCTACATGCAATTGTTGGCAGTGGGGGTTGAGGTGGAAGAACTGGGGGTGGTAAGGGCATTTCAGGCATCTCGGGGATTCCTGTTTGGGTCATTTCTTGGCCTGGTTGAGGTGCGTTATGGAGCGCTGGTACTGGCAAAGCCAGTGGTTGCTTGGGGTTGGCTGGCAAGGCCAGAGGTAGAGCTCAAGCTAGAGAAGCTTTCTGATGATAGTAGTTGGAGACTTCATGATTGCCCCATTTTACGTAATATGTATAGTAGAGGCTATGACGGGTCTCACATGTGGATACTCTGTGCCGGTATGGTTAGCTCGACAGACAGGGCACGATACAAGATCCCTCTTTGGATAAAGATGGGCCTGACCTCCTCATTCCCGACCTTGGCCGGTTCTGCATTGTTGGGTCATTTGCTGCATTAATGCAGCGACCAATTGCTTTACATTTTGTCCTGGCATGGACTCCTTACTTTTCCCTTCAGGCTTCTTGCTGGTGGTTTTAAAAGAAGCTTCTGATGTGCCCTCATGAAGTTCTCAAGAACGTGTTCCCTTGAAGTTACCCTCAAAATCCATAGCACTCTTGCAGCATTCCTCAAAGGAGGTATGGCCCAAGGCATACAATGAGTTGTCTAAGGGCACGTCATTAAGACCCTCAAGAAATCTCCCTATTAATCTTTTGTCAGAGAACTTGTCTCTGGCACTGTAGCGTGAGTGGAGATATCTGACTCTATTGATGTAGTCTCTAATGGTTTCTTCTTTCTTTTGTCTTACATTATGCAGCTGCTCAGGGCTCCATCTGGTACCTTGGCGAGAATACCCTACCTTGAAGTCTTCTTTCAAAGCTTCAAATGTGGCTTTACCCTCTAGTTTCAAGGACCAGCTTTGCCATCAAGGGTGAGGCTGAAGTCACTCACATTAACTTGATCCTCTACATGGCCGAAGGCTTCACAAATTTGATTAAACACCTCCAAATGTGGGATCGGATCCCCAGTCCCATCAAATTTTATGATAAGTTTTGAGATGTTAGCGGGTTTATTCCGCTCTAATCTTGGTGCAGGTGCAGACTGGTGCTGGAGGTGTAATGCCCGTTAGCAGCAGCCACCCTCCTCCCTATTTCCATGGCTAATCTCAACATTTTTGGTGTTAGTCTTGCCATGGCTACAGCAGGAGTCGTTTGAGGAAGGGTTGGTGGAGGATTGGGGCTAGGAGAATAATATGCTATTGGAGGCCCTTGTTTGATAGGTGGGTTAGCATGTACCCCTTGTGGTCCCATGTTGTACCCAGGGTAAACTTCTTGTGGTGGGTATTGCTGATATATAGATGGTCTAGGTTGATGTGAAGGGCCTGGGTAGACCCTTTCCCTTTGGTGAGACATTTTGTTTGTTGGGATGATAGACCTTGCCCTAGGTTTTGTATCGGTTTTTGGGTCCTATACTGATCAGCTATACATAAAACAGCCACAGCTCTCTAGACCGGTGGTTTAGTCTAGGTTTGTTGGCTTTCACTTTGGCCTACTTCTGCTTTAGGATCTAGAGACAGAGTGGGCTCGCTTTCTTGGGGTTGGTCCATGCCTCTCACCCTGGGTTGCGGTTCTTCCGACTGTGTATTTCCCAAGATAAAATTACGGAGCCTCAGCAAGGCTTCTCCTACGAATGTGTGGGAGAGGTAGCAACTTGCTCTTGGACAGCAGATGGTCTGTCCATGCACTGAAGTTTAGGCTCTCCTGTCTTGAGATCAGGAGTTCCTCGTCCTGTGTTGGGGTGGTCTTCGCTTTCGCTGGTATTGCCAAAGACAAGCATCGTTTGACTCCACGTGGTATTGACCGATGGGTCTGACCTTATAAGCGAGGGAGCTTCATGAGAGTTTACTTCGTCAAAAAGAGAGTTATTTAGCACCAATTTACCCAATCATGAAGTGGAACAGGCGTACGCTTCGAAAATAGAAAGGGAACGGACATTCACTTTCAGATGGCGAAGGAACGGGCGTGCACTTTGCAAATGAAAAGGAAAGGGCGTTCGCTTTCCAGGGACAACTGGCACAAACGTTCGCTTCCAAAGGCAAATTGGAACGGACGTTCGCTCTCAGAGAAAGAAAGGAACGGGCGTTTGCTTTTGAAATCAGGAGACAGAGAGAATGGCACGACCATGGCACTTTCGGCTTGCAATTGAGCTCTGGAAAAACGGGCGTTTGCTTCTCAATGAGAAGGGAACCACCGTGGCACTATCAAATCTAGAAATTTTTTAAGATTTGTCTGGGAATTTAAGGTTGTAGGTTTGACAGTTCAGTCACACCCACTTGATTAAATGCAGTTAAATGCACTTAATGCTTAATTTAATGCAAATATTTCCATTTTAATGCAATTGCCACATTTAGCCAGAAAATCTTACTAGATTTGGTCAACTGAGGAAGGGAACGAGCTCTGATGCTCAATTAACCTCCAATGCTCCGAGTACTCACCATCAACAATAAAACAAACACAAAATCAACCAACCAACCGGTGGATTTGCATTCTAACTAGGCTAATTAAAGACACTATCAATTGAATAGAGTGGAGGACCCTAAGCCAAATGCAATCCCCGGTAGCGGCGCCAAAGATGTTAAGTAAAACATGCTACCTTGCACACAAGAAGGAAAGAGGAGAGAAGAGAAATGCATGCAAGGGTCGAGTCCAGATAGTTGCACTTGGCCAACCCTAAGAGGGTTAACTCCTCGATGTATGAAGCCGCTAGGGGCTCACTCCACCTCTTCTTGTGTCACCCAAGAAGAGATCCAATGGTTAGGTAGAGAGTAATAAGGAAGGAAGCTATGGAGGGTTCAACCTTCACCTCATTCAACTAGCATGCAAAAGGGACTTGGTAGATAGCAAAGAGAGAAGAGAGGAGAAGAGAAAGGAGAACATTACCATCCCTAATTACATACACCGATAATAAAAAAAACACCGATAATCAAACATGCAAGCAAGCAAGCACACAAGCTAACATGCATCCACAAGCTCAAATGAGAGAGAGAGAGAGAGAGAGAGAGAGAGAGAGAAGAGGCAAGCTCAAATGAGACAAATGGGATTATCCCTTTTCATATTCCATAAAATGATTTATATACAAGAGCTTATAATTACAATGGTCGGCTACCCATTTACAATTGGGGGCCCAAAACTAGTCTTCCTAGTTTCTCTAGCTCCATGTACAACTATTCCTCATGAGACCGGCGTTACACAAGCCGTTATATTGGTCATCCCATGTCTCTTATATAATAAGCGCATTGTGCGGTTACAAAAGATAAATTACAAAGAGTGTAGCCACGTAAAAGGTAATGTTAACTGGCATAGGAGATGCCTAGGCATAGGCATCCATCCTTGAGAGGCTGCACATGTGAAAACATAAGGCTTACATATTTTTATGTGTTCTCTTTTCAAGTCAACCATCCCCTTTATTGAGTACACCAACTTTAGAGGATCCAAATCCATTATATATAGATGCTCTACAAGTATTTTTAGGTATCTTACTACTTTCACAACATCATGTGCATGCCTTGGGTAATCTACAAACAAGAAAATGCAAGGAAGGTGTGAGATCCCTACCCTTATATCTATACAATATTTTGGCAGAGGAGAAATTAAAGTGACTCACTGGGGGCCTCATATTACAATATCCAGACGCTTGGCTAATTTGTTAGCACCCCTCAGTCTAACTAGACTAATCCTTACGTAAGGAGAAGTGAATGGTTCCTCCAAGTGTTTTCTTTTCATAATTCTCACAAGCAGGTCACATTGAACAGTCCCTCAAGGCTCTCGACTCCTCAATTATGATTCCTTCAAGTGTTTTCTTTTTATAATTCTCACAAGCAAGTCACATTGAACAGCTCCCCCAAGGCTCCCGGCTCCTTAATTATGAAGGCAATTCCTCTATCCTCATTTATGACTATTTATCTAGACTACTTATCTCAAACTTACCATTTTAAAATACAATTTGGTCTCATTTTAGAAAGTACACATAAATTTGGTTCCACCCTATCACCCACTTTCCCGTGTTTTGATCCTTTTTCTACTTAGACCACATCCATAGGTCACCTTGTTCAATCTCATGAATCTAGCCTTCTCCCTAACCATTAGAGCTATGGAGATGATGTGAACTCACACACCCATAATTGAAATTCCCTTTTTACTCACACACACCATTTAAACGAATTTCAAACACATACTCCTCTGAAAAAAATCCTTTCGTAAAATATAACATTATACAATAATTTTCACATATCATGCATAATTCCATATATCCAATCACGTACACAAAGTAATACATCATTATCACACTATCAATATATATATCATTGCACCACAACTGTGATCCTCAACAAGACAATACATACTGTTGAGCAAATTTCATTGAGACCAGTGCATGAAGGAGCCCATATGTGTCTCACAATTACCAAACCATGAAATCCCAATATTCTAAGGAGTCACTTTAAGCAGTTGTTACCAATCCCTTAAGCACGTACACTCCAGCGTCCGACGTCATCAGGGGCCACGATGTTTAATACTAATAAACATACAAAGTCACTAGGCTCCACCTTACAAAAGTAATCAATCCGGAGCTACTTCCTTGTCATCACACCAATCGTGCCGTGATTGTACCCATGTTCGGTCAAGAGAGGTCAAGGTCTCGGACGATCGACCACCTTCATGTGATGCACTCAATGGCAAACATAGGATTCCACAAATAAACAACACACATGCATCACATAAATAAAGTGTTTAAACATTGATTTCAAGATATAGATTCAAGCAACATGCATCATACTCATATCCAAAGCAATGTAAACCATTGCAAGCTTGATGAGACATCATAGCTCTCTAGTTGAAACTCTAAGCAAGTCAAATTCCTCTAGCTGCATATATCTGCCTTCTCAATATATTTTTCTTTCTAACACTCGAGATTATTCCACATTTCCTTTAGGATAGAGTCTTTCACATAAAACAAGAATCTTTCTAAGGTCAACTTCTTAGATTTCATCATCTTGGTGTTTGTGATCTTTAAGAGTCTTATGTCCTACTTTAGAGCACTTCTATGCATAGAAGGATAGGAGTCTTCTTTTTTGAATAAATCTAAAAAGTATCTTATCCAAGTTCTATTCATTTTATTAAGGGTTTGTCCTCTATTGTCTACAACTTGACAATCCTACTATAGGCTTCTAAATCAAGGATTATCTTTCTATGTTTTGGGTCTTCTCTCACTAGATATAGGTATTTTCTTTTCCTAATTTTGAGCTTATAAAATGATAAAAAATGAATTTGAATTTCTAACTTAACCTTAGTCATCACACGTGCACAACTAGCATATGTAAGTAACTTCTCTCTCTACATTATTTCTTAAACATTCTCTCTCTTCAATCGGGATATTTCGAATCCTTATTTCTTCTCTATATTTAATCCTAATCTTCCAATCTCTATTGTAAGACCTTAGCCTATTACTAGAGTGCATTCAAATTATGCGCATATAGGTTTTTTCCTTCATAATTTTCCTAGAAAGAGAAAATTACAGAGTTGTACTAAGTTTACTAATGACAAACTGATTTCACCTGAGTAATTTTCCTTATTTATTTTTCTAAAATTTGGGTATAGATTTCCACATATTAGGATAGATATTATGCATCCAATGCCCTTACTAAGAGGGTAATTTGGACCTAATATGGACTTTCTCTTTGTGAACTCTAGGATAATTATTGATCCTATATACACAAAAAAATTATTATTATCCAACTCTCGTTAAAATGCAATTCCCTTTGTAATATGTTATCCAAATTAAACCCTAATTCACTATTAAATCTACATGTGAATGTGCACTAGGGTATTTCTCTCTCTACAATGTTTGCTTCACACCTAGGCTATCTAGTAATTCTTATAACTTAAGCCCTTAGATCAATCTAGATAGACATAAGGTTATGTGGTCAACAATCAATAATTCGTTGGTAACCCTAAGGTTCATATGCTAAATCGAAAAATAGGAAATGAGCCGTAGTTTATTCTAGAAAATCAAATAAATACTCAAACTTAGTCTACCTCAGTTTAAATGAATGCTTCCTAGAGAATAAAGGTTAAAGTTACCTTAAGGTGAAAATAGACGTTCGTAGGGTACAACGAGTTAAATTAAATAGATAAATATTAAATTGTTCATTCATTTAAATCAAGGTATCTAACTCAATTAATTACAAGAATTAAAAAGAAAGTGTCAATTTTTAAATATGAGGGTTGATCGTACCCTTTTGGCCTAGCTTGGGGGTTGGAATAGTAGGGTCAATTTGTAAAGTAGAGAAGTTGCACAAAACCCTAGAGGTCCATGAGTTTTTCTTGATGCTCCCAATGTGCAATTGAAGTACCCAAAGTGCAATACAATGTTTGGACTAGGTAAAAGTGATGTGCAAGTGCTAAAAACTATGCAAGTACACTCTCCTTACCTATACAAAAATTTCTCAAGGTCCGGGTGGCTTTATTTTCTTAAAAAATGATGGCTGGCCACTCCACAAGGTCCCCTAGTTAATATCCATTCAGCTAAACCTTAATCTTCATGCATCCTCTCATTTTTCATGCATCCAACCACTCCCACATGCATCTAACTCTTACATCAAGTTAATTCCCTCATTTAAGCACAGTTGCATTTCTCTATTAGTCTCCATGCTTATCTCCTTATTTTATATTTATTTTATACCCTAAAAAATTAGACCTAAGGTATTATACTTTAATATACATTGTTCTAATTACAAATTTTCCAAGGTTAATGGTTACATAGCCTAGCATATTTTACTTACATATGGATTGTTATTATTGTTTAATTTTCTTGGAATAACTCATTTATTTCTTTTATAAATTTTCTAATATCATTTTTATCTTTCTAGCTCTAATGTGTAGGGGGTGCACAAGTACACACCCTGCACATGGGAAAGGTTCAAATAAATTTGTGCACCCCCTTGCACATGCGCGCGCACATAGGAAGGCTCCAAATAAATTTGTGCACCCCCTGCACATATGCACATGGGAAAGCTTCAAATAAATTTGTGCACATGCCAACTTGTCCAATTTACTTGAATTTTATTTTTTTGCTATTTTTTCTGAGACTTCCAAGTCTTTAAAATAAAATACACACCTGTAATAAAAAATATCATTCTCTCACTAGAAAGTGCACCTCAGAAAACAATAACTCAATTGAATTTTGGATTAGGAAGAGGGATCTTATTGAAGGTCTATTTTGAATCTAGAAGACCAAGAGTGCTACACAACACACTATATGTAGGAGACTATATGTAGGAGGTCCCTAGAAGGAAATATGGCATCAAAGGTTCTTTCCAGTAGTATAGAAGGAGGTAGCTATTTCTACTCTCTTCACGAGTGGTTTTCATGAATACAGACATCAAAGGTCCTTGCCAATAGCATAGAAGGAGGCAACCAGATCTACTCTCTTCAATCACGAGAGTGCTTTGCATGAATGCATGAATCAAAGGTGCCAAAGGTGCTCTCCATTAGCATAAAAGTAGGCAATCGCATTTTCTCTCTTCATGAGTGCTTTGCATGAAACATTGGTCAGTGTTTAGTGTTATTAGTCCATATGTTAGTCCATACACATTCAACAATAAAAGAAAAGACACCTTCATAGAGAGGGCCTCTTCAAATGGTTATTTAGGAATGAATCTATTGTAATATCCTCTGTCTCTCTATCATTCATGCTTTCATGTGCAAATCGTCTATTCATGAATGTTGATTTCTGAATAGCACCAGGGATGACTAATGCTCTTTTCCATTTAACATTCTTACCCACTAGAATTTCTAGCCACACCTTTGCGAGAGGTGCTTCAATAGGAAGTATTGACTTTGGATTTTCATGTGCATTGTTAGGGAATTAGTCCATTGTGTTAAGTTCTTCATCTCATGGGTGGCTCTCAGCATTATTAATAGTTTCTAATGTGTACAATGGTACCGTAGGTCCACAAACCTTCCTTACTAAGACGTGTTGAATACTTGTAAATTTCTTAGCAATTCACCTTGGGCATTAGTGTTTGAGGTCTAGGTACATTTAAGGATCAGCAAACCATAGGCATGCAAAGATGGAAGTTACATCATCATCTTCACAAGATAACAGAATTTATCCTAGTATGGATTTGTAACGAGGTATAGGAAAAACTTTCGCCAGTCTTGACACCTATTAGGAAGTCCCTCAGGCCTATTAAGAGGCCTTGAAATTAATCGATATGTCGATAGAGTATGTCTGATAGATGCCCACAAGGATCATTGTGCGTCGTTCTTTATCTCATCATTAGGCCTCAAACTAAAGCTCATGGCGCATGGCCATCTCATGAGCTTGCTAACGTTTCTAGTGCTCCAAAGATAATGCTTACTAGGGTATTGGGCACGACCGTTGCATTTTCAAGCATGGTCTCTAGATCAACTATGTAAGAAACTAGCTGGCCCAAGATCACAGGGGTTAATATCAGGGTAGGCATAACACTCATGTTGGTCATATATATAGATGCCACAGGTTCTTTCACATCGTGTGGAGGCCAAAGCAGCAACAAGCACTACACCACAAAAACCCTCTCCCAAAAATGGAGGAGCTATAAGAACCTAATACACTCAACTCAATAAGGGCAACTAACATGTAAACTTTCCTAGATGAGTGGTAATCCAAAGCTTTAACATCCTAATCTATTCCATCCATAATGGATTTGACCAAGCATATAATGTAAATCAACCCACTTTTTTAGCCAACACCATACGTTCTATAAAGGTTAGCAATAGACACAAGAGCCCACTCTCTCAAAACGAGGGGGTAGCAACAAGAACACAACTTAGGTGTGCACATAAGAACCTATCAAAGTATAGTATTTATAATACTTTGATACATTAGATGGAAGATAACTTGAAATGTATAAAGGTTTGATTAGAGAATCTAGACCAACAACTTATCTTCAATTCAATGGGCATATTCATTAAATATGAATTCAACTTTTGAAAAGTTCTACATTTTCACCACCATGAAAATCTTTACATGACCATGAAAATTGTCACAAGGAGGAAGATGAAGTTGATGGTCATATGCAAATCATACTTACCTCTCCCCGCCTGATCATCAAACTCAAATCCACTCAAAGTGACCTTCATGAGATTTTCACGTCTTGAAAAGGACGTCTTTTCATGTCATAAAAAATTAAACTAGTTTTTCATGCCATTGAGAAAATTATAAAAATGGTAATTTACAAAAATTAATGTACCCAGGGGATAATTCCATGTCTCAGTTAATAATTTTCCCAATAATTTAGCACTTTTTATGCTGTGAAAGACCAAATTGGTTTTTTATGTCAACATTAGTCATGGCAGAAACACCAAAAATGTATTTTTCACATCAACATTAATCATGGCAGAAACACTAAACCGCTTTTTAACATTAACGGAATCATGGGCAAAAACACCAAAAACATTGATCTACCACTTGTATGTGACTTACTTGATGTCAAGATTAGTCAACAATCAAGGGGGGGAAATAAGTTTTAGCACCGTTATGAAAACTAAGTTGGTTTTTCATGCCACAAGGTGTCATCTAAAAAAATCACCTTAGCTAAGGAGAAAACTAACATCATCAAGAAACCTCCACAAGTCATGCCAAGGTGATGAAACCAATATTTGACCACACTTGATATCACCCTGGAAATATCACCCTGTAAATCTCTAGGTTTTCATGTCCATAAAAGTCTCTAGATTTTCATGCCCATAAAAAAGTCAGTTAAACACAAGCCCACAAACATGAGTAAATCAAATTCTCATTAATACTCTATCAAGCTCCTAAATCATCAACAGCCAAGCATATCAAGGGGGGCGAGCTAATTAGCTTGCCATTCTTCATTTCAATTGACTAACTTCTGTAGTAGATACTTTGTGATTGAGTAAACATAAGTGCTTACTCATGCACCATTGGTAGAAGAATTGCAAAATTCATAAGCACCACAACCTCACTATCGACATCCTTTCAAGTACATCTTTGGATAGGGGGGGCATGATGGGTTCAAGGTATTATCTATCGCTTAGATATCCCTTGAAAGGCGCAAGCATAAAAAGGTGTCTTTATTGTTACCACCACGACTTCCTCCTCTACATTTGACAACCCAAACCTCGCTAGCAATAAAACACCCCAATACTAATCTCTCTACCATCAAACCCCATAGTTGAGAAGAATATGAGGGAGAGGGTGAGCTTGAGCTCCTCACACAAGCAAGCTTCTTCACACATACACACTCAGGAGTAGAGAAGCATACAAGAGAGAGAGAGAGGGACGGTTGGATTTTCTTATTTCTTCTCTATAACCATAACCGAAAGATAAGAGTACATGCTCTAAGCGAAAGTAATCTACTAAAAAAACATACAAGGTCCATAGTGTGAACTTGACAAAATAAGGTGACTCTATAACAATGCCATAAATTTTTTAAAGTGTATGTCATACATTAATAAATCATTGGCACTATATTAACCATAATCATTGGAAACATTTCAACCATAACGTCACCAACCATGTTAATGGGGGCATAAGTGCAGAGGTGTCATCCTAGCATATCATACATATTCGCAGCAGTAGTTGAGCTCAATATCTCAATAATAGTCCACTCTCAAGAATAGTGAAGTGATTAAAAGTGAAATCCACTCCAAAAACATGAGTATTAAGTTCCATTTGATGTGAATTAGAGTGGAATAAGTAATTTTTGTTCATAATTTGTCCATGGATTGTTGAATTGGTAGCTTAGAAAATGCAAAACCAATAAAAAAACTCATAATTACTTGTACAACAACCATTAACTAGGATTAGGATCAACCCCCATCAAGTCCAAAAAATAAAAAACTTAAAAAATGAGGCCAAACAAGTTCTTAGGTTGGGAGACGTGAGCGCACACTCCCACAAAAAAATTTACCAAAAGATAATGGCAAAACTTATTCACGGCATAAACCGTTGGCAAACCTTCTATCTCTGTTATTATATAGTTCTTCTCTAGCTTGTTGAACTTACTGGTATAGCAAACTGGGAAATCCATGTTCTTTTCTCTTGGTTGAGTTAATATACATCCTATGGGGGCATAAGATGATGTGTCAATGTGTACATGGAAGATAATATCCCATCTTGGTTCTCTCATAATTGGAGCTGAGATCAGAACATGCTTTAGCTTATGGAATGATTTCTTGCATTCCCTTGTCCATATAAAATAGACCAACAAGGCATATAGAGGTCTAGCAATTTCTACATATATGAATATAAATCTTCTATAATACCTTGTGTGTCCCATAAACCTTTGGACAACCTTTGGGCTTTCTGATCTCTCGAGTTCTAAAATAACTTGGATCTTTCCTTCATTAGTTGTGATCCCATTTTTGGACCACATGTCCTAGGATTCTACCTTGCCTAATCATGAATTTACGCATGCACAACCTATAGTATCAACATCTCTTGAAACTGCCAAATGAGAAATATGCTCTCTTCTCAACTTTGAGTTCACACAGAGGTCATCCATGAAGGCCTCTAGGAATTTATGTAGAAAATCCATGTATATGATGGACTTCAGATGTCAAAACATAGCTGGCATATTTATAAGTCCAAATGGTATTACTAAGTAGTAAAACATCCCATCCTCCATAGTGAAGGTAGTTTTTTATGCTGGTATCTCCTCGTGATGCACCATGATGTGGTCCAAGTGATGTAGGTAGTAACGGACGTGAGACACTGATAAAACCTATGTGACCTTTGATGGGGCAATGCAAGGGTCAAAACAAAGTAAATCGATGTGAATATGTACATGGAAAAATCCACATGATCCTAGAACAATAGAAAAATGTGCGAAAAGCCATGGAATACCATAAAATACAAGGAATGTTGATATATCATCTCCATGGCTCACTCATCTCATCACATCGTCTAAATCCTCCCATGCATCCTCAAGGAATGAAAAAATACTCCACCAATCCTCGAACCACCTATGTATGTGCATAAAGCTCATGGTGTGAAAATGCTCACATGATTGTGGGATGGTATCGAGAACATGCGCTAACGAATGTGCCATGATTTTGAAAAGATGCGTGTGGAGTAAATTAAGGCACAAAAACACGTAAAAATGGGATGCGTGTGTGTAAAAACAAACTCCACTTTGCTCCTTTTTTAGAGTTTGCTTCTCTTTATTTTTCCCTTTTTCTTTTTTAACTTGGTTTTGATATTTTTTTAAAAAAAATAGAAGAAAGGTGATTAAGGGGAGGGGGTAGTAAAAAAGGAGGAGAATAAACACTATTTAAAAAATTAAGTAGAAAAAGAGAAAGAGTTGGTGGGGGAAAATATCAAAGTGTGGGAAAAATATTAAAGAAGAGGGAGGGGGGAGAGGCTAGTTTAAAAATAAAAATGGAAAACCTTGTTAAAATATAGATTTTTTTTTATATTTAAAATAAAAGAAATGCAAGGAGGAGGTTAGTTAGAAAAAAAAGGGGACCGTCGGATTTTTTGTGATCCATGTGTAATCCCTGTGAAATCCAAGTGTGAACCCTGTGTGATCCCATCTTGGCATTTGGCTCCCTTTACACAGGGATCACAAGATGGGATCACACAGGGTTCACACTTGGATTTCACAGGGATTGATTACACATTGATCACAAAAATTCGACGGCCCACCCGATCCTCGATTTTTGAGTGACAATGTCCGCCATTGATCCCCTTTGAAAAAAGGGGTGTCAAATAGTCCCGAGGGGGGGCGGGGGTGTTAATGGATGTTTAAGGGGAGATGAGGAGGTTCGTTTAATGAGTTTGTAAGGCGGGATGGGTAGATTTAAATATGTGTGTAAGAGGGGATGAGGGGTGGGTTTAATTAAAATAATAAAAGAGGCAACCTTCTGCAGATTGAAGTGTGAGAAAGGGGACGAAAGTGTGATACACATCAATGCTTTTTTTTTTGGGGGGAGGGGGGGGATTTTTTTATTAAAAATAATAATAATAAGATAATCGTGCGCCGACGAACACGACCACCTTGGCCACATAGCGCCCTCTCTACAGGGCTCAACGGACGTCCCCTCTTCTTCTGCTTTGCTTACCCACCTACTCCACTCCTTGCCACCTTCTCCACTCCTTCCAACGTTGCGCTTCGTCGTCTCCACTACCAGCTCCACCTTGCTACCCACAACCGGCCACCCTCGCTTAGAACCTCCCCACGATGAGCCCCCCTTGCTACTATAGCACCCCTCCTATGTGGCGCTGCCTTGCTTAGCCAGCCACATAACCAGCTTGCCATGGTCGCGTTCTGCTATGCTCGTTGTCTGCTACTATTACTTTTTCTCTTCTTACTCCACGCCATTGCTCTATGCCTGCCACGCTCATTGTCTAGCTACTGCTGCTTCTTCTACTCTTCTTACTCCATGCCCTACGCTCTGATGTAGGTGGATGTGCCTATTGCGTGTAGTGTTGTGTTGCCAATATGTGCCCATAACAGACCTATGTGTTTAGGGCAAGCCATGGTGCACCACACCTCTCTCTTCCTGCCACAACACTTCACTTTCTGGTGATAACCTTGGGAGGGCACCTTCATGGTAGCCTTGTGGGTGACTCCCAACTGTAGGCTTTCTAGTGAAGTAGGCACCTCATGCAACATGGGCTCGTCTGATTGGCGGTGGCCATGGGCTGAACTAGACAAATGATATGGTCCTCTCCTCTCTCTGCCTCTTACTCTCCTGCCTCCTGATGACATATCTGGTTCTTCTACTTAGGCACTCATGTAGGTGCCTCTTAGAAGCCTTGTGGCCTCCCTTTGGCTAGTATCTTGAGGTGAAGCCTTAGTGAAGGCCAGCATGAGTGCACATCTTCACTAGTGCCTGAGGGAAAGGAAACTAATCTAAAAGGAAAAGCAAACACCACCACATCATCACACTCACCTCACTCACAAGCCTAATCTCAAGCAAATGACAAGGGCATAGCAATGAGATAAAGGCAAACCCACACAAGACTCTCACACATGGGGAGAGCTCAAGAGTGAGCAAGCCACACCTAACACTCACTCTAAGCTCCACTCCTAAGAGAACAAGGACGAGATGAACTCACTCAACTCACTAATCTAAATAAGGAACAAAAGACGGCACTCCACAACTTGGGTTAGAGGGGAATAAGATCTCCCTCACCCATGCTCTCTAATATAGGAAAAGGTAGGGCTATCCCATATGCACAATGCCACATGCAAAGCATAGGTGAGGTGAATACAAGAATATACACATGAAGCTCAATGTTACCCAAATACCCTATGGTAAACAATATAAGATATCTGTCACCAAAGTGATATGCATATATATGTGTGTGTGCAACATCATGTGGAAAGGGTATGTAGAGCTAGGCTATGGTGTATGGAAAGAGGTTAACATCCCCCCACCTCTAATACACATCCAATCCCATGGACGTGGTTGGATGAGATGGCCATGAGTACAAAAATGAAGGGGGAAGGGCAAAAAAGGAACAAGGGTGATGTCGATGATGAATCCCAAAATAAGAATCATGTCGAAGATGTGTCGATGTCGATGAATACCAAAGGAAGAATCATGCTAAAGATGTGTCAATGTACATCATGACCCAAGACCGAGGATCCATAAGTTGTGTCGATGAAGAGGGTCAGTGAAGCAAGGGAAACTCCCCCATCTCAAGAGTGTAGACTATGAAAAAAAGGGAAGTGAGGGGTGCTCCCCCACCTCAAAAGATGATCCCATCCGCCGAAATCCCAAATGTATGAGGCTAGAGTAGGTGCTCTAGGCAAACACCAAGGAAAGGTGTAAACACCAAGGAAAGGTGTGTCGATGGAGAAGATGGCATCAATGAGGCCCATGGAAAGTCAATGTAGACTAATCCAAAGTCTTATACAAAATGGCTCAAGGCAGGTGCCCGAGTAAAGGCCAATGATGAATGAGAACCATGTGAAGTAGGAAGGAGCTAAAGTCTTTAAATCTATCATGGTATGGAAGGGGTGAAAAGTCTCCCCCTCGAAAAATGTAACAAGGGTAGAGGTGGGAACCTCCTCAAAAGCCGATGGAGAGGAAAAAGTATCCACATGAGGATCCTAGATCCAAAATGTAAGTGTAAAGAGCGGGTGCTCTCTCAAATGCCAGCGATGACTGAGAACCATGCGACACAAGGGTGGTAATGATGATGGAACTAGAGCACGCATCAAATGGTGACACATAATCACACCCAAGTAAAGGGGTGTCCCCAAAAAGGATGTATCAATAGTAGGGGAAAGATCCTCCTCAAAAAGAGAAAGACCACGTGACACTAGAACAATAGAAAAATGTGTGAAAAGCCATGGAATGCCATAAAATGCAAGGAATGTTGATACATCATGTCATAGTGAGATGACCATGGCTCACTCATCATGACATTGGATAAATCCTTCCATGCATCCTCAAGGAACGAAAAAACACCTCACCAATCCTTGAACCACCTACGTATGTGCTTAAAGCTCTATGCATGATTCGAAAAGATGCACATGGAGTAAATTAAGGCACGAAAACAAGTAAAAATGAGATGCGTGTGTGTAAAAGTAAATTCCATTTTGCTCTATTTTTTGGAGTTTGATTTTTTTTTGTTTTTTTCTCTTTTCCTTTTTTTTTCCTTTTTTTACTTTGGTTTTGATATTTTTTGGAAAATAAAACAAAAGTGATGTAGGGGAGGTAGTAAAAAAGGAGGAGAATAAACACTAATTAAGATTTTAAGTAGCAAAAGGGAAAGAGTTAGTGTGGGGAAAATATTAATGGAGAGGGGAGAAGCTAGTATTAAAATAAAAATGATTTACATAAATATATATTATTTTTTATATTGAAAATAAAGAAAATACAAAGAAGGGTTTAGTTAGAAAAAAGGGAAGGGTTACTTTAATTAAGAAAAAGTATCTATATATATATATATATATTGTTTTTGATATTTTTAAAAAACAAAATAAAAAGGAATTAAAAATAATAATAATAAGATAATCATGCGCATGAAGACCGGACGAACACGGCACCTCCACACATAGCGCTGCAGAGCTCACCGGACGCCTGCCTTCCTTCTCTTCGTCTCCACTGCCGGCTCCGCCTTGCCACCCACGACCGGCCACCCTTGCTCAAAACCTCCATGGTCCTCTCCTTTCTCCACCTCTTACTCTCCTCCTCCTGAGGAATGGTGGGCATGGACTGAACTAGACAAATGAAATGCTCGACCTCTCCTTTCTCCGCCTCTTACTCTCCTGCTCCTGATGACGGGGACATCTCTTTGGGATGTTCACGCCAGCCTGGTGGGTGACTTCGCTAGCTTGTGCTTGTGAGTCGGTAGGGTTTGTCCAGGCTGCTGTAGGCACTCAAGTAAGTGCCTCTTGCAAGCCTCGTGGAGTCGTGGCCTCCCTTTGGGGAGTATGTGGAGGTGAAGCCTTAGTGAAGGCCAGCATGAGTGCGCATCTTCACTACGCCTCCGACCACAGCTACATTAAGTAGCCCTTTATGGCGCATCTTGATCTATAAATTCACACAAATAAATTACATTAAAAAACCATTTATTTAATCCCCTCTTGCATGTCTAGAGCATATAAGTCTCCAATTAAAAAAAACCATCTATGCACTTACATACTATGTTAAAAATGTATAAAAACCCTTTCTCTATAAATTTACATCAATAAATTATATTAAACAACTATTTGTCTTGCGTGTCTTCTCGGGCATGTAAGTCTCCAATTTAAAAAACAAACCCTTTATACCCTTAGATACTATGTTACATATGTATAAAGTGACCTCAGGAGTGATATGATCTTAGTTTGTAATCATTTGTCAACTTAAGGGGTTAATGTACTCTATCATCTCACAATAACATTCACAAACATAAGGTAAATGATCTCTCATCATTGATAGAGAAACTTGGAGATGAAAGGTAATGAGCTTGAAGAGGTCAAGTATGAACCATATCTTGTAGTGTTTCTAGTACTAAAGTCTAATGAAAAATATTAATACAAGAAGAAGTATTTTTAGAATTAAAGTTTAAAGAAAAATTATTAACACAAGAAGAAGCAATATATTGCAAGGACACGATGGTGGTTCCCATGGTAAATTGTGAAGTTCTTGATAAAGAAGCATTTAAGCTTTTTGAAATTACATGGCTTTCCTCTACATCACACACTAATGCAAGATGAGCTATTCCCAATTCTAAGGGAAGCCTTTTAATCTAACAAGAAAAAATCTATCTTTTCTATTAAAACCTCTTATTATGAGCATGTATCTAGTAAATTTAAAGGAGCAACACAAATTGAAAGTAGTAAATCCTTTTTCAACTGACCAAGTTATTTGTAAGGCCTTATAGAATATATAAGAATTTACATAAATCTAGATCATCAAGATAAAGATTGCCTATAGAAGCTTCCCAAGAAAAACAACCAAAAATAACTCAGCCTTAGAAAGATATACAAGGGAAAAACTTGGCAAATAAAATTTTAAAGTCCAAATGAAGACAACTAAATGGAAGAAGAAAATAGATAATGAACCAAATTTTAAAGACAAAATGAAGACAACTAAATGGAAGAAGAAAATACATAATGAAACAAAAGACCTCATAAGGAAGCCTAAGTTTAAAGCTTTAGGGTATGTTGTAATGGTTTTCTCACCAAATGGTAGAGGGGGGCTAGTTTATATGGGAAAAGGTGAAACTAGCTAAGAAAATCAAAGTTATCAAAAGAGGACATGAAACTCTTGTGCTTTGAAGAAAAAGTTTTGATTCTTAATCCAATTACAAGTATCCTTACTCGAAAAACAAGAAAAAAAATCCCAATATAAATAATATGAATTACATTTTATGGAATGTGAGCGGGTATTTAATAGAACTTGGGGTTTTGGTTATTCATTTGTCCACTTGGAACATAATCACAAGACACAAAATCACGCACTTTACAAAAAAAAATAGAAAACGATATCTTTAAAAATAGGCAACCCTAAAGGAGGGGGGAAGGCAAATAGGGAAGAACAACAATATAATATAAGTAAGTGAATCAAAGCGAGAGGAAAAGAAATCTTGAGATCATCAAAACCAATGGTGAGATTGTTTTAGGTATTCCCATCTCTCAATAGAATAGAATAACATATTATTTTAGTTATTCTCATCTCTTAATAAAATATAATAAGAGAAACTATTACAATTCATGAATCTAGCCAATAGAATGACTTTTGATCCTCCAATAGAAAAGGCCCTTAAAGATCTAAAATTGGAAGAAGAAATTTTGAATTCAAGGATCTATACATATTATTTTAGTTATTCTCATCTCTTAATAAAATATAATAAGAGAAACTATTACAATTCATGAATCTAGCCAATAGAATGACTTTTGATCCTCCAATAGAAAAGGCCCTTAAAGATCTAAAATTGGAAGAAGAAATTTTGAATTCAAGGATCTATATATATACCTTGCATGTGAATGTTTCAAAAGGAATTGCAAATATTATCCCATTCATAGGCATGGTGGATCTTAAATAGTGCTCCACCAAGGATAGTTTCTATTGTCATCATGCTCACACATACTATTATTAAGTTGACAGGGGATCACATTTTGTATAAGCAAGAACATGAAAGCATTATTTTTTAAGTTTGCTAAATGTAAAGTCTATGTGATTCTTGAAGAAGCAAAACTTATTGCCTAGGACTTCAGACAATGAATGTGCAAACTCGTCAATGAACATTTAACAAAACTTATTGCCTAGGAATATAACAACGACAATGAATATGCAAACTCATCATTAATTGAGAAGATCAGGTTCTTCTATCGTGAGTTTGAGGGGACTATTATACTAACATGGAATGATTTATGGGACTTTATGTAGGCAATGTCTTATGGAAGTGGGGACAATTGTTAAGGAGTCTAAATGGTATAAAGGCCTTCAAAGATTTGATTCTCATTTCTGGCTCATGTTTTAGAATCGAGGAAATGTGGGAATTGAAAGATCTTCTCAATATGGGAGAGTAAAGGTGTTAAAGAAGACAAAATGGCATGATGGTAAAGACATTGTGTCAAAGTGTAGGATGACCTACCACAAGACATGAAACTCACACATGGAACCATGTGAATTCCAGCCTTCAAAGATTTGAATCTCATTTTTAACTCGTGTTTAGAACTAAGCAAATGTGGAATTACAAGGTAAAATCTTCTCAATATGGGAGAATAAAGGTGTATAAGAAGACAAAATGCCATGATGGTAAAGATAATTGTAGGATGGATCTAACCATACATGATCTACCACATGAAATTCACACATGGATTTCTTTTACAGGAGATTAAAGATTAGAGATTGTTCATATTTACTCTTTCCTAGAGAGTAATATGAAAGGAGCTTTCAGTGGAAGAGTTAGAAATATAAGTATTTATTTTAATTTTCTTTTTTGTATATTAGATTAATCAATAATATTTATATTAAGATTATGGTTGTTTGTATTTATAAATGTGTAAGAGCATTGGAATGAAGTAACATAAGAATACCCAAAATCAAGCGCACATGAGGTTTTGAATGAATTCTTGGAGTCATTTAAGGATTGGGAAAGTACTTGGGTACTTGAGTTTTTTTTGTAACATTAAATATTTATTACGTTTTATAGAAAGGCGTATTTTTTATGTAAATTTTTGTGATGACATTAGAACTTTAATGTGTTTTCAAAAGCATCTTTATAAGAAGAATATCAAGGGGCAAGATTTGTAACACATCTAACCAAGGTGTGATATGATAAAGACCTTTATCCATCCAGCTGATCTAATGAAGTCAAAATCATGGTGATGTTAATAAGGATGGTTGATGTTGTTCCCAAAACATATTTTTTAGTAGCTATCGATACTTCATATGGCTTTAGAAGCCCTTTTTTATATATTGAAAGGTCATAAAAATGATAGAAAACTTCGAGGAGTTGATTGTGGAAATCTGTTATATTAAGCGCTGGTGTTATTAGTTAAGAGACTCGTGGTCTTAAAACATTGATATAATCACCAATATAACTAGTGCTATATTTCTTAGCGCTAGTTTTGTAATTAAGAAAGAGACTCATGGTCTTGAAACGTTGATATGGTAAGTAAATTATAATCACCGATATACATATTGCTAATTAAAATTTTATCATCTATAACTAACGTTGATTATGCAAGAAGAAAAGTTAATTTTGCATCGGAAGAAAGTCCGTTAATAAGTTAATTATGCAAGAGGAAAAATAATATAGACCATGTTCTTGGATTTTGTATCAATTATTAGTAATAAACCTGTACAGGGATATAAAGGGAACCCAACAACAATTATTCACTGAATTAAAAAGCTCACCAACCATTGAGTACCTGAAGAAAACTACTAGTTTGTCCACCAAGAGATGCATTAAAGGACAAAAAGGGAAAGTCACAAGAAGCTATCCTCACCAATAGACACTCACCATCAAGCTTATTTGACAAGTGGCATCCCAAGAATCCCAAGAAACCACAGGATAAGCTGCAGAAGCCTTCTCTAAACCACAAGGATTAAGATACCCATTAGTCCTAAAAAGGGACTACACATCATCACCTAGGTATACCACATGCCCTCACAAGAGGCAAATAGACAAGAACCTTTACCAAACCTGCTTTGCTCGAGGGAATGGCTCCTACATCACCCATAACCTCTACACTAAGCTTAATCTTGCCGTTAAGTTCACAAATGACTGGTACATCTATAATGACATTTCATGGAGGACCTCCTCCACATACCTTGCTACCCCCAATGGAGAAGAACAAGGGCTTGAACATTAAGCCCTCACATTTCTCTTCCACAAATAGCCAACTCTTGCAGTTTTGCACCAGAATTCCACACCGGATCATCCTCCAGCATTCTCATCATCATGTTTGGGGATACCTCAGATCCAGTGAGGAAGAGGAAGTGCAAGGCCTTGAAGCCAAAGCCTTTCAAAAAGTACCAGAAGCATTAACAGCCCACACTGCTGTCTCAAATATACGACGACCACAATGTACACGAAATTACTACGAGGTAGCCAGGAGGCCAGATGTTCTTCCCACTTTGGAAAAGGTAGAATTGGGAGGCCTTGCTCAAATACCACCATGGTGGGTAGATGCGATGCCCCCCCAGCAGTCAAGGCAGGGACCAAAAAAGGGTCAATCAATGGCCCCAATGGAGAAGACATGGTCAATGTGGATCCATGTAGTAGTATGGAATGCCCTTCATTTCCCCGTAGTCTCGAAGTCATGGATTGACACCAAAGAGATGCATATATATATGACAGCAAAGATTGCATTTTAAAAGTCTTATCGTAGAGGAGGAGCTTGTCATGCCAACAAGTGCTCACCCTACTTATGGGTGTGAGATGGGCGGACACCGTTTGCCGAATCAAGACACCAGTCTAGCATAGAAAAGGAGCTTGTCATGCCAACACCTTTAATATGGGTGTAAACTCTACCACACAGGAATACTAGCCCAGGTAAAGCACATCAAACACCAAAATTTATCAGATCACTTTCACACAAACACATAGACAAAGCTTGGATTAGGGACACTCCCTCACCAATACCACTCCACAAAATGGACCAAATTGTTGCTCTCCTCATTGTGGAGGAATGCCCAACTGCCCTCATTCAAGCTCAAAAGAAAGCCCGCGTTAAGGAGCTCGACTCATAAAGTGGCACAAGGAAGTTAGAAATAGAAGGGACTGCTAATGATGATATTGAAGAATCCCCCATAGGAGAGAACATTCTTTCAACCACACAACATACCACCTCAAGTCCCAAGGAGAGCACAACAATACATCTGTACAAAACATGAAGACGTGTAGCTTCCCTGTAGAGTTTTCAGAAGACTCGACAAGGGAGAGCCATCAAACAAAGCTTCCCAATTAGTCACAGCCCACAAGAGCAAGCAATACACTAGACGATCTAGTCATGAGACATGCTGCTCAATGTAGACAACTTCAACACGTCCATAGGCATGAAGGAATAATTGGGCTAGTCAAGCAGAAGGTGCAGAGCACCATGGATTTTCTCGCTAAGCAGCTGATAGGAGCACAATAGTCTCTCATTGTAAATCGAGCCTATGCCATGCACAATATACCCGTAACACGGTACCATAGCCTGACCCTCTTAGTGCTCGATGATGCGAGCTCGACAAAGATGTGGAAATTGAGCAACTGGACGAAGAAAAATTAAAGATGACTTGATAATGGCACATAAGATTTCTAACTCCACCCTCTCAGATAGGATATAAGAGAAGTTGAGTGGCTTGAAGGAAACGGGTTTTTTTTTTATAAGAACGATAATGTGGTGAAATAAGCAAGGTCCATTAGGATGTGCTGACAGCCAAAATTTAATAAGATCATTAATTTATAGGACTAGCTTCAAGGAGCAAAAGGATTCTGAAGCATCAACAAATGACCCAAATGCAGCACTAGATAACATCTGTTTATAGCTGCAGGTTTAGACGGCTTACAATACCCCCAAAATCATCCTTTCCTTTTATTCCAAAGCCCTTATTCTCGGCTTCCCCCAATTTGAGGTCTACCGCTCTGTTGACACAAACACCTTTGTCGAGGTGATATGTAGGCTCACTGACACACAGGTCTCCTTTCCCTCCATGTTTATGCTTCTTTCAAAACACCTTCACCCTCACCAAACTTGTTGAGGAGCGCCAAAGCATATACTACCACTGTGGTGCTCTACTACCATGTCACATTATTATAGATGACCCTTCAACTTAAAAGCAATCCCATCATTTTGATGACTTTTATGTGGCATACCCGGATGCTGTCTCCACACAACCACACACAAGAAGTGCAGGATGCCCCCCCAATGGTTTCAAACCCTAGGTCCAGTCAACCAAGCTAACACACCTGTTTCTCTTTCTCTTCATGGCCTTTTAGTTCTACACACCTCCTCCTAACACACCTTTTTCTCTTTTCTCTTCATGGCCTTTTCGTTCTGCTCCCCAATGTCCCTTCTACTTGTAACATTGCTTAGCCTATCACCAACTTGGGGGAAGTATTAACGAGTCTTGGATTGATTTCTACAAAGGCGTAGCGACAACATTGTTGATTATAGTCTAGAGCATGAAGAAGGTGCCATCCGAGGAGTAAAGATCTCAAAAGAGCATAAATTAACCCTCATGAAAGGTACCCGACAAGACCCCCTTAATCAATGCCTCTACATATATGCTCTGTAAGTGCTAAGATAAGCTGAAGAAAATAGGACATGAGATACTCTAAAGCTTCATCTTGTGACAAAATATCTTATAAGGTCATTGTGTGAATGACAATAGAAGCACCCCTATCAGAACCCCATGCTAATCGCCATGGGAGGCAAGCCCAAGTGGTGCATGCCTTATCTTTTTCATCATGGTGATACACTCTTCCAGAGAGTCACATACTCCATCACATTAGCCACATGGATCTCCACAGATACCCGAGGCTTGCCCTGGAGTCCCCTAGACAAAATATTAAAGAATTCATCTATAAAAGAATAAGCTCTAATTGTTTCCTTATCAACCAAGGATAGGGAATCCTAACATGCGATACAACTTTCTATACTTTTCATCACTACTAAAACCGCCCCACCGATGCTGCACGTAACGAGGGGATTGTAAGCCCAGTACTCTAATGTTTTATATCCAATAGTTTTAGCCCATCCAGTACTTTTATCTCATCATCAACTTTGTCATGCTTTTAAATTGGACACGCCATGAGCACCCAATTCATCAGATGGCTTTTGACAACAAAAAAAGAGCCATATCTCCCAATCATTTTGGGATATTACCATCTCCAAGGCTATACATCACCTTTGAAGACATGTTCAAGACAAACTTATGGACACCTTAAACCCATTTAAGAGAACGGCCAAGCACCTCCTCTCCTAATCTCAATTTTTCAAAATGTGCTCCAAACATGGGAATGACTCGCCACTCGTAGCACCTCCCTTAAGATTTATTTACTGCATCTTTTTGAGTTGAAGGAATGGAATTTTAATTAATCCTTTTTTTTAATTAGTGTTCACATAAGAAGATAATATAATGTAATCAATAAGGACATCCTCTCTTATAATTTCTCAGCAATAAGAAATTTGTCCCTTGATTGATGTTGCAAAACTTTCATTGTGCTCAAATGTGTCTTCTTTCTCTTTACAAACAAAGCTGTTTGCATCGTTGGAGAGCACCATTACCTAACTGTATCGGTGAAATCATACTTACTATTTTGGCAGTAGATGCCAAGTTACTAATTTGAACAATTTAAATTTAAACTTCACTTTGTAACCTCTTCAAGTTAAAACTAAAGTTAATTACCACAACTGACATCTACATCAAAATATTCTTTTTGGACAGAATTATCTTTGAATGCTATGACGATAGTCTTAATGCACTTGTCCTTATATGAAGCAATTAAATAATCTTAAGAGAAGCTCTAAGAAAATTAATGTCCAACAAAAAGAAATGTCAACATACATACCAAACCACTACAGAGTACATTTTCAACGGAACACACAGCTAACACTCATTCATTGCCACCCCAACAGTCGTGCAGAGATGTCAGTCTTGCAACTGCACAATGCGTGTCCACACAAATCATACTCCTTTCATCCTCGCAATGATGGCATGAAGAGAGTCAGTGGACACAAATCAAGAAGAGTCTCAACTGAGGTTCACAAGTCTGCCCTGGTGCATTGTCCAAATAAAACTTTAGTCACACATCTGATCTGTCTGATTGATGGCAGGGATCCAACAATTGTGTCAATGAGATGCTGCAGAGAGAATATCCAAGTCACACTTTACTGAAGACAGAAGAAGACTGCCCTTACCAAAACATTTTCAGTAAACAAGAGAATATCCAAGTCAAACTTTTCTGAAGACAGAAGAAGACTTCCCTTACCAAAGCATTTTTAGTAAACAAGCTAAATAAAAATCACTGCATCCTGTGAATATTCCATCCTTCAACCATCTGATGCATATTCAATTTGTTAGATATCCTGACACGAGCATAGAGCTTGTTGAAGCGTTCTGTGCTCCCTATTTTCCCAAAGCTACAGGCTCAAGTGAGCCTGACATCTAAAATCCATCACTTTGTGAAGGACATCCTTATGCACCACTAACTTTTCCAAGCATAGCCCTTGAATGTGCCCAAGAAACTTTGAGGCTTCACCATGCTTGTGCCGTACACTTCCTACTTTAGACATGATTCTTGCAGTTTAAACCACTGTGTGCTTCAAAAATACGAGCTACAAGCCCACCTTCAAGCATCTGCAGCAAATCCTCCTCATGAACTCCTTACTTGAAACTCCCTTCAAAAAGTTCTCACTAATATTTAGAAAGCATGCTTCTATTTTTCCACTTGCACTGCCCTACAAAGTTCTGCAAGGTAGAGAGACCAGTTCATCAAAACATCAAAGGAAAAAGAAAGAAAACTAAAACTGACAGTCTGCTAATTCAAGGTTCAAACAAGAGGAAAGTACCAAACAAAACAGAGATTGAGCAACCATTGTCAAAGCATATGTACTATTATTGCAGAATTGCACATGACAGCTACGGCACATACATTTTAGGTAACTGTCAAGAATTGGACGTCACTACGATTTTACTCTTCTGCTCAATGTGTTTCAACAAAAAAAAAGTTCGTGTAGACTCAAACACGCAGAAGCCTAGAGCCGAAAAGCAAGCACTGTAGAAAACCCTTGGAGTCATCCCTTTCATCAATGATCTGAAACCTTCTTCCTTACAAATCTGCTGCATAGTGGAGAAAACCCCTGTATATGTGTAAGCAGCAATGGCTTGAGCTCGCGCCACGGCCTCTGCCCTCACACCAGTCATGCCAGATGACATGACAACAGAACGTGCCTGAGTCATCAGGCGCGTTTTAACAACATCCAACGGAGTTGTGACTGCAGCTGAGAGTGCCCCAGCTAAAGCACCAGATATAACACTTTGCCAAGGGGCAAGAACCGATGCATTGTTCATCCTAAGCCAAGCCAACTTAAGATACTCCTGAAGACAACACAGGAAATATATGTGAGTCCATTGATCCCATTTATAATCCTGATCTACGAAATCTTTCAAAGACCAGAGCATGGATTCCACATGTGTGCCTTTAATCTAAGAACCATGGCACAATAGCACTTACAAAGGTTGAAAAGCTGATCATGTTGGAGGGGAGGTTCCTCAGAAGGGCTGCAGAATACCCAGAGTATAGGCCAGCAACCCCTTCGGATTTGATGGTGTGTAAGAGAACATTGCGGGCAGATCCAACAGCTCCTGCTTGCATGCGCTGCTTCACTACTTCTTTAGGTACCAAGAGGGCCGAGGATGCAACATTGCCCAAAGCAGCGGCCAGAGGTGGTACGACTGTTTTGGGGATGGTAATGACACTGGAAAAGCTGCATTTGGCTAGCTCGTAGGTTCCAAAGTAAATGGCTGACGACATGACAGATCCTACAAATGCAGCTTGAACTCCACTGTAGAGGCCCCAGATGCCCTGACTGGCAAGTACCTATGGCACTACTAGTTGGTTAGTCCAAAGAAAGGTATGTGGTTTGGTCACAGGATTTGCGAGAAAAAGAACTCTTACCTTGGAAATGACATCTAAGGGCCCAGAGTACATGGTGGCAGCGCCTCGCGTTTGCAATTTGGTCTTGACGGTGTCGATGGGGTGCAGGACGACGTTGGTGAACCCCCCCGCAATCCCTCCCGCCAGGGCTCCGATGCCCACCCTCTCCATCAGCGTCACCTGCTGCTGCTGCTTCTGCTTCTTGCCTACCCCACCCCACCCCTTCGCAGACAGCGAAGCCAACGCCCACCCCTCTTTCGCTTGCAGCGAATCCAGACACACCCAGCTCATCCTGTAGCCGCCGCCGCCGTCCATCATCGTGTGCGCTTCTTCGCTACCTAGGGAGCGTGCACGCATCCCATCCCGCATATGTTCGATCTCACTGCCTCAGCTTCGCGGCACTATAGCACAGGGCCCCTCATCGATTGGATCAACACGAGAGCGCCCACCGTTCTAAAGCCAAGCGGGATAAAGCCCTGGGATCTAAAGTTTCCCGGCGTCTCGTTTCAAGGTTATTTTTAAAGGCTTATTTCAATTAAGAAGAGACTATTATGAGGTTATTAAGATAGTACTTTAGTCTAGATAGAGGTTTTCTTGTATGACAGATTTGGAACAGTTAATATAAATAAATATTATTGGTTAAAAAAAATCATATATGAGAAATTGGGACCAAATTATAACATTTGTGTGAAACGATGGAACTTAAACTAGGAATGGCACTTCAAGTAACCTAGGAAAATGGCACTCAAAGCAAGCTAAACCCTCACGGTAAACTAGTTTTTCTAAAATAGGTTACATGGCATAGGGTGAAAAAAGGAAGGTAACAAGAATGGAAGAAACCTCCTTTATAGTAAACTACAAAGGTAAACTTGGGAATGTTTACACATCAAAAGAAAACTAGGTATTTAAGGTAAACTAGGGATAAAAAGTAAATTGGGGATTGCGTAGCATGAGGAGCAATGGGGATAATACTTTTAATTTATTCTATTGTGTTCTCTCCTCTCTCTTTTTCTCTTGGATCTTCATCTTGCTTATGTCTCTCTCTCTCTCTCTCTCTCTCTCTCTCTCTCTCTCTCTCACTCACTCTCTCACACACACACACACACACACACACACACACACACACAACACACACAGTCGACGGTTGCATAGACCTTATCAAACAAGATAGAAATCAATCAAGGAGGATTGAAATCGGAGCTTGGTGTTCTCTTTTACATGTTTGGTATTATTCTCTCTCTCTCTCTCTCTCTCTCTCTCTCTCTCTCACACACACACACACACACACACACACACATGTAGATATAGCTTTATATTGATTTCAATCATTTTAATTTGTAGCAATGATATTTTTATAGCTTTATATTAATTTTAATCATTTTAATTTATAGCACTAATATTTTTATAGCTTTTTATTAATTTCAATCGTTTTAATTTATAGCAATTGCATTTTTATTTTCAATATCATGTGGTTTGTGTCTGTGTTCTTGTGTAGAGTGATGGATTGGACTGAAGATAGCCCAATTGACTTTGACTTTAAGGAGTGCTCTAATTGTGATACAAGTTGCTACACAATAAGCAATGATGAAAATGTAGATAAACATTTTCAACACACCCTTAATAAAATAGAAGGTAATAATAGTATCATTATTTCAATCAATCCATTCCATTATGTATCGCCAAAGTTTTTTTCTTTTAATAGAAAGAGTTATAAATTAATGAAAGAAGCAATCCAAGAGAATATTTCAATGGAATTGGAGACTTTAAAGTCTTGTGGCACTAGAGGGATGCTAGATTTGAAGAAGCAGAGAAGAATGAAAGATCATCTTTGTTTGGAGAGAGAATAAGGCTCATTCTGTTTGCACTTTCTTGAAGTTCTCACCAAATTTGAGAATTTCATGCATTGAAGAGTAGGAAAGCATTGTCAAAGCATGTAATAATAACAAGAATGTTGAGTATCCCAAAGGGAAAGATGAAACTCTTGAAACAATCAAGTCTACATGGTGTGTATTGACATTAGAAAACATGGAATTCCTATCTCTTATGTGAAGGATTTCATAAGAGTATAATAGACTCTAAGATTGTATGATGTTGATCCAATAGTTTTTTTAAATTAAAATTAGGTGTTTTTGACATCACAGATGCGTCCGCACGCCTCAAAACCCCAAGAACGACTCTTGGATCACCGCATTCCGATGCCGGAAACGAGGACATATGGCAAAAATAGACATGAAGCAAGAATGACCACGACAACGCAATATGGGGCATTCTTAAATAAGAATGCCCCATATTGCGTAAGAGTCGTTTATTAGGGTTTTGAGGCATGTCAGACGCGTCTGTGATGTCAAAAACACCAAATTTCAATCACAAAAACCATTGGAGCAACATCATACAATCTTAGAGTCTTAAAAATCATATCATATTGCATTAAGGACAGACCATGAGTAGAAATCAAAATTGAATCATAATAACATGATTCATAATATTAATCTTATCAAATTGCTATAATTTATGCTTCAACACATGTGCTCTCTACATGTGATGGATTTTTCTTTAAATAATTTTTTTTATTAAAGCAAATCCATCTCATAATGTTTAGTGAAGGAGCAGTGGATCATAATGCTTTTAATGACCAAGTAAAGAATAAATATGGTGAAAATAGACATGGATAAAAATGACCCACCCAAAAGGACCAGAACAACGCAATCTAGAACAAAAGTCAGCATAAGATGTCCCATATCGCGTTGTTGTGGTCATTTTTTGCATTGAGAATATTTTGCATCAGGCACCCAAAATGACCAGAACAACACGATATGGGGCATAAGCTAACATAGGATGTCCCATATCGCATTGTTGTGGTCGTTTTTTGCTTTAAGAGTATCTTGCACCAAGCACCCATAATGATCAAAATAACGCGATATGGGACATATGCCAACATAGGATGTCCCTTATCGCATTGTTGTGGTCATTTTTTACTTTAATGCTATCTTGCACTAGGCACCCAAAATGACCAAAACAACACAAAATGGGACATAATCTAGCATAGGCTATCCCATATCACGTTGTTGTGGTCATTTTTTTGCTTTAAGTGTATCTTCCAAGCCGAAACGTTCAATTGGCATTAATCTTAGAACTGTGAAACTGAACTAATGTTGTAAAATATCACAAAATCAAATCAATCAAGGAAAGACCACAATAATGTGATATGAGACATAAACTAATACAGAATGTCCCAAATCGCTTTGTTATGATTGTTTCTCACATGATAAAATCTTGCAAACTTTAATAACTAACTATAATTTTTCAAGGTTTACTTGATAGAGGCCACTTACATGCTAGAGTCACTTTTCTTCTTCTAGCTCTTTGCACAATGCACACCTTGATGATACATATACACCAAAGAGAATCATGTCAGAAACTAGCATGTTATGCATTTTGAGATTCATTGTTGGCTCATTAATTTACATACTTGTTTTGTACTTTAAATTAAAATCAAAGGGTAAATCTGTTTGGCTCTCGTCAATGGTACCTTCTCTTAATTGTCGAAGAATGTCGTTCTCTCGCCAATAGTGATTGTTGAAATTACTCTATCATTGAATTGACTGCAATTCCAATCACAAGAGAAAATTACATTTTTCTCTTCCTTTCTATCCCATCCTTTACCAAGGATTTCAATCATATCTCTCTCCTACATGTTTTCACATACAACCATTATCTTCATGACTCTTATTATTGACTTTGCAAAAAAATGAAATAAGCTTACAATTTGGTTTGTGTCGAGGAAGATCTTATGGACAAGAATCTCTTCGATACATGTTTTGTTGATCCCATGTCTGAATCCTTGGATTCTTTCTTTCCAACGTGATATAAAATCGTTGGTGGCTGATCATCTTTGCTTTCTTTTCTATAATGGCTATAGAAAAATCAACCACCCCTTCGACATTGTCAAGGGATTCCATGTATTTTCTACATCAAGTATGTTATAGATTGTAATCATTTGGACATTTGAAGATGGCCTTCTAGATCATGTTGCCATATCAAGGAATTCAAGAGTGCAAATGGGAAATGGCATTTAGTAGTGATGATGAGAGTGCAAAAAAGTGATAAAATCGTGTGTGTGTTGTTAAGCGTGTGTTGTTAAATGTGGGAAACATGAGTTGAAAAGTATAGGCAGGTCTAAGCATGATAAAGTGCACATACTTTTACTATACTTTTTCACTTTTATCCATCTTTGATATTGCAACCTTTATCTCTATAAACACTTAAATGACATGCCTGTTGTGGTTAAAGAAATGGTGGGAAAGGCATTTAGTGCCTACTGGCCGTTTATATAAAATTTTTAAATTTCTTTGCGGACTCATGCACCTACCTGCCCGCCAAGGGTCAGTCGCTCGCCAAGGATCAATGACCTTAGCTCAACTAGAGTTTCACTCACAGGTATCCTCTATTGCATGTTTTCTTAGCCTCTCCCCAACGCCTCCCAAACAAGTACGCACAGAGTTACCTCAGGTATGGTGCACCATCGCCCACAGTGCAATACTCGCTAGAGCTTCTCTATGCTTGTTTATACTCCTTTGTTGGGCCTAACTCCCTCTCTCCACGTGCAATTTCCCTTTATATAACCCTGCTAAGTTGTACTTTTGCAGGTTCAATGGCACCCAAGTAGGGGAAGGAATCTGACTTGGGCAAAGTGGCAAAGGACTTTGCATACTGGCTGAAGGAGAATCCAGAATCGAATATAAAACTCAGCAAGTGGATGGTCGAAACCTGGGGCTAGGTCTAGAAGCATAGTAGAAGGGGCTATAGTGTAGAGTCTTTGCCGCCTGTGAGTGGAGAGAAGAGCTTTTGGAAATCTACTTCAGCATCTACCACACACATTCCATCATGAACAAGGAGGTCGAGGCTGCCTTGGCGCGTGCATTTATAGGTCACAAGCACAGGGTTTGAATCGATTGGTGTTACCATATTATAGTAGTGATGTGTGTGAACACACTTAGGACCGCCGGGGCACTTTTTCCCTCACTAGGAGGTTTTTTCCCCCGTGCATTGTATATACGCCCATTATCTTCTAGGGCTTGTATCTTTCATTTTTGGCACTCATAATACACTACTGTGTTGTGCTCAAGCTTCCTCATCTTCTTGAAGTTGTGTGTGCATTCCTGCAACCCTAATTCCAACAATTGGTATCAGAGCAGGCTTCCTCCTCCCGGGCAGCATCACCGACACCTGCCGCTTCATCTCCTCCGATTGCAACGAGGTTTCACGAGCGTCTGCAGGTTAGTATATGCCGTGGGGAAGCCCGTAGGGCTCGTTCGTTTCAGAATTTTGATCTGAAGTCATTTCGCCCTCCGTTTTTGCATTCCAAGTACTGCGCAGGCAAAATCGTCCTGCTGTGCAGATTTTCTGTCAAGATTAAAATCTGCAGGACAGGTGCCCATTCGTCTGTTTTGGGCTGTGCTACATAGCACAGGTCGATTTTATACAGGTTTACCTCTTACAGACAGCATTTACATCTAGTAGTACAGTCATTGGCCATGGCTGACAACAATGATGTATTCCGCATGTTGGCTGCTGAGGATAAGTTGGATGGCACCAACTATCCATTGTGGGCATATATGATGCGACATGTATTGGTAGCAAAGGGGTTATGGAACATTGTGCAGGGTATTGATGCACGTCCTATTGTGGCTGGGAATGCTGCAAACACATCAGAAACAGGTACTGTTGATGATGGTGCAGGCACAAGTGCTGTAGCAGCTGTTCGAGAACCACCACTTTCAGCAGAGCAGATTCGTTGGGATGGTAGAGATGCGCAGGCTCATGCCTTGATTGCGCTGTCTGTCAAACGTACCATTATCCCACATATTCGCTCCTGCAGGACTTCTAAGGATGCTTGGGATGTACTTGCCACATTGTATCAGGCAAGAAATGAGGCTCGTGTTGCTTATCTCCGAAAACAGTTGGAGAGTGAGCATATGAACGAAGGTGATTCTATGGATAGCTTTTTGACAAAGATCAAGGATTTCAAAGAGCAGCTCATTTCTGCAGATGAAATCCTGTCAGACAGTTCACTTGTGCAGACTGTTTTGAATGGTCTACCAGATTCTTATCAGGGTTTTGCTTCCACTCTTCGCTTGATGATGAAAGGCAATCCCAATGCCTTATCATTTGAGGAGTTAGTTTCTGTTTTGCTGCAAGAAGACCAGTCAAGGCAAAACAGGAATATTATGCGTGTCGCAGATCAAGCTTTCGTTGCTAGTCAGAGAAGCGGGAAAGGTAAAGCTGGCTTTTCTTCTAGTAAGCAGAAATCTGCAAATGCTGCGCAACCAAAGAAGGAAGACAAAGATGAGAAGAAGGGTGACAAACAGAAGACATTTTGCAAGTACTGTAAGGGAAATGATCATGTCATCAAAGCGTGTCCTAAGCTGGCTGCGAAAGAGGCTAAGAAGAAAGAGGCTGGTATGGCTGTTGCAGATGCCTCTCCTTCTAACAATGAATCTGCTAATGTTGTGCTAGATACAGAATGGGCATTCAATGCGCAGTGCAGTTATGACCCATCTTTGCATGACACATGTATGTCTGCAGTAGATTCAGATGTATGGTACTTTGACAGTGGTGCCACTAAGCATATCACCTCGCAGCGCAGTTTATTCACTTTCCTTGAGTCTGCTCCCACAGGGAATACTGTCACTTGTGCCAATAACTCCTCTTATCCCGTTGAAGGAGTTGGACAGATTGTGCTGAATGTTGCAAATGGCAACACCTTTACACTTTTTGATGCATTGTATGTGCCAGGGATCAAAAAGAATCTGCTGTCAGTCTCCGCATTTGCCAAAACAGGTTTGGTTGTAAAATTTGTGGATGACAGATGTACTGTTCATGATCTCTCTTGTGGTGACATCATTGTAGCATCTGGTTCACTATGTCGAGGGCTGTATAAGCTCAATATGGATGGCAAATGTGTAGAGGATTCAGCATGTGCTATTATGGATACGCAGGCTATTTCAAATGCAAAACTGTGGCATGCACGTTTTGGTCATCTGAATTTTGCAAGTTTGCTGCGCCTGCAGAAATCTGAAATGGTGTCTTCTTTGCCTAAGCTTGAGGCACCTGTCAAGCATGTTTGTGAGGGCTGCATATTGGGTAAAATGCAGCGTGCTTCCTTTCCCAAAGATGGATCAGTGAGAGCTGAACGCAGATTGCAGCTTGTTCACAGTGATGTTTGTGGTCCCATGCAAACTCCATCATTTGGAAACTACCTTTACTTCGTGACTTTCATTGATGATTTTACCAGGCATGCATGGGTATATCCTTTGAAAGCAAAGTCCGAAGTGTTTTTGTGCTTCAAACAGTTTTTGGTTATGGCTGAAAATGTGTCAGAAAGTAAGATGGGCACCCTCCGTTCAGATCGAGGGGGGGAGTATATGTCTTCAGAATTTAATGCATTTCTGGTTGAGCGTGGGATAAAACACCAATGTACAGTGCCGTATACACCACAGCAAAATGGTGTGGCTGAGAGAAAAAACAGGTCTCTCATGGAAATGGCAAGATGTATGGTTAAGAGTCAAAGTCTACCACATGGTTTTTGGCTTGAGGCTGTCATGTGTGCCACTTATGTACTAAACAGGTGTCCCACCAAAGCATTACAGGTTGTCACTCCATATGAGGCTTGGCATAGCCGCAAGCCATCTGTTGGCCATTTACGTGTTTTTGGTTGCCTGGCATATGCATTAGTGCCTGTGCAACATCGCAGAAAATTGGATGACAAAGCTGTCAAATGTATTTTTGTTGGATATAGTGCTGAGAGCAAAGGCTATCGTTTGTATCATCCACAGACAAAGCGCATTTTGGTTAGCCGTGATGTTGTATTTGTGGAAGATGCAGTTCAGCCCTTGGTTTCATGTACTAAGGAGACAGATATCAGCTCACGTGATGTCTATGATACATTGTTGCCTCTTTTCAGTGGTGCACAGTCAAGTGCAATACCTCATGAGGCAGTTTTTCAGCCTATGCAGGTTTTAAATGATGGCACAGATCAGCCTATATCTGATGCAGATGTGCATGATGCACTTGAGGATGAGAGACAAGAGATTGAGGGCTCTAGGAATATGCCTAGATGGCTGGTGCAGACTTTGCGTGACAGCAAGTTGGATGCCCCTTTGTCTAGTCGCACTCGTTCTGGCTCTCATGGTGCCTCTTATGCGTCAGATTGTTATGCATTGGCTGTTTCTAGTATGTGCGATGAAAGTGAGCCTGTTTCATTTGATGAGGCACAAAGTTCAGAAAATTGGATGGCTGCTATGCAAGCAGAATACGATGCTATTATGAAGAATGGTACATGGTCTTTATGTGACTTGCCCCCTGGCAAGAAGGCCATTGGCACTAAGTGGGTATACAAATTGAAGCGTAAGCCTGATGGCACAGTGGATCGCCATAAGGCTAGGCTTGTTGCAAAAGGTTATGCTCAAGAGAAGGGCATTGATTTTGATGAGACTTTTGCTCCCACATGTCGTATGACCACTGTTCGTAGCATCTGTGCATTAGCAGCTCATAATGGTTGGAATGTACATCAGCTGGACATAAAGACTGCGTTCTTAAATGGAGATTTGCATGAGGAGGTGTATGTATCGCAGCCTCGTGGTTTTGTTCAAAGAGGGCAGGAAAACAAAGTGTGCAGGTTAAAAAAGGCTTTATATGGTTTAAAGCAAGCTCCACGAGCTTGGTATGAAAAAATACATGCATATTTGACTGCACATGGGTTTCAGAATAGTCCAACAGAAAGCACTTTGTATGTTAAACGTGTGGATGGTGTACATCTAATCATTGCTCTCTATGTCGATGACATGCTGCTCACAGGACCAAATGAGAGTCATATTGCTGATTTTAAGGCTGATTTGAATGCCTCTTTTGAGATGTCAGATTTGGGGCATTTGCATCATTATTTGGGGATACAATTTAAGCAGTGTGATGGAGGTATTGCTTTGTGTCAGACAAAGTATATTGAAACATTGTTGCGGAGATTTGGCCTTGAAGACTGCAAGCCTATTGCTACTCCAATGGAGACAGGTTTGAAGTTGAGTCTTCATGATGCTGGAGATCACTTTGATGTCACACTCTATCAGACAGCTGTTGGTTGCCTCATTTATGTATGCATTACGAGGCCAGACATTCAGTTTGCAGTCTCACAGGTGAGCAGATTTATGCATAGCCCAGGCATTAAGCATTGGCAGGCAGTGAAGCGTATCTTTCGCTATTTGAGTGGTACTCGGCATCTTGGGTTGTTTTATCCCAAGGGGGGATCATTGCCGCCAGATTTACATGCTTTTTCAGATTCTGACTGGGCTGGTTGTTATGACACACGCGTGTCCACGAGTGGTTTTTGCTTCATGCTTGGAAGCTCATGCATATCATGGTTGAGCAAGAAGCAGCCTACTGTGGCCACTTCTAGTTGTGAAGCTGAGTACAGGGCAGCTTTCACAGCTACGGTTGAGTGTGTGTGGCTCAGACGCCTTATGGCTGATTTGGGTGTTGGGCAGCCATCTGCCACCACCATCTTCACTGACAGTCAGAGCGCATTGGCAGTTGCGCGGAACCCAGTGTTCCATGCTCGTACGAAGCACATTGAGGTGCACTACCATTATGTCAGGGAGAGACTCTCTGCAGGAGAGATCAGTTTGGCTTATGTGCCAACACAGGATAACCTTGCAGACCTTTTCACAAAGGCTCTGCCTCGTGAGAAGTTCGAAGCTTTTCGCAAAGCTTTGGGCTTACTCCCTTTTGTGGATTCGTCCACATAGCTAGACACTTCCCTATACATGAGTGCTAGCTCTTGTTCACCGCATCACTCCAGGGGGGATTTGTTACCATATTATAGTAGTGATGTGTGTGAACACACTTAGGACCGCCGGGGCACTTTTTCCCTCACTAGGAGGTTTTTTCCCCCGTGCATTGTATATACGCCCATTATCTTCTAGGGCTTGTATCTTTCATTTTTGGCACTCATAATACACTACTGTGTTGTGCTCAAGCTTCCTCATCTTCTTGAAGTTGTGTGTGCATTCCTGCAACCCTAATTCCAACAATTGGTCATCCTTTTTTGACCACTAGGAAAGTAAGGTCCATACGTCAAAGAGTGAGGAGGCAAGCACAGTTATGGAGGATGTGAAGCCTCTCATGGTGCAAGGAGGAATGGCATCGAAATCATCCCTTGCAGTTTAGAAGACATGGCCACGGTTGCAACATGGATAGTTGCATTGGAGGAGGGCATAGCAAGAGCTAAGGGAACTTAGCTGGTTTCTTCTTTTGTGGAGGAGAAAGAGGCCAAGAAGGTTCTTAGTACACTAGAGGGCAGTCAAGCTTACATTCTTGGGAAGATTTCTCAATTGGAAGTGAAGCAACAGGATATTTTGAGAGCTCATAAAGTGTCCGGAAAACCCGACCCCATGGAGGTCTCCATCATCATTTCACAGGATGATTCTTTGCGGCGAAGCTTGGCCGAAGATCTACTGGAAATCAAGGGTCCATTTGCCGAGAGCTCTGCAAGGTGCCACGAATGCATCGCTCTGCAAGGAGACACAAGGAAGAGGTGTTGTTAAAGCTCAATTCATGCATCGCTGCAAGGAGACACAAGGAAGAGGTGTTGTTAAAGCTCAATTCATGCATGGCCAATCTTCAGCAAGTACACCAATGCATATCTTCAGCCAGCATGAGGTGCTTCGACCCCACTCCTACCAAGCATCCTAAAGTAGTGGAGCTCATCACTTTGACCATGGAGAGGTATGTGCAGCAACATCCTTATTCTTGAATTATGTTTGGTTTTTTTTATATCCAAGTTGTTTATTCCTCTAACACTAGTGTGCTGTTGTTTATTCCTCTAACACTAGTGTGCTGCCTTTGCCTATGTAGATGCGCTTATTGTGGACTGGGTATTGAGAAGAATTTGCTAGATTTTGTGACCACTCCGTGCTATCACACTTACCACATGTTTTGCGCATGTATGTGCTGAATTCAGCAAAAGCAAAGCTTGCCATGGTTTCTCGAGTGGAGATAATGAGGTGTCAGAGGCATGGTTGGCAGCCATAGGCTTTGGTAAACCATGCAGCCATCCTCCCTTGAAGACAAGTACTCCCTTTACCCTCCACTATCTGTTAGTTATGTCCTCAATGCTTTCTGTACTTTATGTTATTTAACTTTGGAACTACTAGTTTGCTTTTGTTTTTGGTTTGGCACAAGTAGTAGCATGTCCTCCCCTAAGATATGTTTAGAACTATGTTGCCGTATCAGTCTACTTGGATACTATGGTTCTATGTCCTACTGTATATCAATAGCATGTAGTTTGTGTACTTTGCACTCTTGACCAATTTGCAGTATTGGGATGCTTCTTGGATACTATGGTTCTATGTCCTACTCTATGTCAATAGCATGTAGTTTGTGTACTTTGCACTTTTGGTACTTTTGCAATATTGGGATGCTTCTTGGATACTATGGTTCTATGTCCTACTCTATGTCAATAGCATGTAGTTTGTGTACTTTGCACTCTTGGTACTTTTGTAGTATCAGTCAATCATATAGGAAGTACTTGGATACTATGGTTCTATGTCCTACCTTATGTCAATAGCATGTAGTTTGTGTACTTTGCACTCTTGGAACTTTTGTAGTATTGAGTACTATGTGTCTTGAAGTAAAGTATAGGAAGTACTTGGACATTCTTTGATCTACTATAGTCTACTACAGGAAGTACTTGGATACTATGGTTGTATGTCTTGTGCTATGTCACTAACATGTACTTTGTGAAGTAATTCTTTTGTACTTTGGTAGTACTAGTATGTTGTAGTATTGGCATGTACTTAGCTCTAGTATGTTTAGTACTATGTGTACTGTCACACAACTACAGGAAGTACTTGGAATACTATGGTTCTATGTCCTATGATATGTCAATACTATGTCCTTTCTATACTTTAAGCTCTTTGTTCTTTGGGGCAGTACTGGTATGCCAATGGCCGTAGTGTGGTGTAGTACTTGCATGTCCTTAGCTCAAGTATGTTCTATACTATGTGTACTATGTGAGTATTATGTACACTATGTACAGTACTGTCTGAGTACTGTATGACTATTGTGTGAGTCATGGGTAAGCACTGTGTGTTGTGTGGGGGGATCTACAACCAAGGCAGGGTCTTTGAAGGAAATGGAGTAATGACTATTTTATTAATACTGTACACAGTACTGTGTGAGTACTATACATAGTACAATATGAGTACTGACTGACTGTTGTGTGGGGGGTAATGGACTAATGCGGGTTGTGTGGAACGATCTACAAGCAAGGTATTGACTGAAAGGAGAGATAGCTATTAAGAAGCAGTGAAGGTGGATGGTGGGGAGGATGTGTCCGTTGATGGCACAGTTGATTTAAGGCAGTCTGCAAAGAAAATATGGGCTTTACAAGTCGATGACTTTGATGAAGATGCCCTATTGGAGTAGGTCAAGAAGCAAGCCGAGACCTGCAACAACAAGAAGAATGAACAAGGTTGAAGGCACCCCTTCAAAGGGTGAAGCTACCCCGACCTGGAGGTCTCGACGGTTGAGTGGGGAACCAGAGTTGCAAACTCTAGGTATGAGTCACCTTTACTTGAGTATTTGCTTTACTATGAGTCACCTTTACTTGAGTATTTGCTTTATTATGAGTCACCTTTACTTGAGTATTTGCTTTACTATGAGTCACCTTTACTTGAGTGTTTGGTCTCTGATTTCCACATGTGTTTTCTTTGATTGTGCTCAGAAGACCTGAGTACTTCGAGGTCTAAGCACCGATTCGTAGCGCCTGCTCTGCTGCTACTGAGAAGGTTACTTTTGTAGATAATGAGGAGCCTAGCAAAGGTATGGCTCTGTTATTCAGATTGACATGTTTGTGTTTGGTAGTCTAGGTTGCAAGTGTGAAACCAGTATGTGCATTGCAGGTCACGCAGAAGGGGAAGGTAAATTGTCTAACATTGCTAGCAGCAAGCCTGTTGTGGATGAGGATCTTGGCGAGGGCATTGCGACTGTTGTCCGTGACATTATGAAGCTTGGAGGGGGGAGATGTTGCTAACAAGGACATGGAGGGCCCTGCTGTGGATGATGTTGACAAGGACATGGAGGGCCCTGCTATGGATGACGCTGACAAGGACATGGAGGGCCCTGCTGGCGGATGTTGTTGACAAGGACATGGAGGGCCCTTCTGCGGGGGACCATGCGGTCGGTGGTATGTCTCTCTTGTGTGCAGCGATCCACAGACTTGGGAATAGGTAATAGGAGATAGGAATTGCAATGTAACTCTATCTTAGTCAATCATAGGAAGTGGGGTCCTCGATACCATACTAGGGTTTAGGGAATGTGCACTATCATTTTGCATGTGTGTGTTATCTTAATGGTCCATGTCATGTGCAGTTTTGGTGGAAGAGAATGTCAATGCCCCAGTGCAAGATTTTTTGGCAACATCGAAGAGGAGAGGGAAAAGACCCCAATCCAATAAGCCCCATAAAAAACCAAAGCTTTAATGCTTTTTGTAACCGTTTGCCAACCAACGATGCAGTTAGTCTTTTGTTGTAATCCAATTTTCTGAATGAATTTTAATTCTTTTCATGCACTTGCGAGCATGACTTCTATCCAATTGTCTTTTTTTCTATGAGCAGAGTTGTGTGGGTTGTCTCCTGTATTCAGACCTTTTGTTTTGCAAACTAAGACTTAGTGCCTTTTTTGCAAACTTAGACTTAGTACCTTTTCTTGCAAACTCAGACTTAGTGCCTTTTTTAGTAGGTGTTGCAAAAGATGTCATACCAGTCATTAAACTGGTAGTTTTGGATTTGAACGGCCTGTTTATTAAGCGATGGCATTTCCATATCAACAAGGTGTCATTCTTTGGCTATGTTGTGCATAATTTGGGCAAGTATAGAGTTGCGTTGAGACCCGGATTGTGCACATTCCTGAGGGAGCTATTTGGCTTGTTCCGTGTAGCCATATTGTCCTTAGTAATAGCAAGAAATCTCTATCATGTGATTCAATTGATAGCCAGAGAATATGAACACGAGGGAGGTTTAGGTGTCCCTCCATTTGCTTTTCTTTATTCAGAGGAGGCATGTGTGCAGAGGCTGCCACAGGGGTTGCAGTCTAAACCAATTTTCCTGAAGCCCTTAAGTAGGATCACTTTTTCAGATTTTGATCCTTTTCAAATGCAGCTTTGAATCCACCGAACACATGTATTTCGCCCGTGCCATGGGAAGGTGATCCAGGGAACACTACCTTGTTGCAGCACTATTGCCATATCTGAAAAGGCTTGTAGAGTTCGGTGGGATCGTTCCTGACTTTGTGCAGCGTCATCCATGGGAGCAGTATGTTGAAATCATGGATCGAGCTCTCCTAACTACACATCCTAATAACAAGACATTTACCTAATCATAAACTAATCCTACACTAATGACAACACTAATCTAAGGTGGATAAAAATAAAGAAGACTCATTGTGAATGAGTGTGTGCTAATTAAGTTTAGACTCAAGTTCAGTTATGTTACATGATGGAAACATGTACTCATAAAAAGACTTGAGATGTTGTGCTTGTATTCCATTATTTAAAATGTCCTCCTTTATATGAGGAGTATACAACTTGGCCTTTCTCTTGCATGTGGGATAATTCTCACTAGGTGATGTGGCTTCTCACACTCACTCCATATTTTCCTTGTGTTCTTTGGTACCATATTTCTCAACACCCCCCCTTGGTGCCAAATCTTTGGGCTACTTAAGGTGGTTGGATGTCGGTTTACAAAGTCTTCTTTGACCTTTTACTTTCTACATTCCCCTATGTGCTGTGAGCAACTTTGGCCCATGTGCTACTTTGGCACTTCTCCCCCTTAATGCTACTTTGGCTCTTAGGTGAGGGATGAATTTTTAGCTTGGGTACATCATTGGTCCCAAAGGCTAGTTTTTACAAGCACTTTTTGTAGGAAGTAGGATTTTTTACCAATAATTTTTTTTTTAAAGAGATTGGTAGTGAGATGAGTTTTTGATGCGACTCTTTTTAAAAAAAAGAGATTGGTAGTGAGATGAGTTTTTGATGTGACTCTTTTTTTTGCGACTCTTTTTTTTGGGGATCATCTTTCTTCTTCATTGTACCTTTTCTTGTTACTTTTATTTTTGTTGCAAATTATGCTTTGTTTGTGCATACTTACGCTTGCATACTCATTTGGTTACAACATTTTTACCAAGGTTGTACTCTTCTCTTTCACACACACTGCGTGCTTATTTGGCCACTTTTATAAAGGTTTTTACTCAAGCTGGTCACAATATTTGACGATAAATTTTTTCAATGATACGTTCTTTCATAATGATCCGGTTAAGAACTTATGTGTCAATGCACACTTTGATGAAGATTATGCACACTTTGATGAAGATGTATTTGATGCAAGCACATTATAAGTTTTACAATATGAAGATTTTGACACATGTGATGATGCCCAAACTGCACATGTTGATGGACAAGACCCAAGACGACGGTATAGTTGAGTCTCACATTTTTTTTTGCGTGTGAACAACCTCTTACAAGGGAGCTCTTTTGCACCAAGGAATCCTTATCTTTAATTATTTATGTTTTTTTAAATGAAAAAAAACTTTATCCGTTGTCTGCGCCCGATGGAAGCTGCTCGTCTACCTCTGCTTCTTCCTGTCTCAGCCGCTTGATGGAAGCTGCTCGTTTGCTCTTCAGGTCATTTCTCTCTTTGTTCTCTGTTGTGTTGTGTTTTAGACAAACTGCGTTGCTTCTTACGAAGCAATTTATACTTACAAAGCAGTTTATATGCATCATGCCCCCTCGTCGTGCGCTTCTACTCGTCGCATTTTCTTTTTGCTACTCTGTTGGGTTTATGCGATTCAACCTTTCTCTTTGAGCTGCTCTGCATTGAGGGCTCTCTTAATCACGGCACCCACACCATCATGATCATGCGGATCTTCATCAATGAAAAGTACCTACATCATTAGATATGAAATACTACTTTAGGGTTTAGGGTTTTGCAACTAACAGAGAACACTATGGTATAACATCAGAGCATAAAAAAGCAGTGTTTTACTATATGAGTACTACCATTACAGTACTATATGTACTGTAGGAAAACTGTGTGAGTACTGGATGATTATTTAGTACTGTAAGCGAACTGTATGAGTACTATAAGAGTACTCTAGGATAAGTGTATGAGTACTATAAGAGTACTGAATGTATTGTATGACTAAGTAATCTATGGGTACTATGCACCTATGGATACAGTATACATGGAGCACCATTAAAGTACTATATGAGTACTGTAAGAGAACTGTGTGAGTATTATTATAGGAGTACTAAATGATTATTCAGTAATGTAAGCAAGCTGTATGAGTACTATATGAGGTCTCTAGGATAACTGCATGAGTACTATAAGAGTATTGAATGTATTGTATGACTAAGTACTCTATGGGTACTATGCACCTATGGATATGGTATATATGGAGCACCATTACAATATTATATGAGTATTGTAGGAGAACTGTGTGAGTACTGTAGGAGTATTGATCCAGTATTGTAAGGAAACTATAGGAGTACTCTAGGATAAGTGCATGAGTACTATAAGAGTACTAAATGTATTATATGACTAAGTAATCTATGGGTACTATGCACCTATGGATACAGTATACATGGAGCACCATTACATTACTATATGAGTACTGTAGGAGAACTGTACTGTGGGAGTATTATAATCAGTACTGTAAGCAAATTGTATGAGTACTATAGGAGTTCTCTAGGATAAGTCCATGAGTACTAGCTATGGATACAATTTAGGATAAGTGTATGAGTACTGTAAGCGTACTGAATGTATTGTATAACTAAATACTCTATGGGTACTGTGCCCCTATGGATACAGTTTATATAGAGCACCATTAAAGTACTATATGATTACTATAGGAGAACTGTGTGGGTACTGTAGGAGTACTGAATGATTATTCATTACTGTAAGAGAACTATAAGATAAGTGTAGTAGTACTATAAGAGTAAGTACTGTGTGAGAACTGTAAGAGTACTAGATAAGTACTATATGAGTAAGTACTGTGTGAGTACTATGGATATAGTTTATATGCAGCAACCTTACAATACCTTCACCCAATACCTTGAATGCAACAACCTCGTCTTATATTATGGTGAGAAAGAATTTGACAAACCTGACCACAAAGTAGAAAGGTCGTGCGGCTTTGAATTGGGATGCGGCACCGTCGAACCAAACCCAGTGATGCTTGACATTCAATCCCATCTCTTCAATCCATCTATGATGTAGGAGAAAGCAATGTTGCACAAATAGAGTATCATGATTCTTGTCATTAGATATGTAGAACACTAACTGGTTTTTTGTTTCACCTCCTTCGTGTGCCAATACCAAATGTGGAAAAATATTCTACATTGCTTGCTATGCCAATGCATGGATTGAATTTCATTCTGGACCTTGAAGGTTTAATTATTGGCAAAATCCAGGAATGAGACCACTACATCATCCGGGATGTTTGCCATGCATTCTTTGTAGTGGTTGTGCTGCCACACTGAGCTCTAAAGTTGTGTGCAATAAAGATCTTCAAATGATGTTGAAACTATTTTGTAGTAGTGTGGACGGACTTGTTTTTTTGTACACCATGTTGATTCTCTTCTTATCACCTCCTTTCTTCTTTAGTGGAAGGGCAACATACTCATGAGTCCTCCATTTGACAAGTGCTCCATTGGAATCTGATTGCTCACTAGGACAAAGAGGCACTAGGGATGGACCACATTGTTTGCACTTACCTAACAAGCATGGCAACCGATACCACTGACATTCACCTTCCTTTGGACATACTGTAGAAGTCCATAACTCTTTCACCGATTTAAACGTACTGCTCTTTGCGCATCACAATATGTTTCTTAACTAGGTCGACAAACCCTACATGCATAATTGCAATCCTTCGTATGCAAAATTAGATTATCACACCGCATCTAATTTATGCAACAAATCAATGCGTACATGATAGATTATCACACCGCATCTAATTTATGCAAGCCAACAACAAATCAATGCGTACATGATAGACACAAGAACATGTATTTCTCTCCTTAAGCTTCCTCATAAAGAATAGCTTCAACTTTTGAAAAGCACGAAGCTCAATTTCACATTGAGGATGCTTCTCCTTGAAACGCCCAAAAAACTCCTTCTGCATAAAATCGACAACCATATGTTAAAGTCTAGCTACAGAACATAGAACTATACATAACATGTTCATCAGCCATACATAAGGTAGGGAAAATTTCACAATGTATAGCAGAATGAAATAAATGGACAACAATCCTTGGGATTGTATTGTGCAAAGGGAACATTTTGCACTACAGTATAGTACTATAATACTATACATTACAGTACTATAGTATTGTAGTACTATATTTATAGTATTGTGTATAAGGTACACTACAAGGTAGAGAACATAGCATAATATAGTACATGGACACATTGCTCGAAAAAAATGTTTTTTTTTCAACCCTTAAAATTGAAGACAATGCGTAGGCTTAACTGAGATTTACGCTTGAAAATCACTAGAAATTGTACAAATTCTGGGATGTATAACTAAAATGTACAAATTTCAACCCTTAAAATTAAAGGCAACTTCGAATTTCAACCGAGATTTCTAAATTTCAATCGAGAAAATTACACTACGAACCGGGTTATGTGAGCACTGCATGGACATAGATACTTGAGACAGTACTGTGCAGTGGGAAAATATTAAAGTACAATATAGTACTGTGCAAAGGTAATAGTCTAAAATATAGTATAGTACTGCAATACTATCAAGTATAGTACTGTGTAAGAGAAACATCGAAAAAAACCCAGTATAAGATAGTTCTTGGAGTACGAAGTACACATAACTTGGATAACAAAGCAAAGAGTAGTTCTGGGACTACATTTCTTGGGATAAAATTGAGCATAGTGGAGTATTATAGCTTGCAATACAATATTGTAGTGCTATACTATTATAGTCCTATAAAGAAGGTACAGTTTAGTACTTTTGTTATTTCATTGTCTAATAACACTAATGCACAGATCTAATACTAGATGCATAATACCAAAACTTGAAAAGAAATTACCTCTGTCATCTCTAGCAAATGCAAAGGGTGGGTTTCGTATTTTCGCACTCTGACTCTCCTTCGGCATATATCCTTCTTGTTGGGTGACACGCGAGTGTTGAACTTCCAAAACTGAAGGACACACTCCTCAACTTCTGGGCTCAGACAATCACTTCTAGGTTTTCGCACTTCATAAGCCCATCAAAATGCCGAGTCATGGATGTCCACTCTATGCTTCTTCATATTGCATGGATGAACGCAGAGCATCTGCAATTTTCCTATCACTGTGCCTCTTATTGCCTGTGTTGTCCAAGTTTGCAATCATAAGAAGTGTTGTTCTTCTAGCAGCCAATTTGTCTTTGCTCTATCCTCCTTTGATATGTGTCAAAGATTGCCTAAGGTTTTTGACAATGACTACTACAGACACACCCTCATTAATGGAAGATGTAGTCGTCACTTCTCTCAAGTGCGGGTGCTGTAAAAACCTTGAAAGGATGTCACTCCTTACTTCTAAATCTATACCATGAGTTTTGCATTGGAAATATTAAACCAATTGCAAGGCTAGGTGTCGTAGATTCCACTCGGAGACTCCAGATCTTGTACTTGCATTGCCCACCACCGGCAACTGAAGGGTCTCACATGTGCTGACACTAGCAACTATTCCTTCATCGGCTGTTGTTGCAGCCATCAACCAATTGTTCAATATCTTTATGAATGTTACTTGCGATCCAATTGATAATCGATGAATCCAATTGATAAATCGATGAATCCCTATATAACCAAAATATCTATGTTATTGTTGCAGGTGGTCAGATTGAAAGGGGAAGATAAATCCATTATAGTATAGCCATAGTGACCAGAAGAGAGAGAGCAAGAAGAGAGGGAGGGAGGGGGGGAGGGAGGGAGGGAGGGAGAGATAGATAGATAGATAGATAGATAGAGAGAGAGAGAGAGAGAGAGAGAGAGAGAGAGAGAGAGAGCATTGTGGCTATGGCAGTGTGGCTATGGTGTCCTCGAGTTTACGCACAGAAAGAGAGAGAGGGAAACCAGAAAGCACTGGCTATGGCGCGTGCACTGGGAGACAACAAATTAAAAGCTATCTTCCAAAATTTCGAATGTGGGCATGTAATGAGCGCCTACACCTAGTTAAAAATATATAATAAAAAAAGATCCATTCACTTACACCTAATTAAAACTCATACCAAAAAAAGTTATGGAGTATATAACTCATATACTCTTGACCCATGTTCAAAAACCCTTGTATAGTAAAACATAGTACTTTCACCTCTAAAGTACTCATTCTTTTTTTTGCCAAAAGGGTACTATTCAAGACACTTTATCATGCTTAGACCCAGGTGGGAAATGTAGATTTAGGCCTTACAAAAATGTTAAATGCTAACAACATCTGAAATATGAAAGGGAAAGAGAGAGAGCGAATGTCCATTTTAGTTCTTTTTTTAGAGCAAAGAAATCCGCCTATTTTCTTCTTCTTTTTTCTCATTTTTGTTGAATTTATATGTTACATAGGCTTGTTGCTCATTGGTTGGGCGTCTATTTTTCTTTTCAGCTAAAAGGCCCAAGAATGAGTCCCATTTTTGCCTAATATGAGAGATTGAGGAGCTCAAAAAATGTGGTTGTCCTTCAAGGTACCGGTGGAGTACTTTGATGATATAAATAAAGAATCCATTACATTACATTCTACTCATAAAGGACATCATGATGTCCTTTATGAGTAGAATGTAATGTGGACAACTTTGATGTTACAAATAAAGCATCCATTGCATTATGTTATACTCATAAAGGAAATGTCCTTGGATCATGCAATTATTTGTATCATCTATCGGTCCATCCAAATGTCATTGAATGTTACATGGAAGACTTGTAACACTGTCGAGCAAAATAGGTAACTAACGAGGGTTACCTAAAAATATTCCCTCCAAAAATACATGAAAGCTTTAAAATAGCTTAAAAACACACTTTTTTTAAAAGCACATCTAGAATTCCATGTGTAGATTAAAAAACTACATGAATTTTGACACTTTTTTCAAGAGAGAACACGTGGTGACCTCCATAGATTTATAAACTAATAATGCTTGACATGAAAACAACTTGACTTTTAAATGGGATAGAAGAAGTCCCCACAACTTAAAGAAATACCAAAAAATTTTAAATTAAAAATTATTTTATAAATTTCATGAATGAATAGACCTTTTTTAATGAACTTTCTTGGAACAAAGTTTACCACTATACATAAATATACACATTATTTGACAAGTGATTAAAAAAGATTAGAATAGATAACATCATAAGCTCTATAGTTTACAAAAAACCCTACAATCAAGCTTGAATGTATTTCTACACCCAAATAGCAAAGCCAATACAAATAATATGAAATAAAAGTACTTCATATACAAAGATGATATGAAACTTCTTGAAGGTTTCTAGAGCAACAAACTAAAGTATGTAAAGTAGGAGAGTCATGATAAACTAAATTATGTAAAGTAGTAGACTCAAAAATCTAAACATCGAGGACTTGATCTGGATATTCCTCTTCTTCTTTATTGGATTGGTGATCATTTTCTTCTCCTTGGGGATCAGGAAGCATCAAAGTAAGATTTTCATTTTCTATTAGAGATGCTAATTCCCCAGGCTCATCAGAGAGAGAGGGGAGGCATAGGTTCTTTTGATGCTGACTGGAACTTCTAATTAGTGCCAATGGAGATTGCTCCCACCTCTTGATCTTCATCTAGCAATTCCATAGCACCCTTTATACGCATAGGAATAAAGGCTGCTTGGATCTCATCCTTTTCAACTGCAATGCAGTTTCTCTTTCTCTTAAACTGCACATGTCACAATTGTACTTGCAGTTTTAAAAAAATGAATATAAGAACTAACATACAATCAATAATAAGAAAAAATATATTTAAATATGATTTTTTAAAGCAAAAATAAGTATATACCAGTTCTAGAAAACAAGTCAAGTATCCAATCATCTGGTGTAGAAAATAGGATGATCAAACGATTAATCAAGCGCAAAGGCTTCTGGTAGGGATTCACAAGGCTTTGGACTCAGTCACATGCCTTAGTTTTCTAGTTTTTGTGGGAAAAGGAAGCATATTGGAGCATCCAGACTCATTAACATGTGCTTTAACATGTCTTTGCTCAATGTCATCCTGATAGCCAACCGTGATCATTTATAAGAAACTTTTGAAACGAAAACTAGGAACATGATCTATATTTATTTTGACCCTACAATTAAATTTAGTAAAACATAAATTTAAAGTGTTTGGATAATAATGAAAAGAAACTAAAAACATAAGTTCTTGAAACCATACCAAACAAGAGACTCCAGACCATGTGCTTCTTTTCTCAGAGCTGCAGTTATTGATGCAGCTTGGCTAGTGCTATGAAAGATCACAAATCTCCACATATTTGATGTAGTTACCACTTTAAACTTTTGTAACATCTTTTGAATTTCTTAATAGGTACATGTTCTCTCATCATTCGTAGAACCACTCATATTAAAACCATATGGGATATCAGCAATAACAAGACTGTAATCTTTCTTTGGAATGATATTCTGAAGATTATTTACATTCCCACAAATCACTTTATAGGATGTTGATTTACTTTCCTATCTAGGAAGAAAAAACTCTTCTAGTTCATCTCCTTCAGTTGGAGCAGCATTTTGTAGAAGGTGTCTTGCTTTCTCTTGACGAGCTCTTTCAAGGTGCAAAAGAAAGTTTTGTGGACACTCTGATTCTTCTTGAAAGAGTGACTTTTTGCCCTTTTTAGTTGGAGGTTTTTGTTGTTAGTAGAAAGTTAATATACAAGAATATAATATTTAGTGGCTGGTTTCTTAAGACATAACAACAATACTAGCATACCATCACATTTGAATCTTTAATACAAAAACAAAAGAATATTACCCAATCTCTGAAGGACAAGAAAAAATCTTTCAAAACTGCCTAAGAGATAGATTGGGGATACTCTGCACGTACGTCGTCCCAAGTGGTGCAGTTTAATTTTTTTATCATGACCTCTTGCATCTTCATATAAACTTTATGGCTATAAGACACATTCAAAGACAATATAAATACTTCATTTACATCAAGAAGATAAAAAATGAATAACTAAAAACTTTACTTACTTTTGTAGCTCTAAAGACATTTCATCAAGTGAGATCCTTCGAAATGACACACGATAAGACAAAAACTAGCAGTGTTTGATCCTTCACTCCTTGAAGTGCTCGCCATGGATTAAGCTTCATATCTTCTGCAAGGTCTTCAATTGATGTGTCCACCTTTTTACCACCAGTCTTTTGCCCTTTCAAAGCTTTATTCTCCCACATTGAAAAGATTCTATTCTAAAGATTCCAAATCTGTCCTATACGAAAAGCAAGCTGAAATACAAGATCATACTTTATGAGTCCATAAGAGAGCTCCTCTTTCTCCATAAGAATCCCAACCTCCAAAAGACATTGTCTTCGTGTAATATGCCATTAACCTTTTGGTGTCGTGTGACATATTCCTCATACTCATGTTGAAAAAAACCTAATCTGGGACATCTTTGCACGGTAGTCATTATCATTATTATGATCCCATGCAAGAGGTTTTGCCTCTTCAACTGTGAGAGCAGCATAGATTTTGCAATCTATAGTGCTGTAGTAAGGACTATTTGGATTTTCCTTTAATAGTTCTCTCCTAGCTTCAGTAGAGTGTGAGCCCCTAATGACATAATAGTTATAATTCTGACATTCTACCGTTTTTAAAGCTATTTTTATTGGGACAATCTTGGGGGTCTACCAAAACAATAAATGGAACCACTGTGGCATGGAGATTTACCTTCATTTTCTTCTTAAGATTATTGACATGTACTGTGTGAGGTTCTCTAATCTCCATTGATCTTCTTCCAGATTGTGTATCAACAGGTGGTCGATGTATCTTTTCCATTGGCAAGTTTAAAATCCTACCATTGATGAGCACAAGTTTCTGCTGTTTAATTATCTCCCTTATTTTATCATGTTGAGTTGAGAGTGCACCTGTGCCAAGTTCACCACCATGAGTGATGATGTCAAGCTCCTCGTTGTCATCTAAAGATATAAAATCCTCCTCGCTTGACAAATTGATGTTTTTATGAGATGTCCTCTCATCTCGAGAGCTTGTAGACATAGAAGTCCTTTTAACTTCTCTCTCTTTCCCTCCTTTCCCATGAGAGTCAAGTGTAGAAGACCTTGGAGGCTCTTGAGGGGTGACCTCTAAGCTAGCAACATTAGAGGCTGCAGTAGTCGGAGTCAAGAAAGGTCCTAAGCTCACTAACAAATTGTCATTTTTTTTCCAATGCACAAGTTAGTTGCACAGGACTACAAATACCCACTTGAAGATTATTTTGGCTCACTAGAAACTCTCTAATGTTGTTCGTATCATCAACAATAAAAGAAACAACATCATCTCTCTCTTCCCTTGTATAATCCACCTTTAACACTTTGCCACAAGACTTTTGACCTTTGAGAAGATTACCCTTGCCAAAGTGCCTAGCAATGATGAAAAAAAGACCACCATCGACCCCAAAAAGACTCCACTCATGTTGAAGATAAGCAAGAGTTTTAATTAATGTACCTACTGAGAGTTGAGGTCTATCTTTTGGTGCATTTATAAAACCATGAATTCTTCATAATAAGTTGTTATCTTTGTCCTAGTTTGCACTGGAATAGACATAGGTTCGTCCTCCTTTTGATTCTCTTCTTCATCTTCATCAACAGATGATAGTGATGAAGTTATAAATCTATTTTGGGTGAAGGCTTCAGTCGTCTTGCAATACCCCGAGGAGGAAAAGTGGCAATGGTCCCTAAACCTGGTCGAGTTTGAGTTTGTACTTCTTTCTCTACAATAGCATCTAACATTGTGTTGGTATGCTTGACGCCTGCAACACCATCTCTCTTCTCATGTTGTTGTGTGAAGCCTCCACTTGTTGGAAGAGGGATCCCATGTAAAGTAGGAGCTTGGGCTTCCTTTGCAGTTTTTTTAGAATGTTCCTTTCTTGCCTTCTTTGCAGCTTGTGTTTAAGGAGGTGAATCAAATTCTGAAGCCTCAATGGCGGGCCTCTTAGAGGACTTCTTCATCTTGTCACCCCTACTTTATAGATAAAAAGAAATAAATTTAGTAAAATAATTATTAGTTGGTTCAATCAATCAAATCCAAAAAAAATCAATAAGATGGAGCTAACCATTAAAGTGAGAAACAACAAGGCTATCATAAGTATATCAAAAACAAAATTATGCAGGAAATAGAGCAAAACAAGCTTCTATAAGACAAGAAAAGGAAATTACAAGACATTAAAACTAAAACAAAATTTATTCTACTTCTATATGATAAAAAAAGAAGAATTTAAGAATGAATTAAGAAATTAACTAATTTTAACAGAAAAATGGCAACAAGCAAGAGAACATTGAAAGAGGACTTACATTGTTGTAAAGTGGTATGGAAAACCAAACGGAGAGATGAGAAGGGATGAACTTGTCGGCCTAGATTTTGATGCGGCACAGCGATATGGTTGCCAGATCATTGAGGGTAGAGGAGAAGGAATAAGAATAATTATCGAGATGCACGATCCTTTTAGGAGAAGATTTGAGTGTAGATTGTTCTCAACCTTTAATTTATGTGAAAACTCGATGCACTACATCGAGTTCATGGGGAATTGGATGCATTATAACGGAATCAAATAAAAGAAAAACTGAAAAAGTTTGAATGGAGAAGATCTCACCTTAGATGAAGGTCGCATTCTCTTTTGTCCACCATATTTGTGTCAACAAATTTTAGTAGTCACAGTGTGGTATAGAAAACATAGAGAAGTGGTGTAGGATGAACTCAACCAAAGATATTGCCCGCTGTGTGGAAAAAGAATAGCAAGTTATCAGCATGCCTTTCTGATTAAACCTGTAGAAGAAAGTAGATAAACTTTATTGTATGGAAAGATTTTCTCTACTAATGCAGAGTGGCTTCCTTCAGGTGGCCTTAAAGTTCTTAAATTTATTCTCGAGACTTTCAAAGGTGCATTGCAGAGAGATCGCTAATCGAGAAGGCAAAGCAGTATGCAGGAGAGCAAGATGTAAAATGGTGGGACACGTTTTTTGAACAACAAGAAGAAATACTTGAAAGGAATATCAATAACTCATGGAATCTAGCTAGTTCTTTTCAGTGGCCAACTATTGCTAAAAAAACCACTTATTTTGCAGCACCAATTCTAAGAGAGATCGATAAACTTCTTCATGGGAAAGCAAGAGAGATGTACATAGGACCCAGACGATCGAAAGAAAGGCGAAAAAGAATTCAAGAGATGTGGAGTGGTGATCCACAAGACATAAAGGAGGGTACCCTTGCTACCCTAGCTGAGGATGCTTTAAAACATCCGTTTTGGATTGGCAAAGTAATAGCTATCAACAAAGATGAAATTGGTGAGCATACATTGTCACTAACAGTGCACTAGATGAGAACAACTCATGCAAATGCATTTGAGGGAAAGTATAGCTTGGAAATGGAAAATACAACAAAAGGAAAGGGCAAGGGCAAGAGGGGAAAGAACACTGCTAGCACTAGTGTACTACCACTTGATGAGGTAGATATTTTGATGTGTGACTTTACTCTCACAAAAGCAAGCTACTTGAGAAAGTCAACCATTTCTATTTTACAAGAGAATATCCCTTGCTTTACTAACTCTGAGCTTGGTAGCACATCCTCGGGTGTGCTAACACAGCAGTGAACCCAAGGAGTCTTAGCTTCAAGTGTACACATAGAAGAAAAAAATATCTTTGTGGATAGTGATGAAGAGGATGCCTCATCTACCTCCTCAGGGGAAGGCACACCAACGAGTGATGGTGATGGTATAGGTAGCAGTGATGATGAGGAGCCATAACTATGCCATGAGTTGTATGTCTAGAAAACATCTCCTTTTTTAGAGTTGTATTAATTACTTTTCTAGATTGAAGATGTCAATGACAAATGGTCTCTATTTTGGTACATTTTTTATACTTATTTTTAGATTTTAAGTTGTAATCTCAAAAAGTAATCAAAACCATGTCTTTTTTTTCGTTCTATTTTTTTGGTAAAAATGCATAGAGTGTCCTAAATAGTGTCGTTTTTGGGTGGCATTGTACGCATGCATAGACCACTATCCAAAAAAGGATAAAATTTTGACCTTTTTTTATGAAATCTTTAAAAGATGCTAAATGTTTCTCATTTTTAGGAAATATTACCTAGTTTGCCCGCAACAACGTTTTGTCTAATGTGGGTAGCTCTCAACACATAGCAAAGATGTCCACCTCCAAAGAGAGGTCACATATGGAGCGATATTATCTTCTTGATTGTACAATCTATGTATTCTTTGTGATCCTAAATAAAGTCCCCATGTTGTCATAGAAAATACGTTATCGAGGTAACATGTTAAGAATTGATCATACAATCTATAGATTCTTTACGATCCCAAAGGAAGTCTCCATGTTGTCATAGCAAATACATTATCAAGGTAACATGTTAAAAATTACTTTATTTTATTTATTATTGGTATACCAAAGTTGTATATGCATATATAGATTGACATTATAACCTTTGTACGTAAACTTTCATTCAAAAGATGATTGGATGGTGATGTACATGGACTCTTTTAACATTAAAGGCACAAAATAAGGTATGCTCTATTGTTGAAAAAGGTGTCCTTTGGGGTTTTTTTTTCATTTTACCTAAACTTCTTAGCATATTATTCTAATATAGGTTGTATGACCTATCTATACTTACTTAGCACATTGTTCTAATATAGGTGCTACATTGTCAACCTTATAACCCTCATGTGAAAAGGAGGACAAATATAAACCCTTCATTCTTAATATTCAAGATTAATATATGTTAGAGATGTCATTACACTTCATAAAAAATAACTCATGGGACATTAATAGTACTTTTAAGACAAATTTATTTTTATTTGGTCTTCCATTGTGTGCACTTCATAAAAATAACTCATGGGACATTAATAGTACTTTTAAGACAAATTTATTTTTATTTGGTCTTCCATTGTGTACACTTCATAAAAAATAACTCATGAGATGTCATTACACTTCATAAAAAATAACTCATGGGACATTAATAGTACTTTTAAGACAAATTTATTTTTATTTGGTCTTCCATTGTGTACACTTCATAAAAAATAACTCATGGGACATTAATAGTACTTTTAAGACAAATTTATTTTTATTTGGTCTTCCATTGTGTGCAGTCACCTTGCCAAACCAACATGGGATTGGTATACCTATTTGGTTCATGATATGCACACCAATGATCCAGAGAGCAACCAAGAAAGCATTGCCTTAGAGGTAACAACAATGAAGATGGTGCTCTTGAGGATAAATGATGCGTAACCCACCTGTTCTATGGAAAATAGAACAAGAGAGAAAACACAAAAAAGTACATTATTTCTTTATTCATTGTTGAATCTGATTCAACATTACATTGCATGAGAGATACATTACTTGTGTGTCAAGGGGAGAATCAAGAAGAAAACCCTACGTGTCTATATGAGAAATAAAAAGGTTCATCCCTTCTAACTACCTCCTAAAAGCATATATAAATGTCACTAAAAGACCCTTAGTTTTCACACTTTATTGTTCCTATAAACGAATGTCATAATGTTCATTATTGTTGTGCTCAGGTAAATGTGTATGCATGTGCATGTGACCACTAACACCTGGCACACCCAGTGGGTTGGACTCCCAATCCGAAGATTGAACCCACAAGTATGATAGTGGTATGCTAGAAATAAAATTGCATGAGGTAAATGCAATACCATGCTATATCATACAATATGAATATATGGAACCATGCATCAATGATAATGTCCACATTCCAAGAGCATGGAGTGTGGACCGTGTAAAACTACCACATAAGAATCTGCATGAAGCTCAGTACCTACATCATAGGCAAAAATAGCATATCACCACAAAGATATGTCGATGAAGAATCACCAGCATCTGAAACATAAAAACATGCCAATCCTCCAACAGCTGGGACATGTGCCCAAGATGGCACAACACCAAAATAATAAGCCGATGAAGCACATGGTGAAAGATGATCACCAACCATAAAACCATGCCAAATAGCATATGTATCAAGAAAGCATTGATGGTCGGATCATCCACCAAGGAAATCATCATGATCCACCATAATAGAATCTGCATTTGGAACACCCTCATCATGTACATCATGCACATGATCACCAAGCACTAGAATCATATCATCCAATCAAGCACATAGTGGATAACTATGCTTGCCCCATCAATAGAAGTATCATCACCATGATGAAGAGAATCATCACAAGTAAGCACATCATCCATGCACAATGCATGATCCATAAGAATAAGAGAAATATGCTCCATTCTTCCCAGTGCACTGCCATGCACAAGGAGGGCCTTCAAGAAACACATATTCTCCAAGCATAAGAGTATCCTCATCAAAGAATATAAACACATAGAACCATAAGTGTATCATCTCTACATGCCATGAGCATAAGAAAATCCATGCTATCCCACCGCAACATAGAATCCATAAGCATAAGCATGAACATCCATCAATCTAAGCATGGAAAGATATCGAAATTCCATCATGCCTAACATAAGAAACCATAGCATGGATACGCAAATCAGCCCCATCATGCCTCATAAAAGAATAGAATAAACCCTCCATCACATGAAAAAATCCATCAACATGCATGAATCCCATCATGCATGGAATACACATAATGAATAATAATATCATGAGAAACATCAGGATGTGAACCATCATCACATAAGGGATCATCATGAAGATAAACATCGTGTGAACATGGAGAACCATCAAATAAGATCATATCAATTTGATCATCACCATCACGCATAATAGGCTCAATCAATGGAACCTCCAAATCTGGATCATGTGTAGTAGACTCAATGTGAGTCTCCACACTCGCATGAAGAACTGGATCACCATAAATAGAGTGAAAGATACTCATCATATCTACATCAATATCAATACTAGTCAAAGCTAACTCCTCTTGATCGTCATTAAGAATCTGGATGAAATCATCAACTACATCACCACTAGAAACTGGATCAAGAATCTGCACATCCGCACTGTCATCAAGCCAACACTCCCTATCTAGAACATGTGGCTGATCTGGAATCACAGAACTATCCTTCTTCGGAAAACCAAAAAACACACCATCATCATGGACAACATACTCCATATCATCATGGTCTTGTACCACATCATGGCATCAGTCTTGTGCAAGTTTGTCATGCCCTCTCTCCCACAATAGGAGCATTTATTTTTCTTCTTCTTTTCCCCCATCAAGCACAAAAATGAGAAACAAGGTGCTTACATCAATACACCACGTTGACACAAGACCGTGCATGGACACAAGGAGGAGAGCTTGGTGCTATACCAAGGTCAATGCCATGCAAACACAACACGGCTGCCACACCTCTCATAATCATGACCAAATAAGCAAGCATCATAGTTGTACTATTAATTATCTCCTCATGACTTCAAAATCAAAATTTTAGTAATGTATGTGCACCATAAAAACAGTCCCTTATGTGATTAAACCTTTGAAGAAAATGGTATTTGTTAACCTGCTTGCACTTCTCAAACCCCTACTCGGCGCGGGATGACCGGCTCGGCTCGGCTCGGCTTGGCTTCTCGGACTCTGAGTCCTTCAATGGTAAAATTAACTCAAATCAGGTTCCGTGCCCGATCACCCACATAAGATCAGGTGAGACAGGTGTTTGAACCTTGTGGTCCTGTGGAGCCGACAGAGCGCGAGACAGCAGGCCACAGTAAAGGCTATGGTCTTGTACAATATGTAAGGCGCCTGAAGGATGCTTGTTTTGCAGCAGAAGGTTCTTTAAATGGGGTTTTGGAACTAGTTGGATACGCAAGAGGCTGGAGTAGAGCATCCGGGGAGCTTGACGATGATGATGAAGGTGGTGGGCTGTCTCTTACAGCTCGAATCAGTCCCCCACTGAACCAGAGGCCGCCGATCCAGAACGAGACCAGCGAGCTTTGAAGGCAAATGACGCTTGACTACACGATCACCATCACGATCGCACGCAGACTACACGTCCGAACTCCGGATCACCAGCCTTCGTGCCGAATATGGATGCCGATTCTCACGAATCAAACAGAAAGACACAAGCCGGATAACGTAAAGCAGTCCATCAGAGGAGCAACGACGATGGACTAAGGAGGAGATCAGAGGGGGATGTTTTCAGTGACGACGTCTTGAACTTGGCCAACACACTTACACAGCCCGATGACATTGAATGTCTGCACCCACCCGCCAATGATGAGCAAACTCCACCATCACCATCTTGTTTGATCGGTTACAGAGCAGCAGCTTCCAACAAAACCCACAGAAGCGGCAACAACAGCACCAAAGTTAAGACACGATTCCGAAGGGCCATCAACGCTTGTGTAGGCACGACGTAATGCCATTAAGGAGCACAAGAATTTGAAGCATCTTCATTGGCCATATTTTGCCCAGCCTGCAGGAACTCAGCGGCCATCTGCCAAACTCCCAAACATACTAATTCAACCACCACAAATTGTGGGATCTCGTGAAAAGCAGGATCACCCAAAGTGTTCTAAGAGAGAAAACACACCCCAAAAAAAAAAGTACATTATTTCTTTATTCATTGCTGAATCTGAATCTCCATTACATTGCATGAGAGATACATTACTTGTGTGTGGGGGAGAATGAAGAAGAAAACCCCACGTGACACCTATATATGAGAAATGAAAAGGTACATCCCTTCTACCTACCTCCTAAGTGCATATATAAATGTCACTAAAATACCATTAGTGTCACACTTTATTGTGCATTCCTATAAACTAATGTCAGAATGTGCATTATTATTGTGCGTAGGTAAATGTGTATGCATTTGTATGTGACCGCTAACACCACTGCTTGTAATTGATAAGTCCCTAGAAGAATTAGAGGCAAATCTCAAGGTGGTCAATGAAGATTCTCATAGTTGGTGTTATGAAGACCAACGACATTATCGACAAGTTGCATATCATGTGATAGTGTGCCAGTTCCATACAAAGAAAGCTTGGGTGGAGAATCTTCTTCCAAAGGCAAGGAATTATAAACTTCTAGGAAGATATGATTCATCACTATATAATTTCCATGCATGCTCATTCTACAGGATTGTTGTAATTCAAGTCCCAAAGGAAATACAAGATGATATCTACACATGAATGACTAATCTTATGCATAGTGTTACAAATTTTGACTTTGAACAAATTTACCAAGATCTTCTATATCGGTATTCAACGCATGATAATGTGCAACAATACGTCACAAATGGATGGTGTGGGCATGATTGTATATGATGGCGGAGATGATGTCGGCTATTCAACTATGGAAATGTTCATAATACAACCAACTTGGTGGAAAGGCTATGGTAATACATTAAGTACACTCTCTTGGATGCACGAATTAAAAGATCTATCTTGGAAATGTTAATACAACCAACTTGGTGGAAAGGCTATGGTAATACATTAGCTACACTCTTTTGGATGTATGAATTAGTAATCTATTTTGGGTCTTCTACATGTGCTTCTGGGTGATTCCAAAACTGGTACTCATATAGGTGGAACATCTTGAGTTCTTTAAGAAAAAGCAAGAAATAGGTGATTTCAATATCATAAATCTAGAATACTCGATGTTATATTTTCTATTATATTTCTAATTGAGTAAATTTATTGCATGTGTCAGTTTATTCTAGATGTTTAATTAACATCCGTGGATCATCAGAGAGGCATACTACAAGATTGTCAAAGGGGGAGAAACTCTTGCAACATTATGAGAGTGATCCATCTTCATTGTAGATTATAAATGACATGACATTATTATTCAAGATTAGAAGTGCATCTATCCCAAATCACTGGTACCATGTGAGCTTGTAATCTATTTTTTGTTATTGTCATGATTTGACAAGTGATTGTAAACACCTCTATGGCATAGTATTAATAATCAAGAATCACTTCCCTCATTTACAAGCGATCCTCCCTCATTTATATTGGGTATTTTGGGGTCTCGTATGTGCACGTGTCCTGTTATATGTGTGTGTACCCATGTTTGTATGTCCATATCCCTTGTTTAAAACAATAATCTTTTCATACCCTTAATCCAATCGTCTCTGTCTTCTCTCTCTCTCTCTCTCATGCAATTCACAACATTATGAAACATGTTTTCATACCCACAAAACTTGGCCCACAAGGTAGGGGGTACTTGAGAATCCTCACAGAATCAAAGGAAAGTATGATAATATGGTAAACTACGGTCTTAAATTAGAATTTCTAAACTAGGTGTAATAAGGCTTAAAGAACTTAGGGGAACCTGAATCATATAAATGCAATAATGTTAACACATTTGATTATATGAGGCAAATTGCTAGAAGACAAATATGATAATTCTCCAAGGTTCATTTCACCCTCAATGCCAATACTCACCAAGCCTCCAATAACCTTGGTCCATAATAATATTACACGTAAATAGTCTCAAGAACCCCTGCTCACATAAGAAACCTTGTTTGGACTCCAAATAGGTGGATGACATTACGAATTTAAGAAAGGAGAATGATAATCATAAGAGATTAGTAAAACTAGAACAGAGGGCTCACTGGTTTCTTCTAGCATTGTGTGGGAGCATGGAGGAAATGAGCTTAAAGGGAAAAAATGCTCTCAAAGTAGAATGGCCCTATATCACAAGATGATCCGCATCCAAAGGTGACAAGGGGCATTGGGGCGTCACGACCATGAAGGCCATTGATCCCTCCTAAAAAGGGTATTAAAGACCCCGTGCCAGTTAGCACCGGGGCTAAGGTAAAAATCCCTCTTGGAGTAGGCCTAGACACGACGCTGCTAATCAACAACGAGTGTACTGTTCCCTAAGGCTCCTACTCTAAGGTACCCTTTCCACCCTATGCCTCTTACCCTTAGGAAAAAGGTCCAATTCTTATTTTGGAACAAAAAAATCCTCAAAATGTTGGAAAGGAAAAAAAAACTCCTCAAAGTTTGCACTCTGACTACAATAATTCTTTATTCAACCCACAGTGAAAAGGATTCCATAAAATATGTGCTCCCTATGCTATTGCACACACACACACACACCCCTACTTGTTAAACAATCCTAAAATGGGATTGATCATGGTGATAGAGATAGATTAAGCAACATAAATAGAGTGGATTAAACCACACTAAGAACTCCATAAGAGAGAGAGAGAGAGAGAGAGAGAGAGAGAGAGAGAGAGAATGCACACTCAACACTCAATTCTATTTCATATCACAAATGAACCATACAATGATATAGGCTTTCTAGCCTTATCCCACTTTACACATCATCATCCATGTGGCAAATCCTTTTCCACTCTTTTGGTCAGCACTCACACACCATACATGTGGCATTCTTATCTTACCACAATATCTTGCACCTCTAGGGTGCTTTCACACATACACACATCACCGTGATTACATCTCTCAACACCCCCTCTTAATCGAGGTGTTCCACAACTTCACCCATCACCCATATCAATGTAGCATTGCACAACCGCAATCGCTACCTCTCAATACTCCCCCTCAATGATACATTGGAGTGTTCATCAACCAAACATGTGTGCGGGTGTCTACCATCTTAGACACCAAGTCCATTTTGAGCCAACTCGCTCATAGCGGAAGCACTGAGTCCGATTTGAACATAGAAGTTCGAGTGGGAGCCAACCCATGCGCATGCACCTCACAAGTGCATCGCTCATGCACACATCACGCAACAACCATTTCAAGCTTCTAGGTGAGCTCGGGCATGGCAACCCTCATACCATGGGTGATTACAAATATTTTTGTTTTGAGCACGTAAGCTTGGGGACAACTTTCCCATATAAAAATTACAAAGCATTTTCGCCAAAGCTGGGCAGCGGACCCTCATGTGAACATCATCTTTGGTTTACATTATCTCATCATGCAACCAAGGATTAAATTAAGAATGTGTGTGTGAACATCTAAAATTTGGTTGTGTGCAAATGAACCCTTCATATTATAAGGGTATAGATTTTATTTTATTTTAATCGATTTAATTGTGTGTTTGCACAGGTGATCGCACCACCTAGCCTGCACCAAATTCGGCTACACTTCAAATGTCACCTACAAATCTCGACGTGCAGGCTGCAGCTCTTAACTCAGCATCACTACCTTCAGTCCGCTGCTACTGCACCTTCTCAAGCTTCTAATAGCCATCAATATGGCTTCCATGAGCTCCTTAATGAGTCCCAAAACTCACATGCTCTCCTATTTGCATGCCAAATCTTGAAGGGTGCTTTCTCTTCATTGGTTTCCTTAGAGAAACCACAGGTGCACAATGTCTTAAAAGCCTTCAATGGCTTCCACACAATTTTGCTCACCTTCATAAGCAAACTTAACCATGCTCCACCCCTTTTGGTGAGCTCAATGCACTTGCAAGCTGCAATTTCAGTCAATAACCTCTTGCCCCTTCCTTGGAGACAAGCTTGCACCTTCTCATGCTCTTTGCCTAAGTGCAAAGAACCATGGGTCTCATCCCATAAATCAACAACCCTTCTCATGAGCAATCTCTCATGCTCAAACCAAAAATTAATGAGACAAAAATTGTTGGATAAATGTAATTCCAACTCCTTAGTCCAATTTAAATGTGGTTGATAGGCTAGTGGTCAGTGGTGGTTGGTATGTAAAGCCTATAAATGGTTGGTGCATGTTGTTCATGCAACTCATGCAACTAAAAATAGGGTAGAGGAGTCTCTAAATAAGGTACAAGTCGTGATCAAGTGATTATGTAAGTTTGGTTCATGTCTAATTACAATTAGTGTCTTCTTGTGTTAATGTCATATCAATTTTCTGCATATACCATATTTTTGTCCCTCAAATTCATGATGTCTTGTACAATAGTTGATCCACCTTGAGTATGTTTTGATCAATCTTGATAGCTTAGTTATCATATCCAACATTTGGTATCAGAGCTTAACTCAATTAGGCTTAGTTTATCAAAAAAACCCTAATCAATTTCTTAATCACCATAGCCAGTTTTTTCTGTTTGAACCCCTTGTTGTAGTTTGATTCCATGTGTGCACCTGAGTTGATCATACCCTAATCTTTTGATGTAAGCTCTTAGATTAGCTCCCACGCATGCTACAAATCCAATCTCATCGCCCAATTTCAACACAGCAGCACGAATTTGTCAACGCCACCAGCGTAGACCGTTTAGTGCAGAAATTCGTCTTCATCGCTTCGAATTGCGCCAATTCCTCTGAGGTGTAGCAAGTCTATCAAGTGAAGATTGTGCATATCAAATCTTGTGATATTTGGTGCACTGTAGCTGCTGTACGGAGCAAATTTCCAGTCACTCCTTTTCTGCAATTTTTACTCCTCCAACATGGTGATACCAAGTTTGATTTATATTGATAATATTTTTGTTATTTGGGCTTAAATCATCTGTGTGAGCAAGTTTTCAACATCAATCATCATATTTCATCATCATGAGTTTCAAATTTTCTGACAAATTCAACGGAACTGGGTTCTATACCTGGCAAATCAAGGTGAAGGGCTACCTCATGAAGAAAAATCTGTGGAGTATGGTCAAGCCACTTACTGAAGATGAAGCTGGTATTTCTGTTGCAAGAGCTACAACGGCTGCACTTCAAGCAAAAGATAAACAAGCACTTGGTATTATCTCATTACTGCTTTAGAAGATGATTTTATTCATTATATTGATGATGTTGAGTTAGCTATGGAAGCTTGGGAATTATTAGAACGTACTTTTGGTGCAAAGGCAAAGCATTCCAAGATCACTTTGAAGATGCAACTCTTTGATCTAACCATGAAGAGTAATGAAAATTTAGCAGCTTTGATTAACAGGTTGAAGAGCTTAATGACACAGTTGGTTTATGTTAAATCTCCTGTTCCCGAAGAAGATGCTATTGCTATCCTGCTTAAAAGCTTACCTTCAAGCTTTAGACAAATTGTGACGGTACTTAAAGAGAAGGAGCCAGTCCCTTCTTTGGAAAGTATCATAAATTCTTTGCAGGAAGAAGACAAGAAGATTACAAAGGATGTGATAGATCCTTATGCATATACTGTTACTACGACATCGGCAAAGAAGAAGTGTACTATTTGTGGTCGTACAAATCATCTTACTAAGGATTGTTTCTCCAAACATCCTTGTGAGTATTGTGGAAAGACGAATCATCCATCCTCAAAGTGCTACCAAAAAGATCAAAAGCAAGCAAAGGCACATGTAGTTGAAGAAGTCAACCAACAAGAAGAAACAAATCTTTGTTCTAGTCTTAGTATAAAAGATGTAGATGAGGAGTATGCTTTTTAGATTATGTCATGTATGTGGTTGAGTCAAGACTTATGTTGTTCCAACTTGACGAGTTGTTGTAGAGGAGAGTACACTACCCTATGTTGTTATTAAGGGGAGACTCTTACTCATTGTGTCAAGGAGGTTTGTTAGACTTGATTCATGTTTTGTAAGAAGTTGGTCTTAAGGGGGGATTGTTGGATAAATATAATTCCAACTCCTTAGTCCAATTTAAATATGGTTGATAGGCTAGTGGTCAGTGGTTAGTGTGTAAAGCCTACAAATGGTTGATGCATGTTGTTCATGCAACTCATGCAACTAAAAATGGGGTGGAGGAGTCTCTAAATAAGGTACAAGTCGTGATCAAGTGATTATGTAAGTTTGGTTCATGTCTAATTACAATTAGTGTCTTCTTGTGTTAATCTCATATCAATTTTTTGCATATACCAGATTTTTGTCCCTCAAATTCATGATGTCTTGTACAATCTTTGATCCACCTTAAGTATGTTTTGATCAATCTTCATAGCTTAGTTATCATATCCAACAAAAATCACCAAAATACCTTCATAAATCTTTTCTTGGCAACTTCCTTGTTGACACCAAAGCCTCCATAACCTTCATACCTGTTGAAATCTCCATTTTCAGCTTCTTTGGGCAGCACCATAAACTCCAAATCTCCATGGGCATAATCTCTCTCCAAATGCAATACTAATGACAATGAGTGTGCTAATTTTTTTTCATAATAAACTAAAAATAATGCTTAATCAAATGAACACATAACCAAGAAATCTATACAAAAATATTTACCATGACCAAGAGCCCACCTAAGCTCTGATACCATGTTAAACAATCCTAAAATGGGATTGATCATGGTGATAGACATAGAAAAAGTAACATAATTAGGGTGGATTAAACCACACTAAGAACTCCATATAAGAGAGAGAGAGAGAGAGAGAATGAACCATACAATGATATAAGCTTTCTAGCCTTATCCCACTTTACACATCATCATCCATGTGGCAACTCCTTTTCCACTCTAGACTACACTCACACACCATACATGTGGCATTCTTATCTTACCACAATATCTTGTACTTCTAGGATGCTTTCACATATACACACATCACCGCGATTACATCTCTCAACACTACCCACCTCTCATTTTCCTTCCTCCATGCACCTCCCTAATCCCCTTACTAACACAGAGAAAGAGAACATCCCCCTGACTTGGCCTCGCCCTCTTAGTTTAATCATCTTGCTACAAGCACTTTGGACACACACACAAATAGAGAGAGAAACTCTTGCATGCCAATTGAGAGGAGAGGCAAAGAGAGCTCCGACTCTACTATGTGTACACACACACACATACACATAGAGAGACTTGTGTGCCTATTGAGAGAGGCGAAGAGAGCTCCTACTCTGCTATGTGCACGCACACACACACACACATAGAGAGAGACTTGCATGCCTATCAAGAGAGGTGGATAAAAGATACAAAGAGAGAGGCAAAGAGAACTCCTACTCTGCTATGTCCACACACACACACATAGAGAGACTTGCATGCATGTTTAGAGAGGTGAAGAGAGCTCCTACTCTGCTATGTGCACGCACACACACACACACACACACACATAAAGAGAGACTTACATGCTTATTGAGAGAGGTGGATAGGAGAGAGAAAGAGAGAGAGGATCCCTATGAGATATTAAGGGTCAAAATGCCCATTCCTAACTTCATTGAGTTTACAAGAAATATCTCTCGTACACTTTGAAACATGTAATATTGCCTTCTAAATAAGATAAGTTTTCTAGATATTTAGAACCTCAATCTTTGGAGTGTAGTTTTCTTTATTATTTGAGAGAGAGAGAGAGAGAGAATGGGATATCTTGCAAGTGAAACATGCAATGCTCCTTCTAAAGAAGATAATTTTTTTTAAATATTTACAACCTTACTATCTTAATGAGTATAGGTGAGAGACGAACATAGTAAGATTTCCTCTAAGAAAATTAAACTTCCATTTTAAAAAAACAATGAATTTTTTTAAAAGGCATCATTGATGTCCACACGTGTTTCTTTCTTTGATGATCTCTCTCTCTCTCTCTCTCTCTCTCTCTCTCTCATATTCGTGGATGGATTCCATTATGAAGAAAGATTGAAATTTTTTTCCTAGCTTTAAATTTTTTTATTATACACAAATAATTCATATGTAGTTAGAGGTAGATTCTCTATCTAATTGCAATTATGTATTTGTCTCATAGGTCATTTTTACCTTCTATAGGCAACAGTAACATCATTCTCCTTCTCCTCTCTCTCTCCCTCTACATACATACATACATACATACATACATACATATATATATATATATATATTACATACATCAAAAAGAAACATACATATATATACACACATAGCATCATTCTCTCTCTATGTGTGTGTGTGTGTGTGTGTGTGTGTGTGTGTGTGCACACATACACACACACACATATATATATACATAACATCTCTCTCTCTCTCTCTCTCTCATTATACATATACATGTATGTATACATACATACATACATATATATATATATATATATATATATATATATATATATATACATACATATATATACATATATATATATAGATATACATACATATATATAGATATAGATATATATATATATATATACATACATACATATATATAGATATATATATATATACATACATATATATAGATATACATACATATATATAGATATATATATATATACATAAATACATACATACATACATACATACATACATACATACGTATGTATGTATGTATGTGTGTGTATACAACTTGCACACCTACACATAAATATATTTTTATATATTTATACACATGTATGTATGTGCATATATATATATATATATATATATATATATATATATATATATATATATATATTGTGTGTGTGTGTGTGTGTGTGTGTGTGTGTGTGTGTATACACATTCATACACACACACACATACATACATACATGCATGCATGAATCCATGCATACACACACACACACACACACACACACACACACACACACAAAGCACTTGAGACTACTATCTAAATATCCGATTTCTTCTAGGCAAAAAGGGTTTGATAAAGAACATAAAAAAGCCCATGTTTATGGATGCATCAAACATTAACTTTCAACAAGAAGCATTACCAAACTTGAGCATGAAACTTGCACGCAAAAAGTGCTCGAGTGGCTCTGATACCAACTGAAACAATCCCTTAATCTCTCGAGATAAGCTTCTAACAACCCTATCTTCTTTCCACGAGAAGCTTTCACCTTTTGACAAATATCACAGTGTTGTACATATGTAAACACATCTTGCCTCATCTTTGGCCAATAATATTACCGTTCTAATTTCTCAAGAGTTGAATTCATGCCCCTATGACCACCAGTAATGGCGTCATGGGCATCATGGAGAAGGGCTGTACTGAACGACTTGGAGATTACTCATGGAGATATGGAGGATGAAATATCATCATCATGGTGGAGTGTGTAGAAGAGAGAGAGAGAGAGAGAGAGAGAGAGAGAGAGAGAGAGAGAGAGAGAGAGAGAGAGAAGCAGTAGAGCTCACGTATGAGAGAGATTGCACAACTTTAATGATACTCATAATATATGAATGGAGAATCCAAGTAGATGCTTTTATAGACATTAAGTCTTACCTTTCGAGCCTAAATAAAAGTATGTTCACACCACTAAGAACACTTGATGAGACTCCAGACTAACTCCGATATACCCAACAACCCCCCCTTCGAAGTGATGGTAAAGTTGCATGCATAACCTTCAATAGTCTTGTACACTAACACCAGCAAAGAAACAAGACATGGTCCCTATTTCAATAGTCTCACACACTAAAACAAGCAAAGAAACAAGACATGGTCCATGCTTCAAACGCACAGGCAAGTGAGCATGGCTCAGAGGCAAGTGAGCATGGCTTAAAAGACTCAAAGGCTTAACAAGCATGGTCTTGCAAAGACTCAGAGGTTGTCTTGCCCAACGGACAAAGACAACCTACATTGTCATACCAAAACAATCCCCCTCGCTTTAAGCATGGCTCAAAGGCTTAACAAGCATGGTCTTTGCGAAAGACTCAAAGGTCAAGTCTTGCCCATGGGGCAAAGACAAACCTACATTGGCATACCAAAACAACTCCCTCCCTCACACGACCTAAAGCAAGGGCAAAAAGGGAATGATGGTGAGGAGCCATTTATAGAGAAGGCGTTACAAAATCCAAAAGGATCCAAAATAACTTAGATTTTGGGGGGACAACCCGGCTAGAGAACCCTAGACTCAAACATTTTAAAAAAACTAAAGATTGAGAAAAATTGAGGAAAAATTCCCCCCTTGATGTCGATGAAGAACCTTTTTTCAACGTCGTTTCCAAGCTATCAATGCTTAGGCCATCATTTTAGGCACATGGGCCAAGGCATAGTACTTGGAAATGGATGTGTTCGATGAAGATGTTAATGTCAATGTTGAACATATATGCCTTGAGCTAGGCATCAATGCTAAAAAAACACAAAACTCCATAGACAAAGCATAGGATGTAGACCTTGTGGTGGTCCCAATAAAGAAGACCCAACGCTTTCAAATAGCCTTCTTTACCTTTGCGAGTGCTATGGTTGAGAAGCAAACTTTCTATCAAATCAAACATCCTCACGACAGAGTCAAACATAGCATCTAATGCAAAGAATATATTCTCTTCTATGACCAAGATACCATAGCAATATAGTGTGAAGCACCTCTTTGTGCTAAGTGTGTGTCTCCCTTTAAGAAGGAAAACATTGTAAAAACTTTTGATCCATTGAACTACTTCATTATCAATAAATTATCACATAATTATCTGAGTTTATGAATAATTCATGATGATATTATAGCCTAGCTCACGCTACCACATTGGTGCTCCTACTAGGAGCGAAGAGAGATGCCATTAACTATGTTGCCTACTACACTGAACTGGCTTATAATGCAACTAGTTAGATGATCCTGATGTTTGCTAACGGGCTACACATGAAGTGAAGCAAATGACTACGTGGCAGCACTTACTTGGGTTCTAGAGTGTTGCCTTGTGAGGAGATATACGGGTGGCAAAAGCTACCTCAAAGGCGGCTACGATGGCAACAAAGAAAACATAACATGATGGTAGTCACATAAGAATGCAAATTAGCATGAGGAAAAAATGATGGACTGAATGGATGAATGCTAGGCTCTGATGAGGAACAAAACAATGAAACCCTAGAAATGCAAAAACCCTAAGTGTAAAAACCCTAAAATTGCAAAGATGCCAACATGAGGAGAAAGATTCATAGCTTGCTTGAGCTCTAATACCATATTGGATATCACATGAGATCACTCATGAAACTATGGAGCATGAAATATCATCATCATGGTGGAGTGTGTAGAAGAGACATAGAGAGAGAGAGAGAGAGAGAGAGAGAAGCTGTAGAGCTCTCAAGTACAAGAGAGAGAGATTACACAACTTGAATGGTACTCATAATATATGAATGAATGACCTAAGTACAAACTTTAATAGGAACTAAATGAAGGACCTAAATACATGCTTTAATAGGAGTTGAGCCTTATCTTTTGACCCTAAATAAGAGGGTGTTCACACCATGAAGGACACTTGACTAGACTCCAGACTAACTTCTGAATACCCGATATATATATATATATATATAGTGTTTGTGTGTGTGTGTATTTATACATATACGTATACACACACACACACACACACACACACACACATATATATATATACGCATACGTATACATATACATATATATGTGTATGTCGTATATATATATATATATATATATATATATATATATATATGTGTATGTATGTATGTATGTATGTATGTATAGTGTGTGTGTGTGTGTGTATACGATATGTATACGTATAATATATATTATACGTATACATATCGTATACACACACACACACACTATACATACATACATACATACATACATGCATGCATGTATGTATGTATGTATGTATGTATGTATGTATTGCATGCATGCATGTATGTATGTATGTATGTATGTATATATGTGTGTGTGTGTGTGTGTGTGTGTGTGTGTATGTAAACATCAATCACAAGGATATTTTTCACGGAAGCAATACGTAACCCTAAAAAGGAAGACTACAGACCTTTTAGGTCCGATCAATTCCCAGTGTATAAATGTAAGCAGTTTGCACCACAATGAGCTTGCAGCTCCGATAAGAAACCATCACAAAACGCATGCTCTAGAAATTAGACCAACACTAACCTAAGCATGGCAATCCAAGGTGCAAAAATTCAACTAGATCAAAATATTAATAAGTACCAAGAACAGTTTGACACCTCAGTCACACGGGTATTTTTCAAGAAACCACGTTAGTTCTCTGAGAGTGATAATTAGCTACTATGATGGCAAGATAAAGGACTTTTTAAATGCCAAATCCCTTAATTTCCACTCCTGATGTGCATGTGATGGTTTTTCACAACATTCATGGTAAGATTTACACAGCACCAACGGGCTTGTACCCTAGTGGCATGTATTTTTGCCTCTTGACCTAGAGGTCAGGTGTTCAAACCCCACTGAAGGCATGGTAAGATTTACATAGCACCAACGGGCTTGTAGCCCAGCGGCATGTGTTTGTGCCTCTTGACCAAGAGGTCAGGTGTTCAAACCCCACCGAAGGCACATTGGTGCGTGGCTAGGTGCAGCCATGGCAGATGCACCTATGGATGGGAGGCAAAAACGTCTATGGGCAGTGGTAACTAAAGATTTACAGACACCAAAAAAAAACTAACAAAGGATGCTGAAATGCTGAGAATAGAAAACATGAGGTAGAAATAAGTCATGTCTTTACACACTGATGCTTACATGATATTATGTCCACAGATTTATGCATAAATACATGGAACTTGTCATCCAGAAAAAGCTGGAAAAGGACATGTGGCATGATTATTACTTCAGTCAAACTACTGGGTTCTGATACATGCATCCCTCAGCTTTAGAAGGGTTGTTTCTCAAAATATGTTCAGCAATAACCAGGCACAGAAGGCAAAAACTATACAGTTTTATAACCACTACTTTACTTTTTTCCTCTTAGCTTAGCCCCCAGCACTCTCTCAAGTTTAGAGATGATTTGTTGATTCGGTATCGCTTTACCAGATTCATACTCTTGAATTATTTGTGGTTTCTCATTGATTTGCTGCCACCAGATTCATAAAAAACAATCATTGTAACTGAAAGATATGCACAGCTAAAATAAAACTTACAAGAAAAAAGAAATCTCCCAAAAAACCTGTGCAAGTTGGGCTTGAGTGAGCTTTTTGTCCAGGCGAGCTTGCATAATTGCTTTCTTAAGATCTGCAGACACTCTATCATCTGAAAAGAAATGGAGAGGAAAACGCACACAATCAAATCAAGACATGTTTAGGTTCTGCCATAACCCCGCGGAATGCTGTGAAAGGTTATAAAAAACAAGAGCACAAGTAGAAAAGTTGAGTTTACTACCACAAATGTTCCACAAGATTTCAAGAACTCAGCAAACAAAGTTCTGTGTAAAGAGTGTTTGCTTACGTGCAAGGACTTCGGTCTCCTCGTCAAGTTTCTTTGTGTTTAATCCAGGAGTGCTTGACGAGGCCTTGTTAGATCCGGCATTATCTGCGATGGAAATGCATCAGCTTAGAAAACAAGCTAAAATAGAAGTAAAAGATTCAGAAAAAAAAGCAATGCAATGATGCACAAACAAATTAAAAGCTGCTGGAAATACTTAAGATTGATTGAATTCTAGACCTGAAACTGACACTTACAAATAAAACCCAGAATTCATTCTCAGGCTGCATGTTTCCTGGTCCTTTTTAAACAGCGCCATGCTATCTAAAAACGCATAGAAAGTGCAATTTATAGCCTTATGGTAGTCATCCACAAGACAATAAACCATCAATTCCATCATGCATAGTATGGACTAGATACTACGACATCCCCACTAACGTCATCAGTGCCCAATAATGGAGCTTTCGGGAAATCCAGAAAGGGAGGTAAAACCTGGTAGTAGCCACGCCTCAAAGGATGAAATCTGCAATCTTTGCCGGTGCACCTAGGAGGCTAGCCTGAAGAAGATCTCTGAGTTGACCACGCGCGGGGCGGCTACCGACAATCTTGCATACCAGAGTGGAGGTCTTTAGGGATGCGACATTCGTAGCAAGAAGCTGCAAGTCCACTTTGGACAACGAAAGGCAAGTAACGGCGGCCTCAGTCGGGGGAGATAGAGCGGCTACCATGGAGTCCTCTTGGGAGCGAAGACCAAAAGAGGCCAAAACTTGCCAAGAAAATGAAAAATACCCACAACATGAGGGCACCGCCAGAGGAACAAGGATGTGCTAGAGATGGCAGAGAAGAGAGGAAAGGAAGAGGCAATGGGCGCCGAAAGGAAAAGAAAAAGAAAAAGAAAAAAGAAAAAAGAAAAAAAGAAAGAGAAAAGAAAAGAAAAGAAGAAGAAAAAAAAAAGAAAGAAAGAAAGAAAGAAAAGAAAAAAGGAAAAGGAAAAGGAAAGGAAAGGAAAAGAAAAAAAGAAGAAAAGAAAAAAAAAGGAAAAAAGAAAAGAAGAAAAGAAAAGAAAAAAGAAAAAAGTAAAAAAGTAAAGAAAAAGAAAAAGAAAAAAAGAGGCGGCAAAGGGTAAGGGGGGGTGAGTGCACACGGAGAGGGGGGGGGAAGGGCTGGCGAAGAGGGGCAAGCGATAGGGCGAGGGGGCGGGGGGCACGCGTAGGAGGAGAGAAGGCGGCAAGGAAGGCGTGGCGAAGGGCAAGGGGGCGGGCTAAGGGAGGGGGGGGGGTGTGCACACGGAGAGGGGGGGGGGGGGCTCTGGCGAAGAGGGGCAAGTGGACAGGGGGCAAGCGCAGGAGGAGAGGCGGCGGCAAGGAAGGTGCAGCTAAGAAGCCCGCGGGGAGGGGGGGGGGACGCTAACCAACCATTATCCATGATGATGTCAACAGTGATGTCATGCATGATGATATCAACATGAAGTCATCCATGATGACACGAGTCCATGATACCATGCATGACGTCACCCTAATGATGTCACCCATGGCATCATCCTAGATAGTAATGAGTCAAAAGATAAGGTTCTTATGAACCTACAAAATGTCACGTGCATCCCGCACTTGGATGCCACGTAGACATTTCTGTACAGAAGGTGCAGGACCTGGGATGGTGAACTGGTCCCATGTGAGCCCAGTCCGGGACGAGTCAGCGAGGGATCCATCTCAGATGTCCGAGGTCAGGTGTGCATTGTCCTGCACAGGAGTCTAAGGTCAGGTGTGCACTGTCCTGCACATGAAACAGTGCCAGTCCGCGCTGTGAGTCTCCCTCTAGAATGATGTCAGTGGTTCTGTGTATCTGGTATGGTACCGGATGCCTACTCCATTATAAGAAGCATGCATTCAAAATCTGGGGGGGGGGCGTGCTCTTTAGGATTTTTTGCTTCTTTCACCTGTTGAATTTGTAACTTTAGTAGCCTGCTTTGCTCCATCAGATCTTGAGATCACTGAGTAGATTAGGATTAGGACAAGGGGCCAGCCCATAGGGCTACCCCGGATCTGAGTGTGGGCACGGGAATGGTGTAGAACCACCCCCATGAGGGCCAGGAAGGCCCAGGCTGAACCCACCAGCCATGGAGGGGCTGTGGGACAGCCCTAGGGCACAGATCAGGCAATCTCCAGGGGATTACAGCCTTTAGATGGCTGTAGGGCATGTATGGGGCAGCCCATACAGGCTGCCCAGCCTTGGGATTGTGGACAAAAGTGGTGTCCAGCCAATCAGAAGTAGGCGCATCACTTTCAGCCTGTTAGGGAAAAAAGGCAGTATTTTTTGGGATTTAATTCAGCATTTATTGCTGAATTTCACCAGTCGTGGGACAATAAGCTGTTTTTCAGCTGGCCAACTGCTCCAGAGGAGGAGTATAAATAGGGTAGGCCTAAATCCCATCATTCATCTCAGTTTTCACCAAGTGCTCAAGCCAATCAAGGGCCAGTCAAGCCAAGGAGATTGCCAAGCAAAGGGGTGGACTTCTGAAGGTCAAGGGCAGGATTTTCCAGCCAAGAAAAGGTCAAGTTTTCTGTATTTGTTTTCAGATTTACATCATTCTAATAAAGCAAATACACCATCCGTGGTGGTGGGGGCCCTACAGAGGGTAATTGGGACCCAATACTGTGTCCTCTCCATCTTCCCCTTCTCTCTCTATTTTCTGCACATCTCCTTTCAGTTTGTGCGTTAATTCCGTCGCGAAAAGAGTGCTGATTTCTGAGTTTTGAAGTACCGATCCTTCTCCGAAGCTTCCGCATATTACAGTGGTATCAGAGCCTACTTCAAGGACAAAGATTCAGCAAAGAAAACCAGAAAATTTTTTCGCTCGTGTGGTTGGTTTTTAGACGCCGGTGGACTACCCCTTTCGGAGTGACTCCTGTCCCTCGAAGGACGGTTGGTTTTTAGCCTCCGGAAGCCTCCGGAAGTCTCCCACACAAATAGTGGATGGTTAGATTGCGTTCCGGAAAGGAATTGCATTTTCCCGCTATGGCGAGCTTCGGCGACGAGAGAGAACCAGAACCATGGGACCAGAGTGCACCAAGCAGCCCAGCTAGGGCACCAGGGCTCGAGTGTCACAGACATGTTCCAGCAGATGATGCGAGCAATCGCAGACCAGACAACCAAGTTGGATGAGCAGAAGGCGCGGATCTTGGCTCTGGAGGAGCGTTCTCGCTCTCCAGCGTCGCGTTTTCCATCTCCTCCTCCCTCTCCTTCCGTATCCCAGATACCAGATCCTCGTCACAGGGACCCTCTCGCTGGGTCACAGCCGCAGCCAAGCTCCTTGCTTGAGATGCAGATGCGTGCATTGGAGATTCGACAACGAGAAGACGACGCCATGCGACGCGTGGAACACGAGCGTTACCTCAGAGCTTTGGACGCCAGATTGACACCGGCGGCGCCCTCGAATCATTTTCCCGAGAAAATGACTTTCAATAAGTATAATGGTAAACTCGATCCCACAACTCTTTATTCATGGTTACATCAATTTGAAGCTTACTTTGCCGCAGTTAGGAAAACAGATACTGACAAAGTGATCTTAGCTAGTTGGTACTTGGAAGGTGAGGCCATTCCTTGGTGGACTCAGTGGGCTCATGCCCACACCAGAGCAGGTATGGCAGCTTATGTGTGGGACCAGTTCGTCCACGACCTTAAGCAGCGGTTTCTACCGCCCCACTACCTTGAGCGACTCGAAGACGAGTTCAGGGGAGCGCGTCAGAATGCGCAACCAGTCCTTCAATTTGCCAATAAAATTTCGACCTGTATGGCCTAGACACGTAAATCCAATGGGAGGTGCGTATGTTTAGGCCAGCCACCTTTGAGGACGCACTCTCGCTTGCGCAGAGTGCAGAAATGAAACACAATGGTGGCAAGCCCAAAACTTCCCAGCCGGCTTCTCCCAAGGCTAACGCCTCGAGAGGCAAAAGCCAGAACCAGACGGGGTCTTCCCCAGGACAGAGCCCGGGAGCCTCTAGCTCCAAGAACTCGAACAATGCGTCTAAGCTTACTCCAGACCAGAAAGCGGAGGCAGGCAAGACAGGTGGCAAGTTGAGTGCTGAGGAGCTTTCTCAGTACAAGAAGGAGGGTAGATGTTTCTTTTGTCACACAAAAGGACATACTTCTCGGGATTGTCCGAAGAAGCCTCCAAAGGCCGCTGCCGCCTCCACAGCTTCCGTGGTGAGCACAGCTCCCACACAGACCCCAGCGGCTACCCCTAGTTCTTCAACACCCGGTGCTTCAGTTGGAGCAATTATTAGCCGGGAGCTCGAAGATAAGCAGAAGGGCGCCCATGACCAGGAGTATGAGCGCAACGAATTGCTCACGTCCTTTGGCTACATAGGTGGCCAGAGAGTCGTTGTCTTGTTTGTCAGCGGCAGCACGGAGGATGTGGTCACAGAACAGGCCGCTAGGCGTGCCCGTTTTGAGCTGACTCTGGTGGACAAACAGGTTGAGGGTTTTAGCACAGGTATGACAACGAGCGTCAAGTATGAAGCTCTAGGTGCTAAGTTAGTGATTCAGGGCATAGAGTTTGTGCATGACTTTATGGTTGCCTCTCTTGTAGGAGCAGACATAATTTTGGGTATCCAGTGGTTTCACAAGTTTCTTCCTGATGTCAAGTGGGACAAGCACACGTTCCAGATCAATCGGAATGTGTCAAACACCCCGGTGACCATTAAGTGTGAGCCAGGTATTCCAAACTTTCCGCTCATAAGCCACTTGCAGGCTAAGCGAGCAGTCAGGAAAGGCGCACAGTGTGCGATGATTTACATCCAGACAGCCCAGACGATGGCCAGTGCTTCCGAGAAGTACTCGGTTCTCCATGAAAAGTTCCAGAAGATTTTTCTTCGGGACAGTCTCCCTCCCCAGCTCCCCCCGTCCAGACCGGAGGATCACAAGATTGACCTCCTCCCAGGCTCGGAACCCCCGAGCAAGTTTCCGTATCGCCTTTCTAAGGCAATGGAATCGGAGTTGGACCGCCAACTCCAAGAATTGTTGCAAGCTAGCTTCATCCGCCCCAGCGTGTCGCCATTTGCGGCACCGATCTTGTTTGTCAAGAAGAAAGATGGGTCTTCTCGGTTGTGTGTCGATTATCGTGCACTCAACAAGCTAACTATCAAGAGCAGATTCCCGATGCCTCGAATTGACTATACTCTCGAGAGGCTGAATGGAGCTAAGGTGTTCTCTAAACTAGATTTAAAGAGTGGGTACCACCAGGTACGGATTGTTGAGGGGGACATCCCCAAGACAACCTTTCGTACCGAACGGGCCCACTATGAATTTGTGGTCATGCCATTTGGATTGACGAACGCCCCCGCTACATTTAACCGCATGATGATGCGTATTTTCCGGGAGTTGATCGAAGAGTGTGTGTTCATATTTCTGGACGACATACTCATATTTTCAGCTACAGTTGAGCAACATGACATTGATGTGGAGAAAGTCCTTAAGTTGCTCGAAAGCAACAAGCTCTATGTCAATGAAAAGACGTCAAAATTTTATCTGTTCCAGGTACATTACTTGGGATATATAATTAGTGCCGAAGGCATTCGACTTGATCCGGCTAAAGTGGCCGAGATTGTTAACTCGGAAGTACCTCAGACAGCTTATGACATTAGATCATTTGTGGGTATATGCCAGGCATATTCCACCCACATTGACAAGTTTTCTGATCTCTCGGCAAATCTCACCGATCTCCTAAAGGGAGTGAAAACAAGAAGGCAAAAGATTCGAATGACTCCACGAGCGTTGGAGGCATTCCAAAACCTCAAGGTGGCTTTGTCAGAAGCGCCTTGTTTAGCCCTTGCCTCATGGGACGAACCATTTCAAGTGATCACCGATGCGAGTAACATCGCAATTGGGGGTGTATTGCAACAGAATGGTCATCCGGTAGCTTACATGTCTCGTAAGTTACTGCCCGCCGAAAAGAACTACTCAGTCTATGATCGTGAACTCCTAGCAGTTATACAGGCCTTGAAACATTGGAAACATTTCCTGTATGGCCGTGACTTCGAGGTTCGCACTGACCATCAGGCATTGCGCTGGATTCAGACGATGCCAAGTGCACAGTGGAGTGATCGACAACACCGCTGGAGTCAGATATTCCAGCAGTTCGGTGGCATGATTGAGTACCTTCCAGGAAAGGCCAATCCAGTGGCCAATGCTTTGAGCAGGAAGGGACAAGTATCTGCGATTCAGACCACTAGACTTGACCTTGTTGGTACAGGACTAGAAGACATGAAACACACGTACGCGGATTCCGAGGAATTCGGTACACAGTGGGAACAGGCATTGGATGCCACAGGACCATGCCATTTTCTGATACGCGATGGTTGGCTTTTCTACAAAGGCCGACTATGTGTCATGAAGTCATTCCGGGCAGCTCTTCTCCATGATGCCCATGACGCCATTACAGGTGGTCATAGGGACATGAATTCGACTCTGGAGAAATTAGAACGGCAAAACTATTGCCAAAGATGAGGCGTGATGTGTTTACATATGTTCAACGCTGTGACATTTGTCAAAAGGTGAAAGCTCCTCGTGGAAAGAAGATAGGGTTGTTACAGCCTTTGCCAATTCCTGAGGGTCCTTTCCAGGACATTTCGATGGACTTTGTCACGAATCTGCCTCCCAGTCCGAGTAAGCGTAATACGCAGTGTTTAACTAGTGTTGATAGGTTTAGCAAATTTGTTATGCTTATTCCTTGCAGGGCCAATGTGACCGCCGAGGATGTTGCCCAGCTATTCATTCGGCATTGGTACTCGATTGGCGGGATTCCTAGGACCATAGTGTCAGACCGAGATGCCAAGTTTACCAGTCATTTTTGGAGGGCATTGTTTGATAATTTTGGTACTAAGTTGAATTTTTCCAGTGCATTCCACCCACAGACAGATGGCCAGACAGAGATATACAACCAGTTGGCCTTTGATGTGCTGAAGTGTTATGTCCACGATCAACAAGGTAAGTGGGAATCGTTTTGCCTTTAGTTCAAGCTGTTTTGAATGACTCTTTTTCTTCAGCTATTGGCAGGACTCCATATGAGGCAGCGTTTGGAAGGCCTTTCCAGTCGTTGTTAACCAGGACTTCGTCTTCAGTACCGGACGCGAACAGAGTGACGGAGTCTTACCAGGAGATCCTAGAGTCCGTTAAAGACAGATTGGCTAAAGCGCAAGAGGCCTACACTCGACAGGCCAATAAAGACCGAAGGGACATGAAGTTTTCGGAAGGGGATTGGGTGTATCTTCGGATTATGAAGCAAAGATTGAAGCAGGTGGGCAAGCGATGCCCAAAGTTGTCTTTCAGAAGCTTCGGACCATTTCCCATCCGGAAAAAGATAAATGAGGTGTCTATGCAGTTAAAGCTACCTCCGAGTTAGACTATGCACGATGTATTTCATGTCAGTTGGTTAAAGCCATATGCAGGTCCACCCCCTTCAGAGGTCAAAGACGAAGCGGAACCAAACATTGTTGAAGAAGCAGAAGTAATGGTTCCAGAACAGATCCTTCTGCACCGTTTCAAGCATGGCTCAGGCCGAAGACTACGACAGTTCCTCACGAAGTTTCAGGACCGAGGAACTCATGAAGCGATATGGCTCGACAAAGAATTTTTCGAAGACTATCCGGCATTATTGACGGATTATTTGGAGGCTATGCAGCTTCCGTCAAGTTAAGCAGAAGGGGATGTCACGTGCATCCCGCACTTGGATGCCATGTAGACATTTCTGTACAGAAGGTGCCGGACCTCGAATAGTGAACTGGTCCCATGTGAGCCCAGTCCGGGACGAGTCAGCCAGGGATCTATCTCAGATGTCCGAGGTCAGGTGTGCATTGTCCTGCACAGGAGTCTAAGGTCAGGTGTGCACTGTCCTGCACATGAAACAGGGCCAGTCCGCGCTGTGAGTCTCCCTCTAGAATGATGTCAGTGGTTCTGTGTATCTGGTATGGTACCGGATGCCAGATCACTGAGTAGATTAGGATTAGGACAAGGGGCCAGCCCATAGGGCTACCCCGGATCTGAGTGTGGGCACGGGAATGGTGTAGAACCACCCCCATGAGGGCCAGGAAGGCGCAGGCTGAACCCACCAGCCATGGAGGGGCTATGGGACAGCCCTAGGGCACAGATCAGGCAATCTCCAGGGGATTACAGCCTTTAGATGGCTGTAGGGCATGTATGGGGCAGCCCATACAGGCTGCCCAGCCTTGGGATTGTGGACAAAAGTAGTGTCCAGCCAATCAGAAGCAGGCGCATCACTTTCAACTTGTTAGGGAAAAAAGGCAGTATTTTTTGGGATTTAATTCAGCATTTATTGCTGAATTTCACCAGTCGTGGGACAATAAGCTGTTTTTCAGCTGGCCGACTGCTCCTGAGGAGGAGTATAAATAGGGTAGGCCTAAATCCCATCATTCATCTCAGTTTTCACCAAGTGCTCAAGCCAATCAAGGGCCAGTCAAGCCAAGGAGATTGCCAAGCAAAGGGGTGGACTTCTGAAGGTCAAGGGCAAGATTTTCCAGCCAAGAAAAGGTCAAGTTTTCTGTATTTGTTTTCAGATTTACATCATTCTAATAAAGCAAATACACCATCCGTGGTGGGGACCCTACAGAGGGTAATTGGGACCCAATACTGTGTCCTCTCCATCTTCCCCTTCTCTCTCTATTTTCTGCACATCTCCTTTCAGTTTGTGCGTTAATTCCGTCGCGAAAAGAGTGCTGATTTCTGAGTTTTGAAGTACCGATCCTTCTCCGAAGCTTCTGCATATTACACAAAAAGACATTGTACTTGCATCTTCCAATCAACCACGAGCATATGAGTTTGTGCCAAATCTATCGTGCAATCTCCCTTTCAATCTCTCACTCATTTTCCCTCTTGCTCACTTTCTCTCTCCATCTTCATCACTGAGCAGCAGCAGCTAACACGTAACCCTAACCTTCATCCTGCCAACAAAAACTGCATTGTGGGCTGTCAGCACTGAGTCCGTGCTACTACGGACATAAGCCTTGAGTGTGGGCTTCCCACGCTGCAGCCACACGGGCCATGTATGCCTCGCACTTGCAAGTGGATCAGTAGCCTCAAAACAACTCTTCAACATCTACATGCTAACTTTTCATCTCATGGCAATAAGAGCACATTCACAAGGCACAAGGCTGTCACACTGTCGCACAGAAACCAAAGTTGTGTACAGACTGCATCCAAACATACCCTGACCTCTCTAGCATAACGGACTCCGATAAGGGCTATAAGAAACACAAGGCTAAAGTACACCCCAAAACTTCCCAAATTTACTCTACTGGTTGCCAGACTCTCTGCGTAACTTGAGAACCACTAGATGTAAAACATACGGTACAAATTGACACTTATTAAGGTGTTTAACATCACAAATGATTGCTTTTGGAATCCTATCAATGTGTTGTTCTTTCCTGCGACATGGTACAAATGCCACAGTGTGCTTGGCATACATGTGCGAGCTCCTCACAGGCAGCTAATCAACCTGTCTCTCACGTAAACAAGCTGCAATTTTCATTCAAGTTACAGCATACCCACCACCTAGAAGAATGTATTAAAACATTGGATGTTGTCATCCAAGCTAAAGACACACAGTTCCAATATTTTAACGACAAGAATCTAGATGATACATACAACTAAACCTGACAGCCAGTACTTCTAGTTTTCTAGTTCTCAGGGTTGCCCTCGTTTCCTACTCTGCTATCACAACTGTACAATGCTTCTCTACATCAGGGCGTTACATACCTAAAAACCAAGGGAACGCCACACTATTTGTTATAATGTATCGGTCAACAACATACCCTTGTTCAATTTTTTCCCACCCTGTGAATTGTGCGCGTGCGCAAAAGAGGGGTCGCACACAAAGAAGCCTTTAAACGCATCCTTGATAAATCGGGACAAGAGAAGGAGGAAGCTAGCGACGCACACTTCTTGACAGTCTCGATGGGCCCTCCAGCGCGCCGTGCTTCGTTGACGGCCTTCTCGTCTCGCTTAGCCGCGGCGTTGGGAGCTTTCTTCCTGATCACCACCGGCTCCCAGTCTTGATTGAGAGGGCCAACTCCAGCCATTGTTTCGTCTTCACCTGCTGCTGCTTTTGCCTCTTCTACTGGTCTGATACACCGAAAACCCTAATAACAGCGAAGGCGTGAGTGTGCATATGACCATTTATATTTATGTGTGTCTGTGTATATGTAAGGTATAATTATAATGAAACAGTGAATTTTACCCCCCCAAAAAAAAAAAAGTGTATATGTATGTATATGATCATGTCAAAACCTTCAGCAACATTCATGCATTTGTGTCCCCCCCCTCTCTCTCTCTCTCTCTCTCTCTCTCTCTCTCTCTCTCTCTCTCTCTCTATATATATATATATATATATACTAGTACGGGCCCACACGATGCTGCAGCATTGTTGTATATCTTTTATATATGTGTATATAATAATAAACACATATATAGTCTATATGTGTGTGTATATGTATATTGTGTGTGTATATATGTGTATATGTATATTGTGTGTGTATATCTTTTATATATGTGTATATGCATATGTGTTGTATATAATAATAATATTTTTCATTGTCATAATCATAGCCATAGCCAGACATTGCTTTTTCATGAACCTCACCATGTATCCCTTTGTTTTTTTTCTCCCTTTGCTTCTGTTTTCTGTCGCTTTGTCCTCATCTGCCCCTCAAGATTCCAATGCGATTCCTCTACCTCCTCCCTTTGCCGTAGTTTCTAAATCTTGCCCTAGCGGGGGTGTCTGTCATGTACAGCCTGCAAAAAGAAGCAAGCAAGTGAGTCTGGCTATGGCTATTGAATGCAAATGGAAGAGATATGCTATGTCTATGTGAGAGGTTTGTGCCCCAACCACCATAGCTACGATGAGGTGCTCGCTATGGCTATATACTGGTTCAACACAAAAGAGAAGAGACAAGAATGGTTCTTTGTTGGTGAGAAGAGAAAAAAACTTGGCTCTGCGTAGAGAGAGGTCAAGTTATTTCTTGGACCCAATGTAAGAGAAGCACTATACCTAGTTGTGAGCTAGCCAGGTCCAGCCTTTGGTGGTTGATGCTGCTTCTTCTTCATTGAGTCTTTGGTAGAGCCACAACCTTGATTCAGATCCCCACGAGACGATCTCTTCCCCTTCTGCTCCCACGCCATTTCTTCTATTTAACACCTTTAGTTAACATGCCCTAATATATGGCAGAGCCGCAACCTCGATTCAGATCCCCACGACGATATCTTCCCCTTCCGCTCCCATGCTAACATGCCCTCTTTGGATTCGAAATTAAATTTTTTACCCTAAAAGCTCCATGTTCCACAATTTCTCAATTCTCTCTTCTCCTTGTCCCAAAGGTGTCAATGGTTAATATATAGTATAGATATACACACTATACACACTATAAATATGTGTATGGGGGGTTTACACATATACACACACATACATACACACAATATAAATATGTGTGTATGTGTGGTTTATACATATACACATATAAAAGAGAGAGAGAATGTATATACACACACATACAAATATATATACATACACACATACATGTAGATAAGAGAGAATATATATTCATATACACACACACATGCATATAGATAGGGGAGAGAGAGAGAGAGGGAGAGAGAGGGAGAGGGAGAGAGAGAGAGAGAGAATACATACACACACATACAACTATACATACACACACATATAACTATATATACACACAGATATGTGTGTGTTCATATACATGTATACAGAGGATCACAAAAAGAACACAACACAAAGCTAACACCCACCGACAAGTGACAAAATAACTCAATGGGTTAACACATTGGACAATCTATAGAAATCATAGAAGTTAGTGATTGGATTATGAATCATAAGAAGTACACATGGTGTCTTGAGTGCTTTGCACTCCCATAAAATGCATGTACCTAAACTTTCAAATCAACAAAGGCATAAGTGTAATTTAGGTTAGTGAAAATAGAATACCCTTTATTAAATATAACAATATTTAGAAGTCATCCTCGTTGTTTTTCCTCTTCCTAGTTTCTATCATTAAATATAATACCATCAAATTAAATACAACAGATTCTTGCAAGACCATCCTTGTTGTCTTTACTCTTCCCGTGACTATAACAAAATGGGGTTATAGGCGACATGATATATTCAAACCTATTATCAATAACCCCTAAACATCTATTTCTAGGTATAGCTTATGGGTGCCTCTTTGCCACACTCCAAACCACGATTAGAGTGTCGTTATTTGTGTCACAAGACAAGGACTCTTAGTGACACTCGCATCACGCATTACAGTGTCACAAGGATTTAAGTACCTATAAGAAATCAAAGTTTGAAAATTGTGTTATTTTCATCTTTTCTAGATGACATTGCTTCTACTTTCAACTCCATCTTGCTCTTCCTTTCAACTCACTTATATTGCCTTTTGCTTCTAGCTTTCACTTAACCATGCTCGTAAATCCCTTGTGCTCTATGCTACTAGTTTTCCTTGGGGCCATATTATAGGTGGGCCAGATTCAGTAGTGATATCTTGGAGGATGACATGGTATTGATGCAAACTACAGAACAGATCCAGGAATCTATTCAGACTATGATGAAAGTGAGGAGATAGTCAGAGGTTCCATTCACCATTTAAGAGCCTAATGACCAACTCCCTCATTTAATTCCAACCATTACTCAAGAGAAGCTAGCAAGAAGGTGACACACACAATATGTAGCTCACTTTAATTATTACCTTATGTGTTATATTGATATTCATGTTGAAAAATGAAAAGTTGAGTATTTAAGGAAATTTAGAGTAGGATTTAGCATTTAAAAAGATATTTAGATTTGGGGTTTATTTTGAGCTATAAATTTGGGACTAAAAAAGAGCATAATTGGGATAAAATTTAGGTGCACAACTATTAGCAAATCAATTCACAAAGAAAATGTTCTTTGCTTAATTGAAGAGCAAAAAAATAGACACTAAAACTTGAAAGTGGCTTTAACCCATGTGCAATAATTAGAGTGCATGACAAGAATGATAGAAAGAGTAGTGCATTGTTATTTGTGAGCACACTACTCTTAGTTTATGCCTGAGGTTGATATGAAGTTTTTGACGAAATTTAATAACCTATACTTGGGGCTAATAGTAGTGATTCTAGTAGTGAGAATGGCGTGGCTACTTGTCAGTCACTCTAGGAAGTAGAATTAATACAACTTCTCCATTTTGGGCTAATTGTGGTCGTCGCTAATGCTCCACTGCTGCATAGTGGTCATTTATCACACTCACATGAGGAGTCACTAAGGACTTTGAATGTCACATGAGATCTAGACTAATAGAGGATGGATGCTATTGTTGCTTGTTACTTCTTTTTTAATTACATCTCTTTCAATCTGGCAAGATCTCTTACATTTCTCAACATGGTTTGAGAGATTGCAGCATTTGACCCTTACTTGTGATTGTATTTAGTATACGATTATGTTTAAAGTATGTCTTTTTAGGTTAAATGATTTGATCTTATAAAACACCTTTATATTATCCTTAATCTATTGTTGGATAAACTTGCTTGTTGTTATTTCATAGACTCTTACACCCACACCCCCCATTTCAATTACCTATAATACACTCATTTTGCTATTAACACCACCACCACCACAACTTCGTATCCATGACCACTCCCTAATGACTTTTGATCCACGTGAACAAGACCACCCTTCATGTCATCAATGTGGAAATTTTAGGAACCTAGGGAGGCTCATAGAAAGTAAATAATTATATCATTCAAATATCTAATTAAAGGTTAATAGATAAACGTGACTTCTACAAAATGAAGAAACTAATTGCACAAAAGATAATCTCATTGCATTGCTAAAAAACAAGTACATCCTATCTTTATAGCTCAAGTGAGCTTGTATAGGCACCACATAAAGTTGACACCTCACTTGCCACACAAGCGGCCCAAATTGAGTCATACTCATCTTGTCTCTATCCACATGTTGACCATATTAACTCAGGAGCTTTCTATACAATCACACCTGTTTGGCAATTTCTCTAGACAACCCTTTTACCCTTTTATATTTTTCCCCATAAGAACCATACCAAATAATCAAGGTGCACACTCCCCTTCAAAGACACAACATCCGTCATAATCCTCAACACCACATAAGAGCCATACCAAATAATTAAGGTGCACACTCCCCCTCAAAGACACAACATCCATTGCCATAATCCTTAAAACCACATAAGAACCATACCAAATAATCAAGGTGCACACTCCCCCTCAAAGACACAACATCTATCACCATAATTCTCAACACTCCCCCTTAGTGAGATGGATACCCCTAGCACTCATGCGTGCTCTCCCATGTACTCCATACTCATTGGTTAGAGTAGTCTACATGAGTTGCCTTAGATTATAGACCTTCTTCAAAACCTTAACTAGCACACGACAATGGGCATATCTTACACTTCAAGAGCGAGACATAAATAGAGGTGGGAGCCACCCCCTTATAACTTACTTGCACATAGCGAACCTGAGAGCCCAAACTAGCTTTTTACACATGTCCCCCAAATAATGGTTCATACGCGGTCACAACATGACCGTTTACAAAGGCTACAACAATCACAAAGGGAAAACTCGATGAAGAACTCGCTCCCATCCAATTTGATGTTGATCTCAAAGATGCTGCCATCAATGTTGATCCAAATGTTGATATGCCACATTTGAAGAAGGGTATGTCAGTGTAGTTTGTGTCAATGTAGAGTGCCATGTGAACATCCAATCTTCTATATCTTATTTTTGACATGCCATGTGGCAAATGCGGAGGCACTCCACGTGGGAGCCAGGGAGCACCCCAGTTTCACGCCTCCCTCACATTGGGAGCTCCCCAATTTCACACCTCCTAGGATGGTGATTCAAATCTTGGTTTGCTCTCATTAGTGCCCAGTTGGAGCGTGCTCATCGCCCTACTGCCCTGCTCATTAGTGCCCAGCTCATCGCCCTGCTGCGCTCTCAATTGTTGCTATCGGGGCTGTTGTTGCATGCCCATGGCCATCATCGACTTACTGATGTTGCCCGTCTTGTTGCTAACTATTAATCCTCATTGTGGCTTTATTCAATTTATCTTCTTTCAACAAGAATTCAGAAATCATCATCTCTCAAAATCCAAATCAATTCATCAATTCTCAACCAGAATTCTAAAATCATATCAACTAGCATTTGAATTCATCATCTGAATAGCACTTTTGCTTATAATTTCAAGGTCTTAATTTACTCGTATATATTGCCAGTAAAGAGTTGCAGTTATACCTATGGTATATATTGCCAGTAAAGAGTTGCAGTTATACCCATGGTATATATACGGGTAATCACGATCCTTGGAACTATAAGGTAAATACCATCATATCTAGGCCTCAAGCAAGTCAAGGATTCCACACAATTACAGTACTTCCATCTGAAGACCCAATTCCTAATTTATGAATCTTCATTCAGAAGATCAATTTGTATGAATTTCATCACACAATTACAATCTTTTACTGGTACTTCATAAATTTTTGACATTTCTTGCTTCTTGGTTGATCCACTTTAGCCAATTCGCTCTGATACTACCACAGCTGAAAGATCCTTGCCCACTCCGCGCAACGAATTCAGGGGTGCTAGCAACGAAAGTAGCACTTCTTGTGCAGGGTAGAGCCTCTCACTCGGGGCCTCGCCCACGGATATCCGGACAAGAGACTAATCCCTTGGTTTTTCCAAAACCGAACTCGAAAAACCTTCCCTCGCCCAGAAAGCATATGCGATTTCTCTAGGAAAAATTATTCTAACGAGTCAAGTTCTTAACTAACCAAACTGATCTGACCGAACCCGTAAGTCACATGGTCAGATCAAGGAGAGACTTGCACTTGGATCATAGAGACCGACGCTTTTTTCCTCCTCAAGTGGCACAACCGTTGATTCTTTTCCATAGAACAAGGATTATCTGTGATTTTACTTCAACTATCATAACATAACAGAATTGAGTCTTATTTTAGGGATCCATCAGTCCAGCCTAATCCCATCCAATCCCATGGGTTAGCCAACTGCCCAACCATTGTATTGATAGGATCCATTTAGAAATTTTGGTTATGTTTTGCCTCGAGTACCAGGGAAAAGAGTTCCCAGGTCCCCTAGCCGGCGCTTCAAGTAAAATTCAAGATAGTCACACCACTTACACACCCACACTTACACACCCAATATGAAATTGTCTTTTTCACATATTCAGCTATCTTTAAAACAATCTTTTAATGAAACCATAGTATCACTGATCATAATCCTCCAAAATATCTAGCTTGAATTCCAATTTCCAATCATTCCTTCATCGGTGTACCTATGGCATCATCATTGGCAACCAGAACGCTCACCACCTACTCACTCAAGGGCCTGTTCAATAGTTCCTAGCTCATAGTACCCGGAAATAATAATCACATAAGAAAATCCAAATGGACTCTTTGTTGAAGATCAACAAGATCAACCAACAGATCCATATAAAAGAGCCATGGACTCATCCGTTAAAGACCAAGAAGACCAATCAACTAGATCCATGCCTGTGTTCAGAAAACAACTCCAACTCATTGTTCCATTTTCTTCCTCGACGCACGCATGGGTATCTTCGGTGACCTAGAGCCCGAGCACCGTATGGTTAGCACCCTCTAGGCTCCTTCGCAAGTCACCTAATGCTTCACTCATAGGCTGTACCGGAAGCTCACCATTTAAATCGAACTAAGGCTGGTCAAGACCTCGGTCGACCTTGCCTCCGTCACCTGTTGTAACTTTTTCACTTAGGTCTCCACGACCTCATTCACAAGATGGTCAAAATGCTTCCCCAGCATTCTTGACATAAAATAGTCTTTTAAAAACAGGTTTCATAAGTATAGTTTCTAACGAACTCTCATCTTTCCACATTGTCCACATCATTTCTCGTTATTCCACATTCTTCTACATCAATTCACATTGCTTACTCCACATCCAGTCATATCTACTCCCATCGTCCTTCATCCATTCTCATCCAATCACATCATATTACATCTCATCACATATATCCAGATCTATCCTCATCACATCACGTCACATCCTCATCACATCACATCTCATTCATCCACATCACATCTCATCCATCCACATCACATCACATCCATCCACATCAAATCTCATCCATTCACATCTATCCAGGTCCACATCACATATGTCCACATCACATCTCATCCATTCACATCTACCAGATCCACATCACATCACATCACATTCATCCACATTACATCTCATCCATCCATTCACATCACATCACATCCATTTATATTCATTCAGATCCACATCACATCACATCCATTTATATTCATTCAGATCCACATCACATCACATCCCTTTATATTCATTCAGATCCATTTATATTCATTCAGATCCACATCTCATCACATCACATCCATCCACATCACATCACATCTCATCCATTCACATCACATTCACACCCATTCATATCTCATCACATCCACTCACATCTCATCACATCCATTCACATCTATTTACATCCATCCACATCTTATCACATCCATTCACATCTCATTACATCACATTCACATCTATTTACATCCATCCACATCTCATCACATCCATCCACATCACATCTCATCCATTCACATCTCATCACATCACATTCACACCCATTCATATCTCATCACATCCACTCACATCTCATCACATCCAATTCACATCTCATTACATCACATTCACATCTATTTACATCCATCCACATCTCATCACATCACATTTACATCTATTTATCCATCCACATCTCATCACATCCATTCACATCACATTTACATCTATTTATATCCATCCACATCTCATCACATCCATTCACATCTCATCACAGTGAATTCACATCTATTTACATCCATCCACATCTCATCACATCACATTTACATCTATTTATATCCATCCACATCTCACCACAGTGAATTCACATCTATTTACATCCATCCACATCTCATCACATTCATTCATATCTCATCACATCCATTCACATCTATTTACATCCATCCACATCTCATCACATCACATTCACATCTATTTACATCCATCCGGATCACATCCATTCACATCACATTTACATCTATTTACATCCATCCACAACTCATCACATCCATTCACATATCATCACATCTTATTCTCATCCATTTACATCACATCACATCCATTTGCATCTCATCACATCCACTCACATATCATCACATCCATTCACATAGCATCACATCCACATCCATTCACATATCATCACATCCATTCTCATCACATCTCATTCTCATCCATTTACATCACATCACATCCGTTTGCATGTCATCACATCCATTCACATCTCATCACATCCATTCACATATCATCACATCCATTCACATCTTATCACATCCATTCACATATCATCACATCCATTTTTTGTACGGTTTCTCTACTTTCGATACTGATAGGACTTTTCTAAGTTTCTGCTAGTTACTTGGCTTAGTTAAATGCACTTTTTCTCGATCCCATTAAATCTAAGTATCAGAGTGTTGTTGAAGGTTTAAAAAGGAAAAATAAACCTTATCAGAATTATATAGTAAAAACTCAAAAAGAGCATTTACGTATTGTGTTTTCATTCCTTAAGCTTCATTAATGATGAGGACTAATTCTAATCTTCCGTTTACTTATTGGATCCTTGATCCTCTCATGATTCCAGATTCCCTTTTTCTGAATTAAGAATTATCCAAGTTTTCTCGATGGATATTTTCACATTCTTTCTCAAATTTCTCAAATAAGATATATTCAATATTCTTCTTTTTGAATAAAAGATTCATGTGATTTACAAAAATCAATTCTACCCATATTTCTCAATAAAAATGATAATACTCAGAATTTCACTTTTGATAAATACTCATATTTTGAATTATGCCAAAAATTCATTTTTTTACATTTAATTGTTTGGATCTTGAATATCATGGGAATTCCTCTTTTTGCATAAAAATAAATTTATAAAAAATTACTCTTTTCTCATAATCAAATAATTATGCATAAATACTAAAAAATATTTTCCATGAATATGATGAAAATCATTCTTTTTGCATAAGATATCTAATCCTAGAATATGGTAGGAATTCCTCTTTTAGCATTATGCATAAAAATAAGATATGTATTATTTTTTAAAAATTTTACCATAGCTTCGCTGCTATTACTGATAATTCTCTTTTTTTTTACTTAAATAAAAACTTGTAATGAAAATATGATAGAAGCTCTTCTTTTAAGCTTAAAATCAAACTATGTATACATATAATATTTTATCAATAATTGTAAGCATGATTATGATTATACATATCATAATTTTATCCATAATTGTAAGCATAATTATGATTATTCTCCTTGATTAAACATTCCTCCTTTCCAAAATCACTAGAATAATCCACTTCCCTTTTAGAATAATCCACTTCCCTTTTAGAATGAGTTAAAGTAATTCTTGTCTACTCATAAACAATCTAAAAAGGATTAACCATATTTTTACTACTCAAAATCATGAAAATATCAATTCCCATCCTCTAGCTCATCAAGCTTAGAGATTAGATTTAAAACAAGAGACTATCATTGGGAAGCATCCTTTTTCAAAAGATTTAGCCATAAAGATGACTACTCTTTTTAAGAGAGATTTACTTAAGGAAAGCATTAAAATTAAGCATAAAGATTAACTTAATTCTAATTAGACATTAAGAATCTTTGGGAAAGCTTGATTTGAATAAAAACCAACATTTTGAAAGCTTCTCAAGCTTGAGAGGGGTTGAGAAGAAGAAAGTCATTGAGATAATTGAAAAACCATAAAAATTAGTTTTACCTCCAAGTTTGGCTTGATTCTTAATTAGCAGTGAAGCCCCCAACTAATCAATTGGTCACCAAGAGGAGAAGAGCAAACTTCAACAGTTGTTGGAGAGAGAGAGAAGCTCCAAGCTCCCAAGAGAGAGAAAAATTTAAGGGATAATAGAAATATGACTATTCTAAGATAATAATGGCATGGTATAGCTCCAATATGAAAATACAAAGGAATGAGAGTCTATTTATAGGTGAGGGAGGCCACTAACCAAGTCCAACTGGGTTCTAGAATTTTTCAGCTTCAATTTAACTCAATTTGGACAAGATTTGGATCAGTTTGGCTCCCTTTTTGATCTAGTTTGCTCCAGGAGAGATAAAAATATCACATTTTTTTGAATTAAAAAACCCAACCACACATGTGAAAAAAGCACCTACCTCAAGAGTCTCCCTCTCCTTACCAAGGTGTAAAAAATGCATCATTTCTTTAAAATATCTCATTTTTTAGTAATATCTCTTAATTTTTAACTAATAGACCTTGTACTGAGTCAACTCTTCATCTTATGTGAGCATTTACTCATTTTTGGGTATTTTCTTTTATTCTTTGGATTTATCTCATCCCAACACTTGGATTAATCCAATTGGCCCATTGGAACCTTAATTGGACCATATTCCAAAAATTTCTGAAAATGTAGACCCTTAGGCTAAGGTCTCTTATACCATTTTCAATTAATTCCTAATGCACATTAGAAAGTTCATTTTGAACTTCTGATTCAGGGGAATCCATTTTAGACATTAGGAGAATTTTTGTATCCAAAGATATCTCAAGTTTGAATTATCTCTCTCTAGATATTTTCTCTCTCTAGGCCAAAACAGGGTAAAACAAGATCTTTCTTCCATTTCATAGAGGGGATGATTACAAGAATAGAAGGGGAGGTTCTTACGCCTTTACAATTCAAAAGCTGGAGGGAGGAATCTTACATGGGTGGAAAGTGGGAGGATGGAATGCCCTACGACAACATCCTATGGATAGGTAGACCTGATTAGTCAGGTAGCTTTTCAACAAATTTTTTAAGTTCCATGTTAGATAAATAGGTCCCTGGGTAACCCTACTCTAGAGGATTAGGTCAGCGCGGCTGTGCCTTGCATAGATGAGGAAAAAAGTGTTGTTTTTACAGAAGTCAAGAATAGAGGTTGCTTGAACTAAGGTCGATCACTCTATAAGTGGTTTGATTTTAGGAATCATTTAGAAAGACCACGCTCCCCCTGTGGGATAGAACTAAGGTCGATCACTCTATGAGTGGTTTGATTTTAGGAATCATTTAGAAAGACCACGCTCCCCTTGTGGGATAGAACTAGGTCTAGCCTACTAATCGTATCCTTGTTTCTTTACATGGTCAAGGTGTCGACAAGTAAGAAATTTTTCCAAGTTAGACTTAGTAGACTATTATAAGGTTTCCTCTATTTAAAAAGGGAGAGACCTTACAATTGGTATCAAAGCCGATCTTAGTTCCTAGGACTTGTCAATTAAGGTTGTTTTGGAATGTATGTTTTACCTAATGCTGATTGATAAAATAACTTACTAGAATAATTTAAATTGGTGATTGAATGATTGTAGGAAGAGGGTGACGCTTACTCGAGATTCCTAGTCTTCCAATGCATCTTCCAGATGGCTTGTCACTCTTCAAATTTTGAGTTCCGTGATACTATGGTGAGGATACTTGAGAGGTGGTCTCTCCCTCATCCCTCTCGTATCCAAAGAGAGTGGGATAGAGATCACCTTTGGAATTGTGGGCCAGGGTACTTTTTCATTAGAGCGGACTGAATTGGGAACCTCACCATCGATTTAAAGCAGATTTGTTGGATCGAAAAGCTGAAGATGGTCCATTTATTTTGGTTCATGGGTACTCCCAAATCCGACAACTCTGTAACCATAGATGGGGATCACATACCACAGGATCACTGGGTATATGACCAAGTAATGTAGGTCTTACTCGCCTTATGGGACACAACCCAATCCAGAGTCTACCACCCTTACCATCAATCTTGCGTGTCTTAGAAACTATGACAGAACCCCCATATTTCACCTATGTGGACCGCTCTAGTCTCATGCCTTAGTTGAGCCTAGGATTTTCTTTTATGATGAATAAGACTAATTATATTAGTCTCAAATCTTTGTAATAAAACTTGTCCTTGTAAATATTTGAGAAATAAAATGATTTCAAAGTTTTAGTTTTAAAAGCATGAGCATAGTGTAAAGTATGAATCTCGTAATCCTAAAATTTAATCTTACGATGATGGCCAGGACAATCAGCCTCCACTCCCCAATGCACTATATACAGATGTCTAGGAGAAGAAGTTCCTACTCAAATAAATGCAACCTCCCTCCTTTAAGGGGGAAGGTTCAAAGATTGAGAAGGATGTCGAGGTTTGGATTGAAGCAATGGATGATTATTTCTCAGTTGTCGGGAGCGGCAAGCCAGTCCATGCTTGTGCACGATTTTGTCTCACCGGGGATGCTAAACTTTGCGTAACCAAAGTTTAGCATCCCCGGTGAGACGAAATCGTGCGCGCAAGCATGGACTGGCTTGCCGCTCTAGTACCGACAGCTGAGAAATAATCATCCATTGCTTCAATCCAAACCTCGACATCCTTCTCAATCTTTGAACCTTCCCCCTTAAAGGATGTCGAAGCAACGGTGCCCTGACAAGGGACTCACTGAACACGCCCAAACATGGGAGGATATCAAGCAAACTTTGAAGGAATGATATCTCCCCCCATCTCATGAATCCATCAAGATCAATGAGTTTTTTAGTCTCAAGTAGCTCAGTTTAACCTTGGAAGAATACTATTCTAAATTCATCACTCTCCGGAAGTATGCCCCAGCTAGTGGCTTATTTCTGCCAAGGCTTGAATGAACCCTTGGATTCCCGCCTCGAAGTAATGAGGCCGAACATATTGCAAGATGCTCTCATACGAGCAAAGCCTCTTGTGAAAGAGCTGAAGTCTGGTAAAGCTAAGCCTCAGAAGAGATCTTACCCTGAAGCAAACCCAAAGCTCAGTCTTACAAAAAGCCCTAGTAGAATGCTCCCTACTACAATCGAGTGGAGCAAACCAACTCCTTTGTTCCCCGCTCATATGCTACTTCTTCTAGAGAAGCCCTTTTGTGTTTCAATGCAATGAGTCGAGACACTTTAGGGCCAACTACCCCAAGCTAGCATCATCTTTTCCCCAAAGTGGTCAAGCACCAAGGTGCAAGAGATGGTGGACGTGGCAGAGGCCACAGAGTAAACCCTAAAGCTCAGTCTTACAAAAAGCCCTAGCAAAATGCTCCCTACTATAATCGAGTGGAGAACCAACTCCTTTGTTCCCCGCTCATATGCTACTTCTTCTAGAGAAGCCCTTCTGTGTTTCAAATGCAATGAGTCGAGACACCTTAGGGCCAACTACCCCAAGCTAGTATCATCTTTTCCCCAAAGTGGTCAAGCACCAAGGTGCAAGAGGTGGTGGACATGGTAGTTGCTCGCACCGCCTATGCTATAAGTAAAGAACCAACTGTGGAGATGGCTGAAGAAGAACTTGCCACCGTTCATGCATGCGATGGTAGAACATCAAGGTCGAAATCAACAATTTGGTGTTATTCAAACCCCAACCACTCATCACGGTAAGCCATTCCAGCTTTTGATTGATTGAGGTAGTACCCATTTATTTCTTTCTCCAAGGTGTTTACAAAAATTAAACTTGGGTCAAAAACCAACTAGAAGAATGGTTATAGAACTAGTTCAGTGGGAAGGAAGTAGTATCTCAACACTTTGTAGGAAACCTTGATTTTGAATTGGTTAGTGAGTAAACTCATGGCCATTTTAGAGTCTTGCTGTTAGGAATTTATGATGGGATTCTTGGGATGGGCTAGTTAATTACAAACAATGCTAGTATTCATTGTAACTTGGGGAGTATCACTTTTAAAAATGAGCATGGCCAAGTGGTATCAATTCAGGGGAAGACAAGTAAACCTAAGTCTAGAGTAGTTAAGTCAAAGCATCTTCTCAAGGGAGCACGCAAGGGACAACAAGTTTTCCTAGCTAAGCTCAACATAGCTACTGAACTGAGTAAAGAATCAGAGCCCTCTTGGCTCCAAGAATTCTTTGACATCTTTCTTGACGAGCTTATAGGGCTACCGCCTTCTTGAGAAGTTGATCATGAAATCGAGGTGATCCCTGGTGCTCAACCTGTCTCAAAAACACCCTATAAGATGTCTCTCCCCCCTGAAGCCATTGAGATTAAGGAGAAACTTTCCCAACTCATTGAGCAAGGATTTGTACGCCCCAATAGCTCTCCTTGGGGAGCACCTGTTCTTTTCCAAAAGAAGAAGGACGACACTCTTCGTCTCTGCATAGATTATCAAGGGCTAAATTAGGTCACTATCAAGAATAAGTATTCTATTCCTCGCATCGACGAGCTTATTGACAGGCCTCATGGGGCAAAAGTTTTCTCAAAAATAGACTTGAGGTCTGGGTACTACCATATCAAAGTCAAGGAAGCAGATATACCCAAAACAGCTTTCAATACCCGTTATGGCCACTATGAGTTTATTGTAATGTCATTCAGGTTAACCAATTCTCCTGCAACCTTAAACCGCCTAATGCAAGATATATTCCGTCCCTTCTTGGATGAATTTGTATGTCTTCTGATGACATCTTGGTCTACTCCAAGTTGGTGGAAGAGCATGAGGAGCATGTGCGTAGAGTTCTACAATTGTTGCGTAAACATAAACTCTATGCCAAGAAGAGCAAATATACCTTCTTTACTCATTAGATAGATTATCTTGGATTCATTGTGTCCCAAGATAGTACATCAGTAGATCCTGCCAAGGTCAAGGATATACTGGAATGGCCACCCCCTAAATAAGTCCGTGAAGTTCGTGGGTTTTTGGGAACTACAGGATTTTCATCAAAGATTATGCCCTGGTAGCTGCACCCTTAACAGATCTTCTTAAGAAGGACTGCAAAATAGTGTGGTTGCAAATCCATCAAGTTAGTTTTGATCAGCTCAAATCCATCATTACCTCTACACCAGTCCTGAAACTTCTTTATTTAACTAGGGAATTTGAGGTGGTTACTGATGCCAATAATCTAGCACTTGGTGGTGTCTTAGGCCAGGAAGGAAGACTAGTGGCTTATACTTCTCACAAACTGAAGCAAATTATGCCACCCATGATTTGAAACTCTTAACATTTGTTCATTACCTCAAATTATGGAGACATTATCTCTTAGGGGACAAATTCGAACTTGTAAAACTGACCACAAGAGTGTGAAGTGAATCTTCACCCAGCCTAACCTCAACATGAACAGAGAAGATGGATTGAAATCCTACAAGAATATGACGACATCAAATTCCGCCCTGGGAAGGATAAATTGGTAGTGGATGCACTCAACCCGCAAATCTTTCTTGAGTGCAATTTCGATGATGCTGCTAAATGATCCCATACTAGACAACGTCAAAGAAGTCTCATCTCATGATCTTGATTACCAAAGGATGGTGAAGCTAGTAGAAGAAGCGGGAACTTCAAAAGAGAAAGAGAAAAATCTAATCAAGGGGTACATCATCTATGATGGGAGCGAGCGTAGGAATGTCACCATTCAAAGCACTCTATGGGCAAGGATGCTTATCTCCTCTAAATTTCTCTGATCCAACCATAAGAGTTGAGGTATCCAGAAAAATGCTCGAAGAGATGGAGGAACAGACCAAGGCAATCCAAAAGGATATTAAAGCTGCTCAAGATTGGCAAAAGCATTATGCTAACACAAGGAGGTCTCAAAGGAACTTCAAAGAAGGAGACAAAGTTCTTCTATGAGTGCGACCCAAGCGTAGCTCTTTGTCACGTGGGAAATATAAGAAACTCAGCCCAAGATATTGTGAACCCTATACAGTCATCAAGTGTCAGCTGCAACTCCCAGTCCATATATCAAAGTCCACAATGTATTTCATGTAAGTTTGTTAAAGCCTTATGTACCTAGTCTCGATCATATTCTTGATGATGAGCAAGTTATAATCCCAACTCAAGGAGCCCTTGAATTGCAACCTAGTAGGATCATAGATTTTAGAGAAAGGCAACTCTGTAATAGAACTCTTAATAGAACATCTAGTACAGTGGAAAGATTACCCTAAAGAGGATGTAACATGGGAAGATAAAGCTACATTCTTAAAAGATTACCTCGAATTCATGACGAGATCAGGACATCTCGATTTCTTTAAGGGGGAAAAGATGTAACATGCCCATCTTCAATAATAATATATGTCCATTTAATAGATGAATTTATGGTCTTTTGTGGTGTAAAAATCAACAATTTTAATAAATGAGCTATTTCCACTTAGAATCTTAAAATTGTGAGTCCAAATTTGGAATTTGCGTGTGATTTTACCCTGTTTTATAGGATTTATAACATCCAAAATAGACATCGAATCAAGCCTGTACGTAAATTTTTAGTTATTTTCACTTAAAATACGATAAATTTTTGATAAACTTTAAAACCTTAATAAATGCACGACCGGGTATCCAATTAACGAATGGTCTACACCCCAATGACCAGGGACAAACATCAGACATTTTCATCAAAAAATGTACCCGTCGAGCTCTCCGGCACGCATATCAAGGCTGTGCCCTGAAAAAGGAATCCCCATCCCAAATAGATGTCGTTCACATACCTAGGTGCTCGTACAACAGCCGCGTAAGGACCAAAGGCTAACCGCCCCAACGTACGGTGTCCACTGGCCACATCGTGGACACCCATGCTACCACTCCATTGACCCAGAAGGTACATGCGTACCACAGCTTTTGCCTGCACATATGTACCATTGCTTTCCCCACACTCGTGTAGCCACAGGCCGGTGTATTTTCACTATACACTATCCTTTGTACCACGCTTTCTCTTCCTTTCCCTGCACCCACACCCGTACCAGTACTATATAAACCCCCCAGCTTTCTTAATGGCTGACACCCAACACCCTGTTCTGCCCGTACCCAACACTCTGTGCAGTAACTGTACTCGACAGTCCGTACCGACACTTTGTGCGAGACTGTGCCCAAGAGCCCTCTGCAGCCCCTTTTTGCCCATCTCCAAGTAAGCCCTGTAGAAAAAATTTTCACCCTCTCACCCTTGTGTGTTGAGTGGAGGGTGTGTTTAGCTGCTCTCCCCCCCTGTGGATAGACTTAAGGGAGGACTCCCCTTCTCCCCCTATAAGCCCAGGCTCTTGCCCTGAAATTCCAGTTTACGGACACCTTCCCTCCCATTTGCGGTGACTTTAGTAAGGGCTTTTTGAAATTGACGCGTGAGTTGGGTGGAAAGTGGGAGGATAGAATGCCCTGACGACAACATCCTATGGACGGCGGGTGGACCCGATTAGTCGGGTAGCTTTCTAACAAATTAATTGAAGTTCTATGTTAGATAAATAGGTCCTTGGGCAACCCTACTCTAGAGGACTAGGTCAGAGACTGTGCCTTGCATAGATGAGGAAAAAAGCATTGTTTCTAGAAGTCAAGAATAGAGGTTCCCCGAGCTAAGGTCAATCACTCTATGAATGGTTTGATTTTAGGAATCATTTAGAAAGACCACGCTCCCCCTGCGAGATAGAACTAGGTCTTACTTACTAATCGTATCCTTGTATCTTTACATGGTCAAGGTGTCGACAAGTAGGAAATTTTCCCAAGCTAGACTTAGTAGACTATCTCGAGGTTTCCCCTATTTAGGAAGGGGGGGGACCTGACAACACTTTTCTATTATTTTAAGGCTAATATAATCCAAGCAAAAGTACTCAAATAATTTAATGTATATATATTCTTTTAAGCCCATGATATCCTCTCCTAAAACTCTCTGTATAGTCAAACACAATGGTCTAATAAATGAAAGGTTTCTTGCTTTTTCCAGCATATTTCACTACTATCTCAAGGCTACATGTACGAATTAGAGACATGATATTCCATTGCAAATGAAGTAGAAAACAAATTAGAGACATGATATTCCATTGCAAATGAAGTAGAATATGTGCTAAACAATGATATTCCATTGCAAATGAAGTAGAACATGTGCTAAACAATTTATTGATAGTTCTCAACTTGCATAATTTATTTCAATAATAGAGAGAAATTTGAGTGTGTTCTATGCTCTATCTCACTCTCTCTTTAAGATCTCTCTCTCTCTCTCTCTCTCTCTCTCTCTCTCTCTCTCTCTTAGCCAGCCTTGCATATCACTATAATAAACTCTATTTATGTGCGCACAGTAAAGTATTAAACACACAAAAATCATTTCTACATTCACATATACCATACCAATTATTAATTATAAAACATTCAACGAGAGAGAAAGAGAGATAGAAAGTATTTTTATGTGCGTTCTATTCTCTCTCTCTCTCTCTCTATGTTTTATGTGAGAGAGAGAGAGAGAGAGAGAGGGAGGGAGGGAGGGAGAGGGAATATGTGTGTGTAATAACAAGATAGAGAGAGAGAGAGAGAGAGAGAGAGAGAGAGAGAGAGAGAGAGGGAATATGTGTGTGTAATGGCAAGAGAGAGTTAAAGAGAAAGAGAGAGATAGTCAAAGTGGGTAAATGAGGATTATTTTGTTGACTACCCACAGTTGTTGTAGGCATATCTTGAGGCTTTTCAGTTGACTACCCACAGTTGTTGTAGGCATATCTTGAGGCTTTTCAGTTGAGGACAACTCTATAGCCCGGGGGGACGTCACCAATTGGCCGACCATTTGGTCCATCTCCAGATTTGTGTCTCATTCACTTGAGGCCAGCAGACCGGTGTCTCATGTGAAGGGGCCAGTATTTTTTGCTTAACATGGACGGGAGCTAGACTGGTGCCACCCGTGTGTTAGCAGGATGGTGTCGTATGGACGGTTGAAAAAGCACGTGAAGAATTTGATGAATCCCTTACGAAATTAAAGCAGTCTCTCAAAACCTCATTTGGAGCCAAAGAGAGAGAGAACTAACATACTTTCTTCTTTGTATGTGTGTGTGTGTGTGTGTGTGTGTTAAGAGAGAGAGAGAGAGAAGATCTACTAATTCTAATTTGCATGTGTGTTGTGTGTGTGTGTGTGAGAGTGAGAGAGAGAGAGAGAGAGAGAGAGAGAGAGAGAGAGAGAGAGAGAGAGAGAATGTGTGTGATAGGGACAATGAGAATGATAACTTCTAATTGAAATTTCCATGGTGCGTTAGGTGAGTGACAAATAGCTAGAGAGAGAGAGAGAGAGAGAGAGAGAGAGAGAGAGAGAGAGAGAGAGAGAGAGAGAGAGAGAGAGAGAGAGAGAGAGACATCCATTAATAATCTCAAAGATTAATACATCATTATCTTTATGAGTTTCCTTGTCAGAATGCACTTCAACATTTTCTTGAAAATGTTGCACTTTTCCTAAGAGCTCCTACATCACTACCCATAGTATAAAACCCATCTAGTAATCCGAGTGCCTCTTTAATCAAGAGGAGCTTAAGATTGTCATATAGCCTATAGGGGTCTAACGTTATAAAAATATACCATGGATTAGGATCATGCCATCCAACTTCCCATTTCGAGCTGGGTTGGTATACATGGTATCCAAGATCACCCAATTGTGGAACCTCGTCAAAAAGGAACATATTTGACAATGTATTATTTTCATAAACCACCTTTAGAATGTCTAATGACATATCTTTGCATAAATCATAAACAAAACTTTATGTTAAACAATAATCATGATCTGTGTATTAGTGGGCGAGAGAGAGAGAGAGAGTAGAGAGGAAGGGAGTGAGAGAGACAGAGACAATATATATAAAAACATTAAAATTACAAACAATTCAAACAAATCTAAACACCCATAACTTAAAAAACCTTCTCACACCAACGAACACAAACACAAACAAAAGACACACCCTAACAAAAGGACAATACCTTGTATCAACTTGGTTATACTATTCATCATGAAAATAAGCATCATATATATCGTCTTCATGAAAATAATATATCAATTTAATTTCTAAGGAATTTATCCTATGGAATACATTTAATTACATCGTCCAAACACCCATCTTACTTGATCTTTGTCTATATAGACCTCATAATCTATTTCATAGAAATCTATTAAATCTAGATTTTCTTTAATATACATAAGGGCTATATTTTCCTTAGCTCTATAGTACTTTTAGGATATTTCTCATCCCATCCAATTGCTGCAACATTCCATGGTCGAACCCATCCCATGTCAAAGAAACAGACCTTGTACGTGTGTATGTATGTGTGTGTGTGTATGCATATGTATATATACATACATGCATACATACATACATACATACATACATACATACATACATAGTAAGATGTACGACATATGTATGTAAAAAGTTTAATTGCTTGTATACTTATGTTTGACAAAGTAAGGTCATATAGATTTTCATAACTATCTTTATAGTATGTGTGTGTATATATACATATATATATATATATATATATATATATATATATATATATATATAGATGTATGTATGTAGATGTGATATGTGCATGTATGCAACAACGTATATATAAACACGTGATTTCAAAAAAAAACACGAAAAATAAAACTTTTTCAATTGAAATTTTGTACATAGGCAAAAATTTGATTGTTTGTATGCTTATGTTTGACAAACTAAGGACATATAGATTTTCATAACTATCTTTATAGTATGAGTAATGTGTATGTCAATACTCTCTCTCAATTATATGCTCATGTTGGACAAAGTAATGACATGGAGATTTTTATAACTATCTTTATAAAATAAAAAAAAATATTTAAGAACATTACTCTCTCTCTCTCTCTCTAAAATTAAGTTTATCACATGAGATGCAAACTAGAAATTAAAATTTTGATTTGCTTAAGGGATTGAGAAAGGAACAATATGACAAAAAGAACGATTGTATGTTGAGTTATGGAGTGTAATTGAGAAAGTTCTATGTGTATATATTATACACACTCATCTCTTTACCCCCCTCTCTCCTCTCCCTCTCTTTATATATACCCACACATGTTGCTCCCTCTCTCTCTCTCTCTCTCTCTCTCTCTCTCTCTCTCTCTCTCTCTCTCTATGGCTCTCTTAGACAACAATCGACTAAAAGACAAAAGGAGAGAGAAAAGTCTCTCATTTTTAATTTAAAAATTATGCTATAGCTTTAGCCCCTCCTCCATGATTTTATTAAAAAAATCATGCTTCCTTGCTCTACTTAAAAAAATATGCTTCCTTGCTATACTTAAAAAATCACATATCTCTAAAAATAGTATATGTGTGTGTTTGAATATATCACATATACACTGATATATTTGGGGGTGGTGGACTTCAACAACCCCAATTAGCGAATGGGTCATTGTGGATGGTGCCACTTCCACACTGCCATCGAGTTTTAGCCCCTGCATGGCACTTATTTATTGCATTGCCATCATGGTGTGCATATATATAAGCAAAGACGAAGATTGCTTATTTCACGTTGGTTCTTGCAAGTCTATGTGCCCATTCCCCCACTCCTCTTCACTCCCACCCTACAATAACCTCACACATAACTCAAAATGTTTATGATGTGACGATTCACTATAAATGTATATATGGTAATGGGTATGAGTTCTAACAATTACACTTCATGTGTGTTTATATTGCCGCCACCAATGTACATATCTATATTGTGTGTATATCGCCCACACACCCATGTAGTTTGAAGGGCCCAAGCATAAATTAACAATGCTTACACACACATATATATTATATATATATAATATTTATATAATATAGATATATAATTATATATATAGTGTGTACATGAAGCCAAGAGACTTGTTGGTGGCTAGCTTCTTCATGGTTATGGTAGGCCATAGAGCATTGGCCATTCTCCTCCTGGTCTTGAAAATAACCTCTACACTAATGTTGGGAGTGATCCCATATGCATCAAGAAAGGGGTAAGACCCCATTGCAGCTCCTCAAGGCTCAAAGTCATCACAACTTCAAGCAAACTAAACTATGGTTTTGTGCCATGCACTTTCATTGTACATTGAGAGAGAGAGAGAGAGAGAGAGAGAGAGAGAGAGAGAGAGAGAGAGAGAGAGAGAGAGAGAGAGAGAGAGAGAGAGAGAGAGAGAGCATAGCTTACTTGGTGAGTACGAATTCCTCTTTTGCAAGTGTACAGAGAGAGCACTGCCTCACAATAGGCTTACACAAACACAAAGGAGGGAGTCATAATAGTAAGAGAGAGAGAGAGAGAGAGAGAGAGAGAGAGAGAGAGAGAGAGGCTCACCCAGCTTCAAGAAGCAAACTAAACTATGGTTTGGTGCCATACCCTTTCATTGTACATTGAGAGAGAGAGAGAGAGAGAGAGAGAGAGAGAGAGAGAGAGAGAGAGAGAGAGAGAGAGAGAGAGAGAGAGAGATTTACTTGGTGAGTACGAACTCCTCTTGCAAGTGTATAGAGAGAGAACTGCCTTACAACCAGCCTACACAAACACAAAGGAGGGAGTCAGAATAGAGAGAGAGAGAGAGAGAGAGAGAGAGAGAGAGAGAGAGAGAGAGAGAGAGAGAGAGAGAGAGAGAGAGAGAGAGAGGGCTCACCCACAACGTCAAGTAAACTAAACTATGGTCTGGTGCCATGCACTTTCATTTTACATGCTCAAAGACTCCATCAAAGAGAGTTGGCGGGGGGGGGGAGTACACGCGCACGTGACAAGAGAGAGAGAGAGAGGACAGTACTTGGAGGTCCACTCCTATGTTTTTGCGAAGAGTAGATGATCAAGAAGAGGAGGCAGTGGAAGCTGAAGGCATAGGAGATTAAGATCACTTGCACACAAAAAAAAACCAATCAAAATAGCAAAAGGAAAGAGAATGAGAGAGATGAAAATAGAGAGACAGGACTCACCCAACACACAAAGACGACTCCCCTTGCAAAATAAGGGAGAGACGGAAAGAGAGGGCCACCCAGTAGAGCAGTTGTGCACAACATTCTCAAACAACTTGCAGAAACACAAATGATAAAATCAAAAAAGCAATATGAGAGAGAGAGAGAGAGAGAGAGAGAGAGAGAGAGAGAGAGAGAGAGAGAGAGAGAGAGAGAGAGAGAGAGAGAGGGGGGGGGGCTCACCCACAGACAATAGTTGCAAACACAAATGGTAATCGAAATGGAAACAAAAGTGAGGAGGACGCATGAAGAAGGAGATAGCCGCATCCAATTTTGGATTTTCATGCAAGTCTAAGGGATGGCGGCTTTGCAAATCTACAAGTCTGGACTGCTTGCATGTAGATGGTGGGTGGCGGCTCTATGTAGGTATAAAGGGTGGTGTAATTGGCATTGCAGGTGAGGGCACAAGGGAAGCCAAAAAAATGGACACATGGCATGAGCGAACTCGTTCTCCTTTTATATATAGTAAGAAGGTAATGAAATGATGACCCTCCATATTCTTTCTATTTGCAAATGCATTCACCCATATGCCTTCTATTTGCATGCATTCACCTATATCCTTTCTATTTAAGGTCTCACAATTCTCTATAAAAGGCCTCAAATGGCTCATTTAATGAGTAAGGGGAGGGAGAGAGAGAAGAGGAGAGGGAGGGTGTGGTGGGGGAACTCGTGCACTAAGGTTTTATTAATTAAGTGCCAACATTAGTGGAATTTAATTAATACACCTACAAAAAAGTTATGAATATACACCTACAAAAAAGAGTATTAGTAAATTAGAGAATGGAATATAAATACACAAAAAAGTATTAGCAAATAAGAAAATGGACAAATAAATACGCAAAAAAGAAAATGTGAAAGCTATATAAAATTAAAGACAATTTTGTGTCGAGGTATCTACATCCATTTTTATGTAATCTAACTTTAATTGATGTTATTTATCATTTTAAATAATAATATTATAGTTGATATACTTCTTATGCTCAAACTATCTAGTTTTTGGGCTCTCATCAATATATATTCATTTTTTTAACAATTTTACTTTACTACACCAAGGTGAAATTTTTAAAGAACCAATACTAGTTGATTTTTGGGTTGAATGGTGTGGTCCATGCAAAGTGTTTACTTTAATCATTGATTTTTAGGCTTAAGGGCATTGTAGAAGGGTGCGGTGGGCTGAATGGTGTGGTCCATGCAAAATGCAAAATGGTGTGGTCCATGTAAAATATTTAATTGATCAATTTAATGCACTTAAGACTTCCTCTAGGATATGACTTTGCACTTGATTAAGGTCAATATGGTGCTCTCAATATTCTGGATTTAGGGACTAATCAAGATTTGCTCTCTTGTTATGTCGCTACGTACACCGCCAACCAAGTAGGGCTCCGAGCTCGTGGTCACCACCCATAGAGTAATGTGGATAAATTTCCACACTGCCGAGCTTATATAGTCGCTTGCTTACCCACACTAGCTCGCCCATAGTCCTCCGACTTGGGAACCTCACCCTTAAATCCTAGACATACTCGCATGGCGTGTGGATTCCGTGTCCGGTCGAGCTCTATGGCCACCTACGAGCAACTCATGTATGTCATTATAGGCTACATGACATTAACCCCCCTTCTAAAAAGTTTTCATCCGCGAAATCAAACTGGGGAAAGTTGTTGATGAGCGTATTTAGTTGTTCTCACTTGAGACCTTTTCTAGTTTATCCTTTTACTTAATAAGTGCATATCGATACACAGTAAACCTCGTGTTCTGATCTCTCAACTTCAAGGTAAACTACATGTCCTGGTTTTTGCATACCACTAGCACAAAAGTTAGATGTACTTAAGATCTCTCTGCGAACTCGAGTTTGTAGACTACCAATCATTTGTAGCCTATGCTACTAAATATTTGTAGACCACGGTATGCCACTAACTTGTTGAATCTTCTCCTTTCATAGCTCCACAACCATAGGAGATCTAGACTAGAGTCCATAAAACAACATAAATTAAGCAAATCTAGTCATGAACAACAAAAAACAGATTCCAAAGGTGAGTGGTACTCCTCTCCACTAGATTATTCATCTATGCACAAGCATATGCTTTAGAATCTCGTTGGGTTTTTAGTTTGACTTCCATCAATCTACAGATGGTTGACCTCACTCTTACTTAGAGTGATATTTAACCTTTGAAGATTTTCCATCAGAGATGACTATCAAACTTTTTATCTCTACCCGACACTATATCTACATGTAGGTCATATAGTTTGTAGAGATGCTTGATAAAGAGCCTTTGAAACTCAGATGTTTTCACATCCTACCCCTCCCTTCAAGAAGAGTTTGTGTGGAGAATATATGATCCTCTATGCCTATACCTTCCCCAAGTAGTACGATTAGAGGAATAGGACACATGACACGTGCTCTCCTTCGGTACTACCAAAGAGACATGCACCACTTACTAGTGCTCTATCAGAAGCACTAAAGAATTAGAAGTATGTCAATAAAAGACGTTCACAATCAAGGCCTCGAATGACAATTAGTGTCCCAAGTTTTAAAATCATTAACAACTTTACTGAATGTACTCTGACATTCAAGTCTTTAGTAAATTGTATTATACTATATATAGTCTAAGGAAAGGTACACTTCTCAAGATTTTGTCATTCTTCTAAGAACTATTGTGAGATCTTGTGTTCTTCCAAGAATTACTCACACATCTTACAAAGATAATGACCAGATAGCCATTGTCTATGATATATATAGTGTCTATGCACTAATAGAAAAGCCAAGAGTATTGTGAAGTAATGAGAATACAACTCCCAAGCCTACAGGACATGTACATGCTTATCCACATGTCTACTATGGAAATCATTCTGAGCTTGTTAGCAATACATATGCATATATCTACCACTCTAGCTTCTTGGCAATACATATGCATGTGTCTACGGCCAACCATGTCTCTACGGACATGCATAAGGGCTATATATGCTCACATATAAACATTAGGAGCACACCATTATACACAACTCTATGAGTGTGGCCTCCCTGAACACCTCTAATAAGTCCAACAATAGACAAACCTGTCGTAAATCACTCTCAACTATATACAATAATCTATAAATCATTTTCAACCATGAAGAATGGTTTATTATAAAGTAATAAGCAAGAAGATCTTTCTCGTTTAACCAAGTTGTTTAACATATGCTATGATATATGGTTTAGGTATGCCTCCAACACACCTAACATCGATAGATGAATACCAAATCTCTGTACCTCAAGATTGCTATGTCAAAAACACCACTCATTCAATTCATGTTTTGCACCAACATGAAGTATATAGCATACAACATTTCCTCGTTGCCTACTCGTCAGTGGTGGCAATGCACTACATACTCATAGGTGGCAATATACTACCAAAATGTAATTGATGTGGCAAACAAGGAGTAATGGGTCCTCATATAGACTTGATAAACATACTACCAACACAAATTTGTACAAGTGAATTATCTTATGACGTTTGGTAAAGTTGGACTTCACCACTTATCCCGTCTATCTTAAATACCAAATTCTTTCTCAATTTGGCTGAGTAACTCTTTACTCTTTACAAGCAACTCCGTACTCGTGGGATACACCCTTCTTGAGTTGGAATATCCCAAAGAGCCATCTTTAACAAGACACTCAAGCCACTTATTAGGAAGTGCTCATTTACATTGACTCGAAACCTTTGGCACCATAGGACAATGTATGGGGTATTCTAGCACCCAATTGTTGTTGATTCAAAGACATTCACTCAATAACTATGTCAATCTCTAAACTCTATAGTTAGCATCTAAACATGAGTCCTACCAGGCCATGATATTAGCCTTAGACTTCAGCTTTTAGTGTGAATATAGGCATCAAAGTCCCTAAAGAATTTTCACAAAACTTTGTGGTACCACCTCATGGCCATTTACCATGCCTCAGCATAGCGTGAAAACAATTTCACACATACTCAACTACATACTGAACACTCTTGCCAATTTGGTTTAGCACTAAATTGACAAAGGTTAGGGCTTTATCTAGAATAACAAGCACATACTCAACTACATACTGAACACTCTTACCAATTTGGTTTAGCACTAAATTGACAAAGGTTAGGGCTTTATCTAGAATAACAAGCACCTAAGGTTTGTGACTTTCCATAAAATTTGATCTCGTTGGAAGTAAAATTTCACACATACTCAACTACATACTGAACACTCTTGCCAATTTGGTTTAGCACTAAATTGACAAAGGTTAGGGCTTTATCTAGAATAACAAGCACCTAAGGTTTGTGACTTTCCATAAAATTTGATCTCGTTGGAAGTCAATATCTATATCGGTTAAATGAATCTGTCACTTTCTTTCGATAAATTTATCATCCCCATTTGACACAAGGTCAAGCGGGCATGAAGGACCGTCCACTCTTGAGTGCTCCATCTTGGTACATAACCCAAGATATTCGTCTAATCGCTCCAAATCAACACTCATTCTTCTTTCTTATAGAAACCTTGACTAATCACTCAAGATTAGCACACCTTTCTAATGAGGAAGGCGATGATTTCTAGAAAGTGCGCGTGCATATAACAATACAATGCCAAAGTATAAAAAATGATCAAGATAACTGCTGAGCATTTTATACTAGCATCAAGATCAAGATTTGTGTAATCACTCTGGATTAATGCTAAATCTAATGTGGTTTTCTTCTAATCTCTTCGGATTAGCTTCAAACCTTAAGTTTACTTATGAACCACTCTATTTAGTCCTAGACTCACCAAACATGTTAGAATACTTTGCTATGCCTTCTGGCTTAGAATTCTTTCTAACAAACACAATCATGGTTTATAAAACCATGTTATATCCAATGACAATAAATAACCATGCTCATCTAGAGTGAAGTACTTCTCACTATAACCAGGGAGTAACCCCATCGCATATTGGTAATGATCCATTCATTTCCCAGTGCCTTGCAACTAGTAGGTTCTACAAGAACATGAACTTTGCAAAACTAAATAGCCCAAGCAAACTAAGAATTTACTTTTTAATTTATGAAAGTCATTCCATACTTCCATAATTTATATAGTAGTAGCAAAAAATGTGCTAAAAAATGACACCAGTGTTGGATATAGGTAAGATTACACTCCCTGAATGTTGTGGGCATCCCCCACATATATAAGAACCATCCGACAATACTAGTCTCCTTGCTCACAAATGGTTCTATAGCATTCTCAAAGTAGAAACCACTTTATTAGCACTAGTATAAGATCATGGCTATGCTACCTAGAGCTTCTCCAAACTCTCTCATTGGATATCTTCCCAACAAAAGGCTATGTAGTGTAAGTGTGGGGCCTATCCCCCAGGCGGGTCATCAGTGTCCACCGCCTCACTAGATGAGCTCGATATCGCAACAGTGAGTGACGAGCAATGGTAATTCCAAAACCACAATGTCCATCAAAGGTGTCGAGCATTATGGTGGATGTTTCGCGACCAAGGAAACATTTTTATGATGGCGCAGCTCGCCGACTATGTCGATCACACCTTGAAATCCATCAAAGATCTCCTAAGCATGCATCCTCATTGTTGCCAATGGCACCAAACCAAGTATACATTTGTGAACTACGCACATGCATAGGTACTCTAAATTTTCTTGCACCCTTGTTTTGATATGCTAGCTACAAACTATATGTATGTCCACACCTTCATACCAAGGTATTGAATGCTATTGAGTCCAAAATATATGAAGACATCACAAGATGTTTGTTGAACAAGTTTCCCTTTGTATGAGAAGGGTTGTAAATCTGGACCTCATACCTAGCTACGCATGCATCAATTGTGGCCCACACATTGATGCATGTCTATGCATGCACAAATTGTGACCAAAACTTGCGGGAACAGCCTTTTTTAGCTTTAAAGTTATATTTTTAAAAACCTTGTCTTTGTAAGCTGATAAAAACCATGTGTTGGGTCTGGATGCACTTGCAACAACCTACAACTAGAGGATTGGCACACTGCTCTTGTAAATTCCATGCAAAATTGGAATCATATCAAAGTAAGTAGAATATTACCACAAAAGTTTGCCCACATGTGGCTATGCAAACCTAGGAAACTTGCATCCTGTATTTGTGGCTACACACGCCCCATTGCACATCATAAAATTTACATGGTCAATCATGCATGTGACGATGATCAAATGAATGGTCATGCTAGCTCATCTCTACACCATCCGTACCAACCAACACACACATACACACATGCACAAAAATTCTGCTACCCTTGGCCACTCCAAAAAGAAAATGCCATGTTTTTTCTAATAGCTATGCGCCTTCAAACAAAAATTATGTTATTCCAACCTCACAATAGAGAGAGAGAGAGAGAGAGAGAGAGAGAGAGAGAGAGAGAGAGAGAGAGAGCTCAATTTCTCCCTCTTCAAAAACTTTTCTTTGCACACTCACATAGCAATTCTTGCCTTTTGCCCTTAATCGAAATGCGTCGCCTATTTCTCAAGTGTTGAAGCATACACACCTTGAATGGTTGTGTGCTGTAACACACACACACTTGCACACTCTAAATAGCACACATTGAATCAGTGCAAACTACTCTCTCTCTCTCTCTCTCTCTCTCTCTCTCTCACACACACACACACACACACACACACACACACACACACACACACACACACAATCACGTGTGCTTCCCATACTTTTAATTAAAGCTTGCAAAACAAAATAGCGTTGATTTTCCACCTTAGACACATAAGCAGTGATGCAAACTCTATTCTTTTTTGGTTGCTCTTTAAACTAGAAAGAACTCTTCTTCTTCTTCTTCAATATCATGTACAAAGAGAGATTACCCTTCACAACAGTCATGCATAACACAATAAAACAAGAGAGCTTAAACCATTCAAGAAAGGATAAGGTAAGATACGACTTATGTCTTTTGAAGCTCATTCATATGCGAGGAATTGTGAGAAAACCACACGAGAGATAGGAACGATTCTCTACTCTAATACCAATGTTACATCGCTCTGTACACCACCATAGCCAAGGAGGGCTCCAAGATAATGGTCACCACCTGACCATAGAGGAATGTGGATTCGTGTCCACATTTCTAGGCTTATATAATGGTCTACTTGCCCACACTAGCCCGGTCACCCATGGTCCTTTGACCTGAGCGCCTCACCCGTGAGCCCCGAAGACACTCACCACACGTGCTATGGCATGTGGACTCTGTGTCCGATCAAGCTTTTCCCCATACGGGCGACTCACACATGCTATTACAAGCTACATGACATCTCTCTAATATCCTTCTTCACCACCATGAGTCTTCAACCCCCAACTATTCACAAGAGAAAATTTAGGCACTTCAATAGATCTTAGTTGAAAAGGCGTTGAGGAGTTAGAAGATAGACTATCCTCTAAGAAGAGGCATAGAGGAGTCAATATAGCAAAGAGACCTCATACTCTGAAGGTGACCATATTTAGAAAACTGTGGAAGCTACCCTTAGAGAAAAAGAGTCTAAAAAAGAGAAGAAGATTAGTCAAAAAGCATTCTTGTTTCAAAATTATGATGGCAAAAAGATGCTAAGGTGGTATTCTCATGGTTAAGCTAGCTTGATGATCACCTTTCGGGGAAAAAAAATCTCCAAAAGGGATAAATCAACTGCTCTGCAACTATTTGATTGATAATGTTGTGTTATGGTGGAACACTACTAAGACGGGACGTCACAAACCCCGTACTTGGAAAGAGTTCCAAAAGGCAATAAATAAAAAATTCATGCCACCCCAATATAAAACTTTTATAATAATTTTTTTTCCCATATGCATAGAATTTCAATTCAATGAAAACAACACTTTTATAAAAAGATTTCCAATATGCATCTTTCTATGCATAGAAATTAATTTCAATGAAAATAACACTTTTATAATAAAAAAAATTCCAATATGCATCTTTCTATGAATAGAATTTAAATTCAATGAAAACAACACTTTTATAATAAAAAGATTTCTAATATGCATCTTTTTATAAATAGAAATTAATTTCAATAATTAAAATCAATGATATCCATGCATATTCATAGGTGAATATGTACATGGAGTAAATAAAAATATTTCTTTTAGAATGCACAAACGGTGGGAATTACTCTTTTAGAATAACATAAAAATAACTTTATTTTCCACAAAATTTAAGAAAATTTTGTCATAACCTCCTTTGTATGGCTGACCATTTCTCAAATTTTAACATTCTATTTTCAATTTAAAATTAACCCCAATTTGAAGTAAAGTACTCTAATCTACTCAATTTTCACTTTCTAGTGAAGTAAACAATAAGAAAAGTTTAATCAATTTATTTGTTACTCATTTTAGGATAAAGAAGGGCTGAATTCTTAAGGAAGAGAAGGGGGTAGCCTTTTCATCAAGGCATAGCATCAGGATTCACTTTAATCAACTATAAAAAAAACAAGGAAATCAGAAAACCATAGATTTGAAATTAAAAAGTAGAAATTTTAGCTTACATGGAGTTTTGTAAGCTTTCCTTTGGCTTGAGGGATTGAGGGTTCTACTCTTGTTTGGATCAAGAGTGGTCACCAATTTCTTTGGAGAGGATTTAGTAAAAAACAATTGAATTATCAAGTGAATTTAATGTAATTGGCTCTAGGTAGGAGTAGAGTAACAGTGCATAAAGACTATTAACCTTTTACAAAGGGGGAGACTTCTATTTATAGGAAAAAATGAGTCTCTAACCAAGCAAATTGATTCTAGAAATTTCCACATCAGTTTGGTCAATTTTTGACCAAATTTTTGGGTCAGTTTAGCTTACTTTTTAGATCTAGTTGAAACAGGAGAGAGGAGAGATGAAAATATCTTAGTATTTATGAGTTTAAAACTCCTCTACACATGTGAAATAGGCGCCTCCTTCATGAGGGGAGATCCCCACACTGAGGTGTCAAAAATGCATCATTTCCTCTAAATATCTCTTCTTTTTTAACTAATAAACCTTGTCCTTAGTCAACTCTTCATCTTATGTGAGCATTTACTCATTTTTGGGAGATTTTCTTTTATTCTTCAATTTATCTCCTCCCTACATTTGGATTAATCTTATTGGTCCATAGGAACCTTAATTGGAGCATAATTCAAAAATTTCTGAAAATCTGGACCCTTAGGCTAAGGTCCTTTATACCTATTTTTAATTAATTTCAATTGCACATTGGAAAGTTCTTTTTGAATTTCTATTTTAGGGGAAACCATTTTAGACACTAGGAGGATTTTTATATCAAAAAATATCTCAATTTTGAATTACCTCTCTTTAGACATTTTCTCTCTCTAGGCCAAAACAACGTAAAACAAGATCTTTCTTTTATTTCAGAGAGAGGAATAATTATAAGATCAGAAGGGGAGGTTCTTACACCTGCACACCTCAAAAGCCAGAGGGAGGAATCTTACATTCTACCCCACTTTAAAAAAACGCGAGATATCCTCATCTCGCAAAATTAGAGGAGAACTCTTTCCCTTAAGATCCAACTAATTCTGGGGTTCCTTATAGTCTGGTGAACCCAACAGAATCCTAGGATAAAGATTCCTTATATAGAACTCATCATCAAATAACAATTCACTCAGATCATATCATTCAAATCCTTATCACACAATAATAGTCCATTAGACCAAAATTTCTATCTGAACAGTCCTCCATGGAAATTTTCAATTATACAGATTTTTAATTTGACATCCCTTAACTTGATCCACTGTGGGTCAAGTGTTAACAGCAGCAATCTATCAGCACAATCCACTAATCTCATAGTGATTCGATAAAGTCATTAACGTCATTTCAGTTTATGAACATCATCACAGGGACTCGTCTCATTCATCCTCATTGTGGTTTTGCTCAGCTTATTACATTTCAACCAAAATTCAGGAATCATCATTTTTCAATCAGAATCCAAATCAACTCATCAGTTCTCAACCAAAATTTAAAAATCATATCAACCACATTCGAATTCATCATCTCGATAGCATTTATGCTTATAGTTTCAAGTCTTAGATTTACTCGTATATACTGCCAGTAAAGAGCTGCAGTTATACCCTCGATACCCTCGATATATACGGGTAGTCATGGTCCTTAGAACTATAAGGTAAATACCATCATGTCTAGGTCTCAAGCAAGTCAGGGATTCCATGCATTACTTCCATCTGAAGACCCAATTACCAATTTATGAATTTCAATCTGAATAACAATTTGTATGAATTTTATCACACAATTACAACCTTTTACTATTACTTCATAAATTTTTGACATTTTTGGCTTCTCGATTGATCCACATTAGCTAATTTTCTCTGATACCAGTTGTGACATCCCTGTCCCCACCACCATGCAACGAATTCAGGGGTGCTAGCAACAGAAGTAGCACTTCTTGCACGAGGTAGGGTCCCTCACTCGGGACCTCGCCCACACAGATATCCGGACAAGAGACTAATCCATTGGTTCTTCCAAAATCGAACCCGGAAAAACTTCCCTTGCCCGGAAGCACGGGCGATTCCTCTAGGATAATTTTTCTCTAACGTAGTCAAAAGCCTTAACTAACTGAACTGATCTGATCGAACCTGTAAGTCCCATAGTTAGATCAGGGAAAAGATTGCACTTGGATCATAGAGACTAACACTTTTTTTCCTCATTGAGAGGCACAACCGTTGATTCTTTTTCATAGAATAATTTTTATTCGGGATTTATTTCATCTATCGTACATCTCAATTTTCGGCATCCATCAGTCCAGCCTAACCCCATCCAGTCCCGTGGGTTAGCCAACCGCCCAACCACTGTAGTGATGGGATCCAATTAAGAATTTGGTTAGGTTTTGTCCCGGGTACTAGGGAAAAGAGTTTCCAGGTCCCCTAGCCGGGTAATCATGCAAACTTAAAATTAGTTACACCATTTACACACCCAATATGAAATTGCCTTTTTCACAAAATCAGCTGTCTTTAAAACAATCATTTAATGAAATCATAGAGTCACTAATCATAATCCTTAGAATCTCCGGTTGAATCGTTAATTCCAATCATTCCTTCATCGGTGTACCTATGGTATCATTGGTAACCAGAACGCTCACCACCTTTCGACTCAGGGACCTTTTTGATAGTTCCTAGCTCATAGTAACCGGCAATATATTCACATATCAAAGTGGAATCTCCGTTGAAGATCAGCAAGATCAACCAACGGATCCATATTAAAGAGCTATGGACTCATCCGTTGAGGACCAGCAAGGTCAATCAACCAGATCCATGCCCGAATTCAGAAAACAACTCTTACTCCTTGTTCCAATATCTTCCTTGACGCACACGTGGGTATCGTCATCGGTGACCCAGAGCCCGAGCACCGTATAGTCAGCACCCTCTAGGATCCTTCGCAAGTGACCTAGCGCTTCACTCATAGGCCGCTTCCTTGGTCCCTCATCCACCGTACCGGAAGCTCACCATTTTAATCGAACTGAGGCTGGTCAAGACCTCGGTCGACCTTGTTACGCGAGACGTCCTCCATTGACTCTTCGTCAGCTATTGCAACTTTATCAGACTAGGTCTCCACAACCTCATTCACAAGAAAGTCAAAATGCTTCCCCATCATTCTTGACATAAAACAACCATTTAAAAACAGGTCATAAATACAGTTTCTATAACGAACTCTCGTCTTTCCACATTGTTCCACATCAATTCTCATTTATTCCATATGTATTCATATTCTCATAACATCATTTTCCATTTCATCACATCTTTTCTCATTTATCCGCATCAAATCTCATCCACTCTCATCTACCCATATCCACATCTCATCACATCACATTCATTCACATCTCATCCATTCAGACCACATCACATTCACTCACATCACATCTTATTCATTTTACCTCACATCTCATTCATTCACATCTATCCCGATTCACATCCCATCACATCACATCACATTCATTCATATCCATCACATCCCATTCATTCATATCCATCACATCCCATCACATCAGATTCATTCATATCCATCATATTCACACTCATTCATATTCATCACATTCTCATTCATTCATATTCATCACATTCTCATTCATTTATATCCATCATATTCACATCCACATATATTTATGACATCTTTCTATGCATAAAATCAATTTCATGAAAATAATACTTTTATAATAAAAATTTCCATTATGCATCTTTCTATGCATAGAAATTAAATTCAATGAAAACAACACTTTTATAATAAAAAATTCCATTATGCATCTTTCTATGCATAAAAATTAAATTCATTGAAAATAACACTTTTATAATAAAAATTTCCATTATGCATCTTTCTATGAATAGAAATTAAATTCAATGAAAATAACACTTTTACAATAAAAAAAATTTCAATATGCAGCTTTCTATGCATAGAATTTAAATTCAATGAAAACAACACTTTTATAATAAAAAGATTTCCAGTATGCATCTTTCTATGCATAGAAATTAATTTCAATGAAAATAACACTTTTATAATAAAAAATTCCAATATGCATCTTTCTATGCATAGAATTTAAATTCAATGAAAACAACACTTTTATAATAAAAAGATTTTCAATATGCATCTTTCTATGCATAGAAATTAATTTCAATAATTAATATCAATGATATCCATGCATATTCATAGGTGAATATGTACATGGAGTAAATAAAAATATTTCTTTTAGAATGCACAAACGGTGGGAATTACTCTTTTAGAATAACATAAAAATAACTTTATTTTCCATAAATTTAAGAAAATTTTACCATAACCTCCTTTGTATGGCTGACCATTTCTCAAATTTTAACATTCTATTTTCAATTTAAAATTAACCCCAATTTGAAGTAAAGTACTCTAATCTACTCAATTTTCACTTTCTAGTGAGTAAACAATAAGAAAAGTTTAATCAATTTATTTGTTAACTCATTTAGGATAAAGAAGAGCTGAATTCTTAAGGAAGAGAAGGGGGTAGCCTTTTCATCAAGGCATAACATCAGGATTCACTTTAATCAACTATAAAAAAAACAAGGAAATCAGAAAACCATAGATTTGAAATTAAAAAGTAGAAATTTTAGCTTACATGGAGTTTTGTAAGCTTTCCTTTGGCTTGAGGGATTGAGGGTTCTACTCTTGTTTGGATCAAGAGTGGCCACCAATTTCTTCAGAGAAGAAACAATTGAATTATCAAGTAAATTCAATGTAATTGGCTCTGGGTAGGAGTAGAGTAACAGTGTATAAATACTATTAACCTTTTATAAATGGGGAGGCTTCTATTTATAGAAAAAAATGAGCCTCTAACCAAGCGAATTGATTCTAGAATTTTCCACATCAGTTTGGTCAATTTTTGACCAAATTTTTGGGTCAGTTTAGCTTACTTTTAAGATCTAGTTGAAACAGGAGAGAGGAGAGATAAAAATATCTCAGTATTTATGAGTTTAAAACTCCTCCACACATGTGAAATAGGCGCCTCCTTCATGAGGGAGATCCCCACACTGAGGTGTCAAAAATGCACGATTTCCTCTAAATATCTCTTCTTTTTTAACTAATAAACCTTGTCCTTAGTCAACTCTTCATTTTATGTGAGCATTTACTCATTTTTGGGAGATTTTATTTTATTCTTCAATTTATCTCCTCCCTACATTTGGATTAATCTTATTGGTCCATAGGAACCTTAATTGGAGCATAATTCAAAATTTTTTGAAAATCTGGACCCTTAGGCTAAGGTCCTTTATACCTATTTTTAATTAATTCCAATTGCACATTGGAAAGTTCTTTTTGAATTTCAATTTCAAGGGAAACCATTTTAGACACTAGGAGGATTTTTATATCCAAAAAGATCTTAATTTTGAATTACCTCCCTCTAGATATTTTCTCTCTCTAGGCTAAAACAGGGTAAAATAGGATCTTTCTTTTATTTTAGAGAGGGGAATAATTATAAGATTAGAAGGGGAGGTTCTTATACCTGCACACCTCAAAAGCCAGAGGGAGGAATCTTACATAAGAGGAAAACCTGTAATTAGGAGGTTCTTATACCTGCACACCTCAAAAGCCAGAGGGAGGAATCTTACATAAGAGGAAAACCTGTAATGAAATCAATAGAAGTTTGCTCCCATGGTTCATTAAGGAATGGGTAGTGGAATAAGTAATCCTTGAGTTTTTCCCTTATAGGTTTTAATTTTTCGACAAATAATACACTCAGCTACATCTCTTTTCATCATTAGCTAATAAAAATCTCCGACTATAGTCTCTAGAGTAGAGGATACTCCTCTATGTCTATAGCATAAGGGGGTTGGTGTAACTCTTCCATAATAGATTGTCTAAAAGGTTGTGTTATGCATAACCTCTTTTGGAAAAGGGATGTCCATCATGATAGGAATATTTTGAGTGTGTAATCTAACCATTATCTCTCATTTTGGTCCAAATGTCTACAAAGTCTAGGTCTTGGTTATAAGAGTCTCTCATAGAGTCAAAAGATGAGTTTTCTACGATAATATTCTAAATAATAGGCCTATGACTAAGTGCATTAGCAACTACATTCTCTTTACCAAGCTGGTAGAGAATAGTAGGTTGGAAACTTTGAATAAAAATAACCCATTTAATGTGTCGATCAGATATGAGAGGTTGTCTAATACTCCACCAAATTAGTCTTAATGATAAATTAAGAACCCATTAGATAACGTTTCCAAGTTTTTAATACATGTACCACAACAATCAATTCCTTCTCATAAGTACTATCCTTTGGGGGTCTACGTTTTTTACTCTCAAAAGCTATGGGATGCCGATCTTGCATTAAAATAGCTCCTATGATTGAACCACTAGCATCAATAACAACCACAAAGAAAGGTCTAGCAAAAGCCACAAGTTGTAATATAGTGCATTAGGAGTGCTTCTTTTAAAGCATTAAAAGATTTTTCTTATTTCCACATCTATTCATACTTGTTCACTTTCTTAAGAAGAAAAGTCAAATGATGAGCAAGATATGCAAATGTTTTCACAAATCTTCTATAGCAACTGCTTAAACCAAGAAATGATTGAAGCTCATGTCTAGGTCAAGTTACTATGGTCTCAATATTCTTAGGGTCCACTTGAATACCCTCTACAAAAACTATGTGGCATAAGTATTCAATCTCTCTCTAAAAGAAGGAAATTTTCTTCAGGTTGAGACAAAGTTTATTTAAAAAGGTTGAGACAAAGTTCATTTAAAAAGATTAAATACTATCTCTAAATGTTTCTTATGTTCGGTAATACCATCACTTAACACAAGAATATCATCAAAGAAGACTACCACAAAGTTTTGATATTTAATTAAAGTTATGATTCATCATATGATTAAATGTGGCCGGAGCATTAGTAAGACCGAAGGACATCACTAAAAACTCATGATGGCTTGATTGCATTCTAAATGCAGTTTTGTACACATCTTCCTCACATCCTTACCTGATGATATCCGGACTTAAGGTCAATCTTACTAAATACTTTTTCTCCTCTCAATTTATCTAGCAGGTCATCTACATGAGGAATAGGATACCTATTCTTGACCGTGATTTTGTTAAGAGCCCTATAGCCAAAGCACATTTGATATGTTCCATTTTTCTTTTTGACTAAGAGAACTGGGGCACCATAGGGTGAGATACTAGGCTAGATCAATTTATGCTCTAATAGATCTTATATTTGACATTGGATTTCCTTTTACTATAGTTGGTTCGTTTTATAGGGTTCTCTACAAGGAGAAATTCTACCAGGTATTATGTCAATCATGTGGTCTTCAGGTCTAAAACTAGGTAGACCACAGGGTAGGTCATCAAGGAAATAATCAAAGAACTGGGAAAGAAAAGAGTCATATGAAGGATCCTTGGGAGGTTGTTTATGAGCTGTGAGCTCATTCACATAAATTAAAAACATTTTCTCCCTTTTCCTCAATGCTTTCTTAGCTTGGGTATGGCTAAGAAATAATACTCTCCTCTTTCCTAATTGCATTAAGACACTAACTTTTCCCTTCATGCATGAAACACAAAGTATGCATGTGATAATCAATGTGTGTGTTATACTTGTGTCTCCAAGGCATGCCTAGAATTACATCAATACCTTGTAGTGTGCAACCAAAAAAGTTCCTTCCTCTTCATAAGGTGTTGTTGACAATTTTAGATTTCTTACTTCTTTGGTGCAGTTATACTTTTGATTACTAAAGGCAGATTTGATTCTGTACTTGGATGGTGTGACTTCTAGATTAAGTGCATTTACAAGCCTTTCAAAAATAAAGTCATGGATGCTACCATCATCGTGTAAGATTGTGATGATTGATTTTCTTTTACCTTACCTTCCATTTTCAAAAACATGTGCGGGTATGTGAGGGTTTAGAATTACCTCCTTGGTCAAAAAGATTGTCATAGTGTGCTGAACACATAGTTGCCATCGTCACCATCCATATCATTCACTTCATCTATCATGTTGACCTTATCTTGTGGTGCATGTCTCCTCTGTGGACAATTGCTCGGGTACATAGTCACCATTTGTATTTGAGTTACCCTCTCGCTCGGGGGACAGTCACTTACCATCCATATTGTGCACTTCATGTATCATGTTGACCTTAGCTTATGGTGCATGTATCCTCTCTGGATGATTGGAAGCAATGTGGTCTTTCTTGTTGCACTTGAATTTTATTTGTCACTTTTGTCATCTTTGTTCACCTTGGAAGTATTATCTTCAGTCTTGGTATTTAGATCACTGCTCTTCTTATTGTCGAACCATTTGAAAGTATGTTTTGAACCTTGAAACTTGTCACAAGATTTAGAAGTATGAACATACTTTTGAAATTTAGAGGATAGAGGATCTTGGGTAGTCCTAGCTTCCTTTGGTACACCATTCTTCCTTTCACAATTAAGGGCTAGGGAAATAGTAGAGCTCAAAGAATGAGGATGAAACATGTGTACTTTGGCTCTATTATGCGGTCTTAATCCAACTATAAAATTCCTTTTTTGATATTTCTAATGCACTTTCTCTAGGGCTTTAAGTTCAAGAAGGGTTTGTCAAAACTTGTGCATGTATTTGTAGAGTCTCCTTCTCTAGTTGTCGAATGATATCCCATTGTTGTCATTTTCATTGAAATTAATTTCTATGCATATAAAGATGCATATTGGAAATCTTTTTATTATAAAAGTGTTGTTTTCATTGAATTTAAATTCTATGCATAGAAAGATGCATGTTGGATTTTTTTAACTATATAAAAGTGTTATTTTCATTGAATTTAATTTCTATGCATAGAAAGATGCATAATGGAAATTTTTATTATAAAAGTCTTGTTTTCATTGAATTTAATTTCTATGCATAGAAAGATGCATAATGGAAATTTTTATTAAAAAAGTGTTATTTTCATTGAATTTAATTTCTATGCGTAGAAAGATGCATAATGAAAATTTTTATTATAAAAGGATTGTTTTCATTAAAATTGATTTTATGCATAGAAAGATGCAGAAAAGATTTATTTTTATTTCAAAAGTGTTATTCTCATTAAAAATGATTATATGCATAGAAAGATGCATAAAGGATTTATTTTTCTTTCAAAAGTGTTATTCTCATTAAAATTGATTTTATGCATAGAAAGATGCATAAAAGATGTATTTTTATTTCAAAAGTGTTATTCTCATTAAAATTAATTTTATGCATAGAAAGATGCATAAAGGATTTATATTTCTTTCAAAAGTGTTATTCTCATTAAAATTGATTTTATGCATAGAAAGATGCATAAAGGATTTATTTTTATTTCAAAAGTGTTATTCTCATTAAAATTGATTTTATGCCTAGAAAGATGCATAAAGGATTTAATTTTATTTCAAAAGTGTTATTTTTCTTAAAATTGAATTTATGCATAAATAGATGCATAAAAGGATTTTTATAAAAGTGTTATTCCCACTGAAGTTGATTTTTATGCATAAATAGATACGTAAAGAATCTTTATATCAAAAAATTAGAATTCTCTTAAATTCTATGTTTAATTTCTATGAATAGATGTGAATGGATGGATGGATGTGATGTGAATAGAGGTGATGAGATGTGAGGTGAATAGATGTGATGAGAATCAGATAAGTGTGAATGAATGGATGGGTGGTTGTGATGTGAATAGAGGTGATGAGATGTGAGGTGAATAGATGTTATGAAATGTGATGTGAATCAGATAGATGTGAACGGATGGATGGATGTGTTGTGAATAGAGGTGATGAGATGTGAGGTGAATAGATGTGATGAGAATCAGATAAGTGTGAATGAATGGATGGGTGGTTGTGATGTGATGTGAGGTGAATAGATGTGATGAGATGTGAGGTGAATAGATGTGATGAGATGTGATGTGAATCAGATAGATGTGATGAGATGTGATGAGAATCAGATAGATGTGATGAGATGTGATGTGAATAGAGGTGATGAGATGTGAGGTGAAAAGAGGTGATGTGAATCAAATAGATGTGAATGGATGGATGAATGTGATGTGAATGGATGGATGAATCATATAGATGTGAATGGATGGATGTGATGTGAATAGAGGTGATGAGATGTGAGGTGAATAGAGGTGATGAGATGTGAGGTGAATAGATGTGATGAGATGTGATGTGAATCAGATAGATGTGAATGGATGGATGTGATGTGAATAGAGGTGATGAGATGTGAGGTGAGTAGATGTAATGTGAATCAGATAGATGTGAATGAATGGATGAGATGTGATGTCATGTGAATCAGGATGTAAATGAATGATATGGGATATGAGTGGATGATATGTGATGAAAATGGATGTAAATGTATAAGTGAAGAATGGATGTGAATGTATATGTGAAAGAATTGATGTGAATAAGTATGTGAAAGAATGGATATAAATGTGTATGTGAAAGAATGTGATGTGATGGAAAGAGATGTGATGTGTCATAAATATATGTGGATGTGAATATGATGGATATGAATGAATGTGAATGTAATGGATATGAATGAATGAGAATGTGATGGATATGAATGAATGTGAATGTAATGGATGTGAATGAATGAGAATGTAATGGATATGAATGAATGAGAATGTGATGAATGAATGAGAATGTGATGGATATGAATGAATGAGAATGAGAATGAATATGAATGAATGAGAATGAATGAGAATGTGATGAATATGAATGAATGTGAATGAATGAGAATGAATGAGAATGTGAATATGATGGATATGAATGAATGTAATGTGAATATGATGAATATGAATGAATGTAATGTGATGGGATGTGAATCAGGATAGATGTGAATGAATGAGATGTGAGGTAAAATGAATGAGATTTGATATGAGTGAATGTGATGTGGTCTGAATGGATGAGATATATAAGAATTGATGTATGGAACAATGGGAAAAGATGAGAGTTCGTTATAGAAACTGTATTTATGACCTGTTTTTAAATGGCTGTTTTATGTCAAGAATGCTTGGGAAGCATTTTGACCATCTTGTGAATGAGGTTGTGGGGAGACCTAGTCTGATAAAGTTGCAATAGCTGATGGAGAGTCAATGGAGGACGTCTCGCGTAGCAAGGTCGGCCGAGGTCTTGACCAGGTGGATGAGGGACCAAGGAAGCGGCCTATGAGTGAAGCGCTAGGTCACCTTCGAAGGATCCTAGAGGGTGCTGACCATACAGTGATCGGGCTCTGGGTCGCCGACGATACCCACGTGTGCGTCAAGGAAGATATTGGAACAAGGAGTAAGAGTTGTTTTCTGAATTCGGCATGGATCTGGTTGATTGACCTTGCTGGTCCTCAAACAGATGAGTCCATGGCTCTTTTATATGGATCCGTTGGTTGATCTTGCTGATCTTTAACGAAGATTCCATTTTGATATGTGAATATATTGCCGGTTACTATGAGCTAGGAACTATAAAAAAGGCCCCTAAGTGGACAGGTGGTGAGCTTTCTGGTTGCCAATGATGCCATAGGTACACAGATGAAGGAATGATTGGAATTAAGGATTCAACCGAAGATTTTGAGGATTATGATTAGTGAATCTATGATTTCATTAAATGATTGTTTTAAAGACAACTGATTCTATGAAAAAGGCAATTTCATATTGGGTGTGTAAATGGTGTGACTAATTTTAAGTTTGTATGAATACCCTGCTAGGGGACCTGGGAACTCTTTTCCCTAGTACCCGAGACAAAACCTAACCAAATTCTTAATTAGATTCCATCACTACAGTGGTTGCGCGGTTGGCTAACCCACGGAGGCTGGACTGATGGATCCCGAAAATTGAGACTCAATTCTGTCATAGTACGATAGATGAAATAAATCTTGGATAAAAATTGTTCTATGGAAAAGAATCAACGGTTGTACCTCTCAATGAGAAAAAAAAGCATTGGTCTCTATGATCCAAGTGCAATCTTTTCCCTGATCTGACTACGGGGACATACGGGTTCGGTCAGATCAGTTCAGTTAGTTAAGGCTTTTGACTATGTTAGAGAAAAATTATCCTAGAGGAATCACTCGTCGTGCTTTCCGGGCAAGGGAAGTTTTTTCGGGTTTGATTTTGGAAGAACCGATGGATTAGTCTCTTGTCCGGATATCCGTGGGGGACAAGGCCCCGAGTGAGGGACCCTGCCTCGCGCAAGAAGTGCTACTTCCGCCTGCTAGCACCCCTGAATTCATTGCACGGTGGTGGGGACAAGGATCTCACAGCTGGTATCAGAGCAAATTGGCTAATGTGGATCAACCGAGAAACCAAAAATGTCAAAAATTTATGAAGTAACAGTAAAAGGTTGTAATTGTGTGATAAAATTCATACAAATTGTTATTCAGATTGAAATTCATAAATTGGTAATTGGGTCTTCAGATGGAAGTAATGCAATTGCATGGAATCCCTGACTTGCTTGAGACCTAGACATGATGTTATAGTTCCAAGGACCGTGACTACCCGTATATACCGAGGGTATAACTGCAGCTCTTTACTGGCAGTATATACGAGTAAATCTAAGACTTGAAATTATAAGCATAAATGCTATCGAGATGATGAGATGAGTTGATTTGGATTCTGATTGAAAAATGATGATTCCTGAATTTTGGTTGAAATGCAATAAGCTGAGTAAAACCACAATGAGGATGAATGGGACGAGTCCCTGTGATGATGTTCATAACTGGAATGACGTTAATGACTTCAACGAATCACTATGAGATTAGTGGATTGTGCTGAGACAGATTGCTGCTGTTAACACTTGACCCAGTGGATCAAGTTAAGGGATGTCAAATTAAAAATCTGTATAATTGAAAATTTCCACGGAGGACTATTCAGATAGAAATTTCGGTCTAATGGACCATTATTGTGATAAGGATATGAATGATATGATCTGAGTGAATTGTTATCTGATGAGTTCTATATAAGGGATCTTTATCCTAGGATTCCGTTGGGTTCACCAGACTATAAGGAATCCCAGAATCAAGTGGATCTTAAGGGAAATAGTTCTCCTCTAATTTTGCGAGATGAGGACATCTCGCGTTTTTTTAAAGTGGTACAACGTAAGATTCCTCCCTGCGGTTTTTGAGGTGTGCAGGTGTAAGAACCTCCCCTTCTGATCGTATAATTATTTCCCTCTCCGAAATAAAAGAAAGATCCTGTTTTACCCTGTTTTGGCCTAGAGAGAGAAAATGTCTAGAGGGATGTAATTCAAAATTGAGATATTTCTGGATATAAAAATCCTCCTAGTGTCTAAAATGGTTTCCTCTGAAACATAAATTCAAAAAGAACTTTCCAATGTGCAATTGGAATTAATTAAAAATAGGTATAAAGGACCTTAGCTTAAGGGTCCAGATTTTCAAAAAATTTTGAATTATGCTCCAATTAAGGTTCCTATGGACCAATAAGATTAATCCAAATGTAGGGAGGAGATAAATTGAAGAATAAAAGAAAATCTCCCAAAAATGAGTAAATGCTCACATAAGATGAAGAGTTGACTAAGGACAAGGTTTATTAGTTAAAAAAGAAGAGATATTTAGAGGAAATGATGCATTTTTGACACCTCGGTGTGGGGATCTCCCCTCATGAAGGAGGCGCCTATTTCACATGTGTGGAGGAGCTTTAAACTCATTAAATACTGAGATATTTTCATCTCTCCTCTCTCCTGTTTCAACTAGATCCAAAAAGTAAGCTAAACTGACCCAAAAATTTGGTCAAAAATTGACCAAACTGATGTGGAAAATTCTAGAATTAGTTTGCTTGGTTAGAGGCTCATTTCTTCCTATAAATAGAAGCCTCCCCCTTTGTAAAAGGTTAATAGTGTTTATGCACTGTTACTCTACTCCTACCTATAGCCAATTACATTGAATTCACTTGATAATTCAATTGTTTTTTGACTAAATCCTCTCCAAAGAAATTGGTGGCCACTCTTGATCCAAACAAGAGTAGAACCCTCAATCCCTCAAGCCAAAGGAAAGCTCACAAAACTCCGTGTAAGCTATCTCCGTGTAAGCTATCTTCGTGTAAGCTAAAATTTCTACTTTTTAATTTCAAATCTATGGTTTTTTGATTTCCTTGTTTTTTTATTGTTGATTAAAGTGAATCCTGATGTTATGCCTTGATGAAAAGGCTACCCCCTTATCTTCCTTAAGAATTCAGCCCTTCTTTATCCTAAAATGAGTAACAAATAAATTGATTAAACTTTTCTTATTGTTTACTCACTAGAAAGTGAAAATTGAGTAGATTAGAGTAATTTACTTCAAATTGGGGTTAATTTTAAATTGAAAATAGAATGTTAAAAATTGAGAAATGGTCAGCCATACAAAGGAGGTTATGGTAAAATTTTCTTAAGTTTTGTGGAAAATAAAGTTATTTTTATGTTATTCTAAAAGAATAATTCCCACCGTTTGTGCATTCTAAAAGAAATATTTTTATTTACTCCATGTGCATATTCACCTATGAATATGCATGGATATCATTGATATTAATTTCTATGCATAGAAAGATGCATATTGGAAATCTTTTTATTATAAAAGTGTTGTTTTCATTGAATTTAAATTCTATGCATAGAAAGATGCATATTGGAATTTTTTTTATTATAAAAGTGTTATTTTCATTGAAATTAATTTCTATGCATAGAAAGATGCATATTGGAAATCTTTTTATTATAAAAGTGTTGTTTTCATTGAATTTAAATTCTATGCATATTGCAAAATTTTTTATTATAAAAGTGTTATTTTCATTGAAATTAATTTCTATGCATAGAAAGATGCATATTGGAAATCTTTTTATTATAAAAGTGTTGTTTTCATTGAATTTAAATTCTATGCATAGAAAGGTGCATATTGGAATTTTTTTTATTATAAAAGTGTTATTTTCATTGAATTTAATTTCTATGCATAGAAAGATGCATAATGGAAATTTTTATTATAAAAGTGTTGTTTTCATTGAATTTAATTTCTATGCATAGAAAGATGCATAATGGAAATTTTTATTATAAAAGTGTTGTTTTCATTGAATTTAATTTCTATGCATAGAAAGATGCATAATGGAAATTTTTAATATAAAAGTATTATTTTCATTAAAATTGATTTTATGCATAGAAAGATGCAAAAAAGATTTATTTTTATTTCAAAAGTGTTATTCTCATTAATAAAAATGATTATATGCATAGAAAGATGCATAAAGGATTTATTTTTCTTTCAAAAGTGTTATTCTCATTAAAATTGATTTTATGCGCATAGAAAGATGCATAAAAGATTTATTTTTATTTCAAAAGTGTTATTCTCATTAAAATTGATTTTATGCATAGAAAGATGGATAAAGGATTTATATTTCTTTCAAAAGTGTTATTCTCATTAAAATTGATTTTATGCATAGAAAGATGCATAAAGGATTTATTTTTATTTCAAAAGTGTTATTCTCATTAAAATTGATTTTATGCCTAGAAAGATGCATAAAGGATTTAATTTTATTTCAAAAGTGTTATTTTCCTTAAAATTGAATTTATGCCAAAGGATTTTTATAAAAGTGTTATTCGCACACTGAAGTTGATTTTTATGCATAAATAGATGCGTAAAGTATCTTTATATCAAAAATTAGAATTCTCTTAAATTCTATGTTTGAATTCTATGAATAGATGTGAATGGATGGATGGATGTGATGTGAATAGAGGTGATGAGATGTGAGGTGAAGAGGTGAATAGATGTGACAAGATGTGATGAGAATGTGACGAGATGTGATGAGAATCAGATAAGTGTGAATGAAAGGATACCCGGGTGGTTGTGATGTGAATAGAGGTGATGAGATGTGAGGTGAATAGATGTGATGTGAATCAGATAGATGTGAATGGATGGATAGATGTGATGTGAATAGAGGTGATGAGATGGATGGATGGATGTGATGTGAATGAATGGATGGATGGATGGATGGATGGATGAATGTGATGTGAATCAGATAGATGTGAATGGATGGATGGATGTGATGTGAATAGAGGTGATGAGATGTGAGGTGAATAGATGTGACGAGATGTGATGAGAATCAGATAAGTGTGAATGAATGGATGGGTGGTTGTGATGTGAATAGAGGTGATGAGATGTGAGGTGAATAGATGTGGGGTGAATAGATGTGATGAGATGTGATGTGAATCAGATAGATGTGATGAGATGTGATGTGAATCAGATAGATGTGAATGGATGGATGGATGTGATGTGAATAGAGGTGATGAGATGTGAGGTGAATAGAGGTGATGTGAATCAAATAGATGTGAATGGATGGATGGATGGATGTGATGTGAATCAAATAGATGTGAATGGATGGATGAATCAGATAGATGTGAATGGATGGATGTGATGTGAATAGAGGTGATGAGATGTGAGGTGAATATATGTGAGTGAATGGATGGATGGATGTGATGTGAATGGATGGATGAATTAGATAGATGTGAATGGATGGATGTGATGTGAATAGAGGTGATGAGATGTGAGGTGAATGGATGTGATGAGATGTGAGGTAAATAGATGTGATGAGATGTGATGTGAACCAGATAGATGTGAATGGATGGATATGATGTGAATAGAGGTGATGAGATGTGAGGTGAGTAGATGTAAAGTGAATCAGATAGATGTGAATGAATGGATGAGATGTGATGTCATGTGAATCAGGATGTAAATGAATGATATGGGATATGAGTGGATGATATGTGATGAAAATGGATGTAAATGTATAAGTGAAGAATGGATGTGAATGTATATATGAAAGAATTGATGTGAATAAGTATGTAAAAGAATGGCTATAGATGTGTATGTGAAAGAATGTGATGTGATGGAAAGAGATGTGATGTGTCATAAATATATGTGGATGTGAATATGATGGATATGAATGAATGAGAATGTAATGGATATGAATGAATGAGAATGTGATGAATGAATGAGAATGTGATGGATATGAATGAGAATGTGATGAATGTGATTGAGGAACAATGGGGAAAGACGAGAGTTCATTATAAAAACTGTATTGATGACCTGTTTTTAAATGGCTGTTTTATGTCAAGAATGCTGGGGAAGAATTTTGACCGTCTTGTGAATGAGGTTGTGGGGAGACCTAGTCTGATAAAGTTGCAACAGCTGACGGAGAGTCAATGGAGGACATCTCGCGTAGCAAGGTTGGCCGAGGTCTTGACCAGCCTCGGTTCGATTAAAATGGTGAGCTTCCGGTACGGTGGATAAGGGACCAAGGAAACGGCCTATGAGTGAAGTGCTAGGTCACTTGTTGCGAAGGATCCTAGAGGGTGTTGACCATACGGTGCTCGGGTTTGGGTCACCGCCGACGATACCCACGCGCGCAACGAGGAAGATATTGGAACAAGGAGTCAGAGTTGTTTTCTGAATTCGGGCATGGATCTGGTTGATTGACCTTGCTGGTCCTAAACGGATGAGTCCATGGCTCTTTTATATGGATCTGTTGATTGACCTTGCTGGTCCTAAACGGATGAGTCCATGGCTCTTTTATATGGATCTGTTGGTTGATCTTGCTGATCTTCAACGGAGATTCCATTTTGATATGTGAATATATTGCCGGTTACTATGAGCTAGGAACTATCAAAAAGGTCCCTGAGTGGACTGGTGGTGAGCGTTCTGGTTGCCAATGATGCCACAGGTACACCGATGAAGGAATGATTGGAATTAAGGATTCAATCGGAGATTTTGAGGATTATGATTAGTGACTCTATGATTTCATTAAATGATTGTTTTAAAGATAGCTGATTCTGTGAAAAAGGCAATTTCATATTGGGTGTGTAAGTGGTGTGACTAATTTTAAGTTTGCATGAATACCCGGCTAGGGGGCCTGGGAACTCTTTTTCCTGGTACCCAAGACAAAACCTAACCAAATTCTTAATTGGATTCCATCACTACAGTGGTTGGGCGGTTGGCTAACCCACGGGATTGATGGGGTTAGGCTGGACTGATGGATCCCGAAAATTGAGACTTTAAGGCTTTTGACTACGTTAGAGAAAAATTATCCTGGAGGAATCGCCTGTGCTTTCCGGGCAAGGGAAGTTTTTTCGGGTTCAATTTTAGAAGAACTGATGGATTAGTCTCTTGTCTGGATATTCGTGGGCGAGGCCCCGAGTGAGGGACCTTGCCCCGTGCAAGAAGTGCTACTTCCGCTGCTAGCACCCCTGAATTCATTGCACGGTGGGGACAGGGATCTCACAGCTGGTATTAGAGCAAATTAGCTAATGTGGATCAATTGAGAAGCCAAAAATGTCACAAATTTATGAAGTAGCAGTAAAACGTTGTAATTGTGTGATAAAATTCATACAAATTGTTATTCAGACTGAAATTCATAAATTGGTAATTGGGTCTTCAGATGGAAGTAATGCAATTGCATGGAATCCTTGACTTGCTTGAGACCTAGACATGATGGTATTTACCTTATAGTTCCAAAGGACCGTGACTACCTGTATATACCAAGGGTATAACTGTAGCTCTTACTGGCAGTATATACGAGTAAATCTAAGACTTGAAATTATAAGCATAAATGCTATCCAGATGATGAATTCGAATGTGGTTGATATGATTTTTAAATTCTGGTTGAGAACTGATGAGTTGATTTGGATTCTGATTGAAAAATGATGATTAATGAATTTTGGTTGAAATGTAATAAGCTGAGCAAAACCACAATGAGGATGAATGGGATGAGTCCCTGTGATGATGTTCATAATAATTGGAATGACATTTATGACTTCAACGAATCACTATGAGATTAGTGGATTGTGCTGACAGATTACTGTTGTTAACACTTGACCCAGTGGATCAACTTAAGGGATGTCAAATTAAAAATCTGTATAATTAAAAATTTCCATGGAGGACTATTCAGATAGAAATTTCCATGGAGGACTATTCAGATAGAAATTTTGGTCTAATGGACCATTATTGTGATAAGGATTTGAATGATATAATCTGAGTGAATTGTTATCTGATGATGAGTTCTATATAAGGGATCTTTATCCCAGGATTCTATTAGGTTCACCAGACTATAAGGAACCCCAGAATCAGTTGGATCTTAAGTGAAAGAGTTCTCCTCTAATTTTGTGAGATGAGGACATCTCACGTTTTTTTTTAAAGTGGGGTAGAATGTAAGATTCCTCCCTCCGGCTTTTGAGGTGTGTAGGTGTAAGAACCTCCCCTTCTGATCTTATAAGTATTCCCCTCTCTGAAATAAAAGAAAGATCATGTTTTGGCCTAGTGAGAGAAAATGTCTAGAGGGAGGTAATTCAAAAATTGAGATATTTTTGGATATAAAAATCCTCCTAGTGTCTAAATGGTTTCCCCTGAAACAGAAATTCAAAAAGAACTTTCCAATGTGCAATTGAAATTAATTAAAAATAGGTATAAAGGACCTTAGCCTAAGGGTCCAGATTTTCAGAAATTTTTGAAATATGCTCCAATTAAGGTTCCTATGGACCAATAAGATTAATCCAAATGTAGGGAGGAGATAAATTGAAGAATAAAAGAAAATCTCCCAAAAATGACTAAATGCTCACACAAGATGAAGAGTTGACTAAGGACAAGGTTTATTAGTTGGAAAAGAAGAGATATTTAGAGGAAATGATGCATTTTTGACACCTCAGTGTGGGGATCTCCCCTCATGAAGGAGGCGCCTATTTCACATGTGTGGAAGAGTTTTAAACTCATAAACACTGAGATATTTTCATCTTTCCTCTCTCCTGTTTCAACTAGATCCAAAAAGTAAGCTAAACTGACCCAAAAATGGTCAAAAATTGACCAAACTGATGTGGAAAATTCTAGAATTAGTTTGCTTGGTTAGAGGCTCATTTCTTCCTATAAATAGAAGCCTCCCCCTTTGTAAAAGGTTAATAGTGTTTATGCACTGTTACTCTACTCTTACCCCATAGCCAATTACATTGAATTCACTTGATAATTCAATTGTTTTTTACTAAATCCTCTCCAAAGAAATTGGTGGCCACTCTTGATCCAAAGAAGAGTAGAACCCTCAATCCCTCAAGCCAAAGGAAAGCTCACAAAACTCCATGTAAGCTAAAATTTCTACTTTTTAATTTCAAATCTATGGTTTTTTGATTTTCTTGTTTTTTTAATAGATCCTGATGTTATGCCTTGATGAAAAGGCTACCCCCTTCTCTTCCTTAAGAATTCAGCCCTTCTTTATCCTAAAAAGAGTAACAAATAAATTGATTAAACTTTTCTTATTGTTTACTCACTAGAAAGTGAAAATTGAGTAGATTAGAGTACTTTACTTCAAATTGGGGTTAATTTTAATTGAAAATAGAATGTTAAAAATTGAGAAATGGTCAGCCATACAAAGGAGGTTATGGAAAAATTTTCTAAAATTTTGTGGAAAATAAAGTTATTTTTATGTTATTCTAAAAGAGTAATTCCCACCGTTTGTGCATTCTAAAAGAAATATTTTTATTTACTCCATGTACATATTCACTTATAAATATGCATGGATATCATTGATATTAATTATTAAAATTAATTTCTATGCATAGAAAGATGCATATTGGAAATCTTTTTATTATAAAAGTGTTGTTTTCATTGAATTTAAATTCTATGCATAGAAAGATGCATATTGAAATTTTTTCTATTATAAAAGTGTTATTTTCATTGAAATTAATTTCTATGCACAGAAAGATGCATATTGGAAATCTTTTTATTATAAAAGTGTTGTTTTCATTGAATTTAAATTCTATGCATATAGAAAGATGCATATTGGAATTTTTTTTATTTTATAAAAGTGTTATTTTCATTGAAATTAATTTCTATGCATATAGAAAGATGCATATTGGAAATATTTTTATTATAAAAGTGTTGTTTTCATTGAATTTAAATTCTATGCATAGAAAGATGCATATTGGAAATTTTTTTATTATAAAAGTGTTATTTTCATTGAATTTAATTTCTATGCATAGAAAGATGCATAATGGAAATTTTTATTATAAGTGTAAGATTCCTCCCCAGCCTCTCAAGATGTCCAGCATCTTCCCTTGTAATTAAATCCCTCTTCAGAAATATAAAAGATCTTGTTTCTAACTGTTTGAACCTAGAGAGAGAAAATATTCTAGAGAGAGAATATTCAGATTTTGAATATTTTTAGATAGAAAAATTTCTCATATTATTAAAATAAGTTCCCCTGAAACAGAAATTCAAAAAGAACTTTCCAATGTGCAATTGGAATTAATTGGAAATGGGTATAAAGAACATTAGTCTAAGGGTCTAGATTTTTAGAAATCTTTGGATTATGGTCCAATTAAGGTTCCTGTGGGCCAATAGGATCAATCCATGTGTGGGAAGGAGATAAATCCAATTTTGTAAAAGAAGATACCCAAAAATGAGTAAATGCTCACATAAGATGAAGAGTTGACTATGTACAAAGTTTATTAGTAAGAAACTATGAGTAATTTTAATAGTATGAGATATTTGGGTATAATGATTTCATTTTTGACACATATGTAAGGAAGGGGAGTCCATTAAAGGAGGTGCATATTTCACATGCTTGAATGAGTTTTAAACTCAAAGATAATGTGATATTTTTATCTCTCCTCTCTCTTGAACCAAACCAAATAAAAAAGGAATCAAACCGAATCAAAAAAGTAACCAAACTAGGTCTAAATCTAGTCCAAATTCAACCAAACTGAATCTAGAAAATTCTAGAAATCAGTTAGCCTTGGTTAGAGCCTCCCTCTCCTATAAATAGAACATGAGTTCTTTGAAAAAAGCAGGGAGAGAGGAGAATTTTACTATTCTAGAACTATGCTAAAATAATGCTAATATTTACTATTCTCTAAAATTCTCTCCAAATTGGAGAAATTGGAGCTTCCCTCTTTCTTCAATCCCCATTGGTGGCTCCATCAACATACTAAACCAATTGATTGGTTGGGGGCCTCTACCGTGAACAAAGAATCAAGCAATTTGTAAAGTAAGTGGTGAATTTTGATCTTTTCTATAATTTCTCAATGTTTCTCTCTTCTCAACCCCTCTCAAGCTTGAGAAGCTTAATTGGAATGGTATTTCTGAATGCTATTGAAGTAATTAATGAATGATAGTAAAGGATTACATAAATTTATATCACTCAAGAAATGGTCATACTCATGATTCTCAATCCAAATGAAGCTTTTCATAAAGCTCTTCCTTAATCCAAGATTAATCTATGCTTAAGACCAAATTAACGGCTTTCCCTATGCTTTTAGTTTATGTATTTCATGAATGTTGATGATTCAATCCATTATGGGTTAATGATCCAATTAGGGATCATTCTAATCATTTCCTTAATGATAAGCTTTATCTTTTAAGATAATTGCGATTTATCAGTCATAGCAGCGGAGCTATGGTAAAATTTTTATAAAAATTACACATTAAATAATTTCATTCAAAGCATGAAAAGAGGACTTCCTACCATATTCTAGGAATTATCATCCTAGATTAATTAATAGAATTTTATTGTAATCATGGAGATGTGGATGTATGCATGTAGATGTAGATGTATAGATGTGGATGTATAGATGTGGATGTGAATGTGGAGGTGGATGTATGCATGTAGATGTAGATGTATGGATGTGAATGTGAATGCGGATGTGGATATATGCATGGAGATGTGGATGTATGCATGTAGATGTAGATGTATGGATGTCTATGTGAATGTGGAGGTGGATGTATGCATGTAGATGTAGATGTATGGTTGTGAATAGAAATGTAGACGTATAGATGTGGATGTGAATGTGGAGGTGGATGTATGCATGTAGATATAGATGTATGGATGTGAATGTGAATGTGTATGTGGATGTATGCATGGAGATGTGGATGTATGCATGTAGATGTAGATGTATAGATGTGGATGTGAATGTGGAGTTGGATGTATGCATGTAGATGTAGATGTATGGATGTGAATGGGAATGTAGATGTATAGATGTGAATGTGAATGTGGATGTGGATGGATGCATGGAGATGTGGATGTATGCATGTAGATTTAGATGTATAGATGTGGATGTGAATGTGGAGGTGGATGTATGCATGTAGATGTAGATGTATGGATGCGAATGTGAATGTGGATGTGGATGTATGCATGGAGATGTAGATGTATGGATGTGAATGTGAATGTGGATGTGGATGTATGCATGGAGATGTGGATGTATGCATGTAGATGTGGATGTGAATGTGGAGGTGGATGTATGCATGTAGATGTAGATGTATAGATGTGGATGTGAATGTGGAGGTGGATGTATGCATGTAGATGTAGATGTATGGATGTGAATGTGATTGTGGATGTGGATGTATGCATGGAGATGTGGATGTATGCATGTAGATGTAGATGTATAGATGTGGATGTGAATGTGGATGTGGATGTATGCATGTAGATGTAGATGTATAGATGTGGATGTGAATGTGAATGTGGACGTAGATGTATGGATGTGAATGTGAATGTGGATGTGGATGTATGCATAGAGATGTGGATGTATGCATGTAGATGTAGATATATGGATGTGAATGTGAATGTGGATGTGGATGTATGCATGGAGATGTGGATGTGGATGTGGATGTATGCATGGAGATGTGGATGTATACATGTAGCTGTAGATGTATGGATGTGAATGTGAATGTGGATTTGGATGTATGCATGGAGATGTGGATGTATGCATGTAGATGTAGATGTATAGATGTGGATGTGAATGTGGAGGTGGATGTATGCATGTAGATGTAGATGTATAGATGTGGATGTATGCATGTAGATGTAGATGTATAGATGTGGATGTGAATGTGGAGGTGGATGTATGCATGTAGATGTAGATGTATGGATGTGAATGTGGATGTGGATGTGGATGTATGCATGGAGATGTAGATGTATAGATATGGATGTATGCATGTAGATGTAGATGTATAGATGTGGATGTGAATGTGGAGGTGGATGTATGCATGTAGATGTAGATGTATGGATGTGAATGTGGATGTGGATGTATGCATGGAGATGTGGATGTATGCATGTAGATGTAGATGTATGAATGTGGATGTGAATGTATGCATGTAGATGTGAATGTACGCATATAGATGTGGATATATGGATGTGAATGTGCATGTAGATGTGGATGTATGGATGAGGATGCATGAACGTGCATGTAGATGTGGATGTGAAAATAGATGCATGGACGTAGATGTGTATGTATGGATGTGAGTGTGGATGTGGATATATGTATGGATGTGAATATATGATGGACGTAGATGTGAATGTGGATGTGGATGTGGATATATGTATGGATGTGAATATATGGTATGTGATGTGAAGGAATCTGAAGTGATGAGATGGAAAATGATGTGATGGGATGAGTACACATATAAATGGAATATGGAATAAGTAATGTGGATTGATGAGGGATAATGTGGAAAAATGAGAGTTAATATAGAAACTGTATTTGTAAACTGTTTGTAAATGGCTGTTTTATGTCAAGAATGCTGGGGAAGCATTTTGACCGTCTTGTGATTAAGTCGTGGAGACCTAACTGATAAAGTTGCAATTGCTTACGGAGAGTCAATGGAGGACGTCTCGCGTAGCAAAGTCGGCCGAGGTCTTGACGAGCCTCGGTTAGATTAAAATGGTGAGCTTCCGGTATGGTGGATGAGGGACCAAGGAAGCGGCCTATGAGTGAAGCGCTGGGTCACCTGCGAAGGATCCTAGAGAGTGCTGACCATACGGTGCTCGGGCTCTGGGTCGCCTAGGATACCCACACGTGCGTCGAGGAAGATATTGGAACAAGGAGTAAGAGTTGTTTTCTGAAACCGGGCATGGATCTGGTTGATTGACCTTGTTGGTCTTCAATGGATGAGTCCATGGCTCTTTATATGGATCTGTTGGTTGATCTTGCTGATCTTCAACGAGAGTCCATCTTGATTTTTATAAGTGATTATATTGCCGAGTATTATGGGCTAGGAACTATTGAAAAGGCCCCTGAGTGGACAGGTGGTGAGCGTTCTGGTTGCCAATGATGCCATAGATACTCTGATGAAGGAATGATGGGAAATTAAGAATCAACCGGATAATTTAGAAGATTATGATCAGTGATACTATGGTTGCATTAAAGGATTGTTTTAAAACTGGTTGAATCTGTGAAAAAGGCAATTTCATATTGGGTGTGTAAGTGGTATGACTAGTTTTATTTTTGCATGAACATCTGGCTAGGGGGCCTGGGAACTCTTTCCCCTGGTACTCGGGACAAAAATCAAATTCTAAATTGGATCCCATCATTACAGTGGTTGGGCGGTTAGCTAACCCATGGGATCGGATGGGGTTAGGCTGGACTGATGGATTCGTAAATCGAGACTCAATTTCTGTTATTACGATAGATGAAGTAAGTCCCGGATAGTAATTGTTCTATGGATAGGAATCAACGGCTGTGCCTCTTGATGGGGAAAAAAGCGTTGATCCCAATGATCCAAGTGCAAGTTTCTTCCTTGATCTGACCGAGTATCTTTATAGGTGCAGTCGGATCAGTTTGATCACTAATGGTCTTGACTACATTAGAGTAAAAAGTTATCCTGGAGGAATCGCCCGTGCTTTCCAGATAAGGGAAGTTTTTTCAGGTTCGGTTTTGGAAAAATCGATGGATTAGTCTTTTGTTCGGATATCCGTGGGTGTGGACGAGGCCCCGAGTGTGGGACCCTGCCTCGCGCAAGAAGTGCTACTTCCGTTGCTAGTACCCCGAATCCGTTGCGCAGTGGGAACATGGATCTCACAGTTGGTATCAGAGCAATTTGGCTATTAAAGATCAACTGAGAAGACAAATATGTCAAAAATTTATCAAGAAACACAAAAAGGTTGTAATTGTGTGATATAAGTCATACAATTTGATATTCAAACTGAAATTCGTAATTTAGTAATTGGGTCTTCAGATGGAAGTACCGCAATTATATAAAATCCCTGACTTGCTTGAGACCTAGACATGATGGTATTTACCTTACAATTCTAAGGGCCGTGACTACCCGTATATACCGAGAGTATAACTACAGCTCTTTACTGATAGTATGTACGAGTAAATCTAAGACTTGACATTATAAGCGTTAATGCTATCCAGATGATGATTTTGAATGTGGTTGATATGATTTTTAATTCTGTTTGAGAATTGATGAATTGATTTGGATTCTGATTGAAAAATGATGATTTCTGAAATTTAGTTGAAATATAATAACCTGAGCGAAACCACAATGAGGATGAATGGGACGAGTCCCTGTGATGATACTCATAACTAGAATGATGATAATGATTTCAATAAATCACTATGAGATTAGCGGATTGTGCTGTCAAATTGCTACTGTTAACACTTGTCACGACGGTAGATCAAATTAAGGGATGACAAATTGAGAACTTGCTTGACTGAAATTCCCGTGGAGGAATGTTCAGAAGGAAATTTTTCGATCTAATGGACCATTATCATGTTAAAGATATGAATGATATGATCTGAATGAATTGTTATTTAATAATGAGTTCTATATAAGGGATATTTATCCCAGTATTCTGTTGGGTTGACCAGAATATAAGGAACCCCAGAATAAAATTGGATCTTAAGAAAAAGAGTTGTCCTCTACCTTGCGAGATGAGGACATCTCGCACTTTTTTAAGTGGGGTAGAATGTAAGATTCCTCTCCAGCCTTTGAGGTATACAAGAGTAAGAATCTCCCTTTTTGATCTTATAATTATTCCCTCTCTAAAATAAAAGAAAGATTCTGTTTAAAAAAGGAAGACCCTTTCCCTAGAATACTTCTCAGGAGTCCCACCTGTTTTAGGGATTTAGAACAATGAGTTCAGAAGTGAAAATCGGTGTTTTGGATATCAAGGTTTTGGTCTTCATTCGAATACAGCCCAAAAGAAGTTCTTTATCTCTTAGGAAGTATAAGAAATTATCCCCTAGATATTGTGGGCCTTATCTGAATTCAAAGAAAGTAGGTGACTTAGCCTACGAGCTTCTTTTATCTCCTCATCTCAAAGTTCATAATGTATCTCATGTAAGCCTTCTATAGAAATATGTGCCAAACCCAAATCATGGAAAGACGATAAAACTTCAGTGGCAAGATACCCCGTTGGCTTCTAGGTTACGCTAGCTCCTTCTTTTATATAAGTCGTAACTCTTACTTGTCGCTTGCAGTAATCTTACTTCCATCGATCTCCTTTCTTCTTAATCTCCTTTATGGCTTGGCAGCAGGAATTGGTTTTATCCATGATGATTTCTCACCTTCAAGATGCAAGCGAGTCTGTGAAGAAGGATTTTATAGAACTGTATGAGCGCTCACTTTTCCCTCACTTGGGAACTTTTGTAGCTCAGACCAAATGGTGGCGGACCTGTCGAGATATAACTAGGGTAACACCGTGGGGACGACAGCACTTCCGTAACAATGTCCGCTTGGCTATGGTTATGGAAGCTTTGGGTTTGGGTCCCCGATACTACTGCGTGATGAGATCAAGGCATGGTGGATTTTCTGAGCGGGTCTTCTTACTAGCGTGCTTTCTTCCTCACCAGAAGATATGCCTTTATCCTATTTTCGGCTTGCCTCTTAGAGGTCCTTTTGTTAGATCACCTCATACCACTGAGGTAGGTGCTGCAATAACCAGCCGAATTATTCCCATAGATGAGTTACCTTATACGTGTGCAGCTTGTGAGTGCTACTTTTGTGACCATATGATGGACGGGCTTATGGAACTGTAAAAAGTCCTTCTATCTTTGCTGTATATGTTCCAAGAGTGAACAAAGTTGAAACCTTTGTTTCTGTCTTGAGTCTTGTTCTCTTTGAGACTTTTCTTGGTGGTTAATCTTAATTAAATTTTCTCTTAGTCTCATATTCGTGCATCTTGCGAAATTACCCCCAGTTTGCGAGATGAGGACATCTCGCGTTTTTCAAATGGGAGAGAATGTAAGATTCCTCCCCAGCCTCTCAAGATGTCCAGCATCTTTCCCTGTAATTAAATCCCCCTTCAGAAATATAAAAGATCTTATTTCTAACTGTTTGAACCTAGAGAGAGAAAATATTCTAGAGAGAGAATATTCAGATTTTGAATATTTTTAGATAGAAAAATTTCTCATATTATTAAAATAAGTTTCCCTGAAACAGAAATTCAAAAAGAACTTTCCAATGTGCAATTGGAATTAATTGGAAATGGGTATAAAGAACCTTAGTCTAAGGGTCTAGATTTTCAGAAATCTTTGGATTATGGTCCAATTAAGGTTCCTGTGGGCCAATAGGATCAATCCATGTGTGGGAAGGAGATAAATCCAATTTTGTAAAAGAAGATACCCAAAAATGAGTAAATGCTCACATAAGATGAAGAGTTGACTATGTACAAAGTTTATTAGTAAGAAACTATGAGTAATTTTAATAGTATGAGATATTTGGGTATAATGATTTCATTTTTGACACATATGTAAGGAAGGGGAGTCCATTAAAGGAGGTGCATATTTCACATGCTTGAATGAGTTTTAAACTCAAAGATAATGTGATATTTTTATCTCTCCTCTCTCTTGAACCAAACCAAATCAAAAAGGAATCAAACCGAATCAAAAAAAGTAACCAAACTAGGTCCAAATCTAGTCCAAATTCAACCAAACTGAATCTGAAAAATTCTAGAAATCAGTTAGCCTTGGTTAGAGCCTCCCTCTCCTATAAATAGAACATGAGTCCTTTGAAAAAAGCAGGGAGAGGAGAATTTTACTATTCTAGAACTATGCTGAAATAATGCTAATACTTACTATTCTCTAAAATTCTCTCCAAATTGGAGAAATTGGAGCTTCCCTCTTTCTTCAATCCCCATTGGTGGCTCCATCAACATACTAAACCAATTGATTGGTTGGGGGTCTCTACCGTGAACAAAGAATCAAGCAATTTGTAAAGTAAGTGGAGAATTCTGATATTTTCTATAATTTCTCAATGTTTCTCTCTTCTCAACCCCTCTCAAGCTTGAGAAGCTTAATTGGAATGGTTTTTTTGAATGCTATTGAAGTAATTAATGAATGATAGTAAAGAATTACATAAATTTACATTTATGCTTAATTCTAATGGTTTTTATGTAATATCTCTCTCTCACTCAAGAAATGGTCATACTCATGACCTATTCTCAATCCAAATGAAGCTTTTCCTTAATCCAAGATTAATCTATGCTTAAGACCAAATTAATGGCTTTCCCTATGCTTTTAGTTTATGTATTTCATGAATGTTGATGATTCAATCCATTATGGGTTAATGATCCAATTAGGGATCATTCTAATCATTCTCTTAATGATAAGCTTTATCTTTTAAGATAATTGAGATTTATCAGTCATAGCAACGGAGCTATGGTAAAATTTTTATAAAAATTACACATAAAATAATTTCATTCAAAGCATGAAAAGAGGACTTCCTACCATATTCTAGGAATTATCATCCTAGATTAATTAAAAGAATTTTATTGTAATCATGGAGATGTGGATGTATGCATGTAGTTGTAGATGTAGATGTGTAGATGTGGATGTATGCATGTAGATGTAGATGTATAGATGTGGATGTGAATGTGGAGGTGGATGTATGCATGTAGATGTAGATGTATGGATGTGGATGTGGATGTGAATGTGGATGTAGATGTATGGATGTGAATGTGAATGTGGATGTGGATGTATGCATGGAGATGTGGATGTATGCATGTAGATGTAGATGTATGGATGTGGATGTGAATGTGGAGGTAGATGTATGCATGTAGATGTAGATGTATGGATGTGAATGGGAATGTACACGTATAGATGTGGATGTGAATGTGGAGGTGGATGTATGCATGTAGATATAGATGTATGGATGTGAATGTGAATGTGGATGTGGATGTGGATGTGGATGTATGTATGGAGATGTTTAAAGTCCTTCTATCTTTGCTGTATATGTTCCAAGAGTGAATAAAGTTGAAACCTTTGTTCTTGTCTTGAGTCTTGTTCTCTTTGAGACTTTTCTTGGTGGTTAATCTTAATTAAATTTTCTCTTAGTCTCATATTCGTGCATCTTGCGAAATTACCCCTAGTTTGCGAGATGAGGACATCTCGCGTTTTTCAAATGGGAGAGAATGTAAGATTCCTCCCCAGCCTCTCAAGATGTCCAGCATCTTCCCCTGTAATTAAATCCCCCTTCAGAAATATAAAAGATCTTGTTTCTAACTGTTTGAACCTAGAGAGAGAAAATATTCTAGAGAGAGAATATTCAGATTTTGAATATTTTTAGATAGAAAAATTTCTCATATTATTAAAATAAGTTCCCCTGAAACAGAAATTCAAAAAGAACTTTCCAATGTGCAGTTGGAATTAATTGGAAATGGGTATAAAGAACCTTAGTCTAAGGGTCTAGATTTTCAGAAATCTTTGGATTATGGTCCAATTAAGGTTCTTGTGGGCCAATAGAATTAATCCATGTGTGGGAAGGAGATAAATCCAATTTTGTAAAAGAAGATACCCAAAAATGAGTAAATGCTCACATAAGATGAAGAGTTGACTATGTACAAAGTTTATTAGTAAGAAACTATGAGTAATTTTAATAGTATGAGATATTTGGGTATAATGATTTCATTTTTGACACATATGTAAGGAAGGGGAGTCCATTAAAGGAGGTGCATATTTCACATGCTTGAATGAGTTTTAAACTCAAAGATAATGTGATATTTTTATCTCTCCTCTCTCTTGAACCAAACCAAATCAAAAAGGAATCAAACCGAATCAAAAAAAGTAACCAAACTAGGTCCAAATCTAGTCCAAATTCAACCAAACTGAATCTGAAAAATTCTAGAAATCAGTTAGCCTTGGTTAGAGCCTCCCTCTCCTATAAATAGAACATGAGTCCTTTGAAAAAAGCAGGGAGAGGAGAATTTTACTATTCTAGAACTATGCTGAAATAATGCTAATATTTACTATTCTCTAAAATTCTCTCCAAATTGGAGAAATTGGAGCTTCCCTCTTTCTTCAATCCCCATTGGTGGCTCCATCAACATACTAAACCAATTGATTGGTTGGGGGCCTCTACCGTGAACAAAGAATCAAGCAATTTGTAAAGTAAGTGGTGAATTTTGATCTTTTCTATAATTTCTCAATGTTTCTCTCTTCTCAACCCCTCTCAAGCTTGAGAAGCTTAATTGGAATGGTTTTTTTGAATGCTATTGAAGTAATTAATGAATGATAGTAAAGAATTACATAAATTTACATTTATACTTAATTCTAATGGTTTTTATGTAATATCTCTCTCTCACTCAAGAAATGGTCATACTCATGACCTATTCTCAATCCAAATGAAGCTTTTCATAAAGCTTTTTCTTAATCCAAGATTAATCTATGCTTAAGACCAAATTAATGGCTTTTCCTATGCTTTTAGTTTATGTATTTCATGAATGTTGATGATTCAATCCATTATGGGTTAATGATCCAATTAGGGATCATTCTAATCATTCTCTTAATGATAAGCTTTATCTTTTAAGATAATTGAGATTTATCAGTCATAGCAGCGGAGCTATGGTAAAGTTTTTATAAAAATTACACATAAAATAATTTCATTCAAAGCATGAAAAGAGGACTTCCTACCATATTCTAAGAATTATCATCCTAGATTAATTAATAGAATTTTATTGTAATCATGGAGATGTGGATGTATGCATGTAGATGTAGATGTATAGATGTGGATGTGAATGTGGAGGTGGATGTATGCATGTAGATGTAGATGTATGGATGTGGATGTGGATGTATGCATGGAGATGTGGATGTATGCATGTAGATGTAGATGTATGGATGTGGATGTGAATGTGGAGGTGGATGTATGCATGTAGATGTAGATGTATGGATGTGAATGGGAATGTAGACGTATAGATGTAGATGTATAGATGTGAATGGAAATATAGACGTATAGATGTGGATGTGAATGTGGAGGTGGATGTATGCATGTAGATATAGATGTATGGATGTGAATGTGAATGTGGATGTGGATGTATGCATGGAGATGTTTAAAGTCCTTCTATCTTTGTTGTATATGTTCCAAGAGTAAATAAAGTTGAAACCTTTGTTCTTGTCTTGAGTCTTGTTCTCTTTGAGACTTTTCTTGGTGGTTAATCTTAATTAAATTTTCTCTTAGTCTCATATTCGTGCATCTTGCGAAATTACCCCCAGTTTGCGAGATGAGGACATCTCGCGTTTTTCAAATGGGAGATAATGTAAGATTCCTTCCCAGCCTCTCAAGATGTCCAGCATCTTCCCCTGTAATTAAATCCCTCTTCAGAAATATAAAAGATCTTGTTTCTAACTGTTTGAACCTAGAGAGAGAAAATATTCTAGAGAGAGAATATTCAGATTTTGAATATTTTTCGATAGAAAAATTTCTCATATTATTAAAATAAGTTCCCTTGAAACAGAAATTCAAAAAGAACTTTCCAATGTGCAATTGGAATTAATTGGAAATGGGTATAAAGAACCTTAGTCTAAGGGTCTAGATTTTCAGAAATCTTTGGATTATGGTCCAATTAAGGTTCCTGTGGGCCAATAGGATCAATCCATGTGTGGGAAGGAGATAAATCCAATTTTGTAAAAGAAGATACCCAAAAATGAGTAAATGCTCACATAAGATGAAGAGTTGACTATGTACAAAGTTTATTAGTAAGAAACTATGAGTAATTTTAATAGTATGAGATATTTGGGTATAATGATTTCATTTTTGACACATATGTAAGGAAGGGGAGTCCATTAAAGGAGGTGCATATTTCACATGCTTGAATGAGTTTTAAACTCAAAGATAATGTGATATTTTTATCTCTCCTCTCTCTTGAACCAAACCAAATCAAAAAGGAATCAAACCGAATCAAAAAAAGTAACCAAACTAGGTCCAAATCTAGTCCAAATTCAACCAAACTGAATCTGAAAAATTCTAGAAATCAGTTAGCCTTGGTTAGAGCCTCCCTCTCCTATAAATAGAACATGAGTCCTTTGAAAAAAGCAGGGAGAGAGGAGAATTTTACTATTCTAGAACTATGCTGAAATAATGCTAATACTTACTATTCTCTAAAATTCTCTCCAAATTGGAGAAATTGGAGCTTCCCTCTTTCTTCAATCCCCATTGGTGGCTCCATCAACATACTAAACCAATTGATTGGTTGGGGGCCTCTACCGTGAATAAAGAATCAAGCAATTTGTAAAGTAAGTGGTGAATTTTGATCTTTTCTATAATTTCTCAATGTTTCTCTCTTCTCAACCCCTCTCAAGCTTGAGAAGCTTAATTGGAATGGTTTTTTTGAATGCTATTGAAGTAATTAATGAATGATAGTAAAGAATTACATAAATTTACATTTATGCTTAATTCTAATGGTTTTTATGTAATATCTCTCTCTCACTCAAGAAATGGTCATACTCATGACCTATTCTCAATCCAAATGAAGCTTTTCCTTAATCCAAGATTAATCTATGCTTAAGACCAAGTTAATGGCTTTCCCTATGCTTTTAGTTTATGTATTTCATGAATGTTGATGATTCAATCCATTATGGGTTAATGATCCAATTAGGGATCATTCTAATCATTCTCTTAATGATAAGCTTTATCTTTTAAGATAATTGAGATTTATCAGTCATAGCAGCGGAGCTATGGTAAAATTTTTATAAAAATTACACATAAAATAATTTCATTCAAAGCATGAAAAGAGGACTTCCTACCATATTCTAGGAATTATCATCCTAGATTAATTAATAGAATTTTATTGTAATCATGGAGATGTGGATGTATGCATGTAGATGTAGATGTATAGATGTGGATGTGAATGTGGAGGTGGATGTATGCATGTAGATGTAGATGTATGGATGTGAATGTGAATGTGGATGTATACATGGAGATGTGGATGTATGCATGTAGATGTAGATGTATGGATGTGGATGTATACATGTAGATGTAAATGTATGGATGTGGATGTATACATGGAGATGTGTATGTATGCATGTAGATGTAGATGTATGGATGTGGATGTGAATGTGGAGGTGGATGTATGCATGTAGATATAGATGTATGGATGTGAATGGGAATGTAGACGTATGGATGTGGATGTGAATGTGGAGGTGGATGTATGCATGTAGATATAGATGTATGGATGTGAATGGGAATGTAGACGTATAGATGTGGATGTGAATGTGGAGGTGGATGTATGCATGTAGATATAGATGTATGGATGTGAATGTGAATGTGGATGTGGATGTGGATGTATGCATGGAGATGTGGATGTATGCATGTAGATGTAGATATATAGATGTTGATCCTCCTGTAGGTGGATGTATGTATGTAGATGTAGATGTATGGACGTGAATGGGAATGTAGATGTATAGATGTGAATGTGAATGTGGATGTGGATGGATGCATGGAGATGTGGATGCATGCATGGAGATGTATAGATGTGGATGTGAATGTGGAGGTGGATGCATGCATGTAGATGTAGATGTATAGATGTGGATGTGAATGTGGAGGTGGATGTATGCATGTAGGTGTAGATGTATGGATGTGAATGTGAATGTGGATGTGGATGTATGCATGGAGATGTAGATGTATGGATGTGAATGTGAATGTGGATGTGGATATATGCATAAAGATGTGGATGTATGCATGTAGATGTAGATGTATAGATGTGGATGTGAATGTGGAGGTGGATGTATGCATGTAGATGTAGATGTATGGATGTGAATGTGAATGTGAATGTGGATGTATACATGGAGATGTGGATGTATGCATGTAGATGTAGATGTATGGATGTAGATGTGAATGTGGAGATGGATGTATGCATGTAGATGTAGATGTATGGATGTGAATGTGAATGTGGATGTGGATGTATGCATAGAGATGTGGATGTATGCATGTAGATGTAGATATATGGATGTGAATGTGAATGTGGATGTGGATGTATGCATGGAGATGTGGATGTATACATGTAGATGTAGATGTATGGATGTGAATGGGAATGTGGATGTGGATGTATGCATGGAGATGTGGATGTATGCATGTAGATGTAGATGTATAGATGTGGATGTGAATGTGGAGGTGGATGTATGCATGTAGATGTAGATGTATAGATGTGGATGTGAATGTGGAGGTGGATGTATGCATGTAGATGTAGATGTATGGATGTGGATGTGGATGTATGCTTGGAGATGTGGATGTATGCATGTAGATGTAGATGTATGAATGTGGATGTGGATGTATGCATGTAGATGTGAATGTACGCATATAGATGTGGATGCATGGATGTGAATGTGCATGTAGATGTGGATGTATGGATGAGGATGCATGAATGTGCATGTAGATGTGGATGTGAAAATAGATGCATGGACGTAGATGTGGATGTATGGATGTGAATGTGGATGTGGATGTGGATATATGTATGGATGTGGATATATGTATGGATGTGAATATATGATATGTGATGTGAAGGAATCTGAAGTGATGAGATGGAAAATGATGTGATGGGATGAGTACACATATAAATGGAATATGGAATAAGTAATGTGGATTGATGAGGGATAATGTGAAAAAATGAGAGTTAATATAGAAACTGTATTTGTAAACTGTTTGTAAATGCTGTTTGTAAATGGCTATTTTATGTCAAGAATGCTGGGGAAGCATTCTGACCGTCTTGTGATTAAGTCGTTGGAGACCTAACTGATAAAGTTGCAACTGCTGGACGGAGAGTCAATGGAGGCGTAGCAAAGTCGGCCGAGGTCTTGACCAGCCTCGGTTCGATTAAAATGGTGCGCTTCCGGTACGGTGGATGAGGGACCAAGGAAGCGGCCTATGAGAAGCGCTAGGTCACCTGCGAAGGATCCTAGAGGGTACTGACCATACAGTGCTCGGGCTTTGGGTCGCCTAGGATACCCACACGTGCGTCGAGGAAGATATTGGAACAAGGAGTAAGAGTTGTTTTCTGAAACCGGGCATGGATCTGGTTGATTGACCTTGCTGGTCTTCAATGGATGAGTCCATGGCTCTTTATATGGATCTGTTGGTTGATCTTGCTGATCTTCAACGAGAGTCCATCTTGATTTTTATAAGTGATTATATTGCCGAGTATTATGGGCTAGGAACTATTGAAAAGGCCCCTGAGTGGACAGGTGGTGAGCGTTCTGGTTGCTAATGATGCCATAGATACTCTGATGAAGGAATGATGGGAAATTAAGAATCAACCAGATAATTTGGAAGATTGTGATCAGTGATACTATGGTTGTATTAAAGGATTGTTTTAAAACTGGTTGAATCTGTGAAAAAGGCAATTTCATATTGGGTGTGTAAGTGGTGTGACTAGTTTTATTTTTGCATGAACATCCGGCTAGGGGACCTGGGAACTCTCTGGTACCCGGGACAAAAATCAAATTCTAAATTGGATCCCATCACTACAGTGGTTGGGCGGTTGGCTAACCCATGGGATCGGATGGGGTTAGGCTAGACTGATGGATCCGTAAATCAAGACTCAATTTCTGTTATTATGATAGATGAAGTAAGTCCCGGATAGTAATTGTTCTATAGATAGGAATCAACAGTTGTGCCTCTTGATGGGGAAAAAAGCGTTGATCCCAATGATCCAAGTGCAAGTTTCTTCCTTGATCTGACCGAGTATCTTTATAGGTGCAGTCGGATCAGTTTGATCACTAATTGTCTTGACTACGTTAGAGTAAAAAGTTATCCTGGAGGAATCGCCCGTGCTTGACTACGTTAGAGTAAAAAGTTATCCTGGAGGAATCGCCCATGCTTTCCGGATAAGGGAAGTTTTTTCGGGTTCGGTTTTGAAAAAACTGACGGATTAGTCTTTTGTCCGGATATCCGTGGATGAGGCCCCAAGTGTGGGACCCTGCCTCACGCAAGAAGTGCTACTTCCGCTGCTAGTACCCCGAATCCGTTGCGCGGTCGGAACAGGGAGATGTAGATGTATGGATGTGAATGTGGATGTGGATGTGGATGTATGCATGGAGATGTGGATGTATGCATGTAGATGTAGATGTATGAATGTGGATGTGAATGTATGTATGTGGATGTGAATGTACGCATATAGATGTGGATATATGGATGTGAATGTGCATGTAGATGTGGATGTATGGATGAGGATGCATGAACGTGCATGTAGATGTGGATGTGAAAATAGATGCATGGACGTAGATGTGGATGTATGGATGTGAATGTGGATGTGGATGTGGATATATGTATGGATGTGAATATATGATATGTGATGTGAAGGAATCTGAAGTGATGAGATGGAAAATGATGTGATGGGATGAGTACACATATAAATGGAATATGGAATAAGTAATGTGGATTGATGAGGGATAATGTGGAAAAATGAGAGTTAATATAGAAACTGTATTTGTAAATTGTTTGTAAATGGCTGTTTTATGTCAAGAATGCTGGGGAAGTATTTTGACCGTCTTGTGATTAAGTCGTGGAGACCTAACTGATAAAGTTGCAACTGCTGATGGAGAGTCAATGGAGGACGTCTTGCGTAGCAAAGTCGGCAGAGGTCTTGACCAGCCTCGGTTCGATTAAAATGGTGAGCTTCCGGTACGGTGGATGAGGGACCAAGGAAGCGGCCTTTGAGAAGCACTAGGTCACCTGCGAAGGATCCTAGAGAGTACTGACCATACAGTGCTCGGGCTCTGGGTCGCCTAGGATACCCACACGTGCATCGAGGAAGATATTGGAACAAGGAGTAAGAGTTGTTTTATGAAACCGGGCATGGATCTGGTTGATTGACCTTGCTGGTCTTCAATGGATGAGTCCATGGCTCTTTATATGGATCTGTTGGTTGATCTTGCTGATCTTCAATGAGAGTCCATCTTGATTTTTATAAGTGATTATATTGCCGAGTATTATGGGCTAGGAACTATTGAAAAGGCCCCTGAGTGGACAGGTGGTGAGCGTTCTGGTTGCTAATGATGCCATAGATACTCTGATGAAGGAATGATGGGAAATTAAGAATCAACCAGATAATTTGGAAGATTGTGACTAGTGATACTATGGTTGTATTAAAGGATTGTTTTAAAACTAGTTGAATCTGTGAAAAAGGTAATTTCATATTGGGTGTGTAAGTGGTGTGACTAGTTTTATTTTTGCATGAACATCCGGCTAGGGGGCCTGGGAACTCTTTTCCCTGGTACCCGGGACAAAAATCAAATTCTAAATTGGATCCCATCACTACAGTGGTTGGGCGATTGGCTAACCCATGGGATCGGATGGGGTTAGACGAGACTGATGGATCCGTAAATCAAGACTCAATTTCTGTTATTATGATAGATGAAGTAAGTCCCGGATAGTAATTGTTCTATAGATAGGAATCAACAGCTGTGCCTCTTGATGGGGAAAAAAGCGTTGATCCCAATGATCCAAGTGCAAGTTTCTTCCTTGATCTGACCGAGTATCTTTATAGGTGCAGTCGGATCAGTTTGATCACTAATTGTCTTGACTACGTTAGAGTAAAAAGTTATCCTGGAGGAATCGCCCGTGCTGACTACGTTAGAGTAAAAAGTTATCCTGGAGGAATCGCCCGTGCTTTCCAGATAAGGGAAGTTTTTTCGGGTTCGGTTTTGGAAAAACTGACGGATTAGTCTTTTGTCCGGATATCCGTGGACGAGGCCCCGAGTGTGGGACCCTGCCTCGCGCAAGAAGTGCTACTTTTGCTGCTAGTACCCCGAATCCGTTGCGCGGTGGGAACATGGATCTCACAATAAGAGTGTTGTTTTCATTGAATTTAATTTCTATGCATAATGGAAATATTTATTAAAAAAGTGTTGTTTTCATTGAATTTAATTTCTATGCATAGAAAGATGCATGATGGAAATTTTTTATTATATAAGTATTGTTTTCATTAAAATTGATTTTATGCATAGAAAGATGCGTAAAAGATTTATTTTTATTTCAAAAGTGTTATTCTCATTAAAATTGATTTTATGCATAGAAAGATGCATAAAGGATTTATTTTTCTTTCAAAAGTGTTATTTTCATTAAAATTGATGTGTTATTCTCATTAAAATTGATTTTATGCATAGAAAGATGCATAAAGGATTTATATTTCTTTCAAAAGTGTTATTCTCATTAAAATTAATTTTATGCATAGAAAGATGCATAAAGGATTTATTTTTATTTCAAAAGTGTTATTTTCATTAAAATTGATTTTATGCCTAGAAAGATGCAGAAAGGATTTATTTTTATTTCAAAAGTTTTATTTTCCTTGAAATTGAATTTATCCATAAATAGATGCATAAAAGGATTTTTATAAAAGTGTTATTCCCATTGAAGTTGATTTTCATGCATAAATAGATGCGTAAAGAATCTTTATATAAAAAATTAGAATTCTCTTAAATTCTATGTTTAAATTCTACGAATAGATGTGAATGTATATGTGAAAGAATTGATGTGAGTAGAGGTGATGAGATGTGAGGTAAATAGATGTGATGAAATGTGATGTGAATCAGATAGATGTGAATGGATGGATGGATGTGATGTGAACAGAGGTGATGAGATGTGAGGTGAATAGATGTGATGAATTGTGATGTGAATTAGATAGATGTGAATGGATGGATGGATGTGATGTGAATAGAGGTGATGAGATGTGATGTGAAACAGATAGATGTGAATGGATGGATGGATGTGATGTGAATAGAGGTGATGAGATGTGAGGTGAATAGAGGTGAATGGATGGATGGATGGATGTGATGTGAATCAGATAGAGGTGGGAATACATATGAAATAAATGAGAATTGATGTGGAACAATGTGGAAAGAGGAGAGTTCGTTATAGAAACTGTATTTATGACCCGTTTTTAAATGGCTATTTTATGTCAAGAATGCCGGGGAAGCATTTTGACCGTCTTGTGAATGAGGTTGTGGAGACCGTCTTATAAATTTGCAACAGTTGACGGAGAGTCAATGGAGGACGTCTCACGTAGCAAGGTCGGCCGAGGTCTAGACCATCGATTAAAATGGTGAGCTTCCGGTACGGTGGATGAGGGACCAAGGAAGCGGCCTATGAGCGAAGCGCTAGGTCACCTACGAAGGATCCTAGAGGATGCTGACCATACGGTGCTCACGCTCTGGGTCACCGACGATACCCACGCGTGCATCGAGGAAGATATTGGAACAAGGAGTAAGAGTTGTTTTCTGAATTCGGGCATGGATCTGGTTGATTGACCTTGCTGGTCCTCAATGGATGAGTCCATGGCTCTTTTATATGGATCCGTTGGTTGATCTTGCTGATCTTCAACGGAGATCTTATTTTGATATGTGAATATATTGTCGGTTTACTATGAGCTAGGAACTATCGAAAAGGCCCCTGAGTGGACAGGTGGTGAGCGTTCTGGTTGCCAATGATGCCATAGGTACACCGATGAAGGAATGATTGGAATTAAGGATTCAACCGGAGATTTTGAGGATTATGATTAGCGACTCTATGATTTCATTAAATGATTGTTTTAAACACAGCTAATTATGTAAAAAAGGCAATTTCATATTGGGTGTGTAAGTGGTGTGACTAATTTTAAGTTTGCATGAATACCCGGCTAGGGGGCCTAGGAAATAAAAGAAAGATCATGTTTTACCCTGTTTTGGCCTAGAGAGAGAAAATGTCTAGAGGGAGGTAATTCAAAATTGAGATATTTTTGGATATAAAAATCCTCCTAGTGTCTAAAATGGTTTCCCCTGAAACAGAAATTCAAAAAGAACTTTCCAATGTGCAATTGGAATTAATTAAAAATAGGTATAAAGGACCTTAGCCTAAGGGTCCAGATTTTCAGAAATTTTTGAATTATGCTCCAATTAAGGTTCCTATGGACCAATTAGATTAATCCAAATGTAGGGAGGAGATAAATTGAAGAATAAAAGAAAATCTCCCAAAAATGAGTAAATGCTTACATAAGATGAAGAGTTGACTAAGGACAAAGTTTATTAGTTAAAAAAGAAGAAATATTTAGAGGAAATGATGCATTTTTGACACCTCAATGTGGGGATCTCCCCTCATGAAGGAGGCGCCTATTTCACATGTGTGGAGGAGTTTTAAACTCATAAATACTGAGATATTTTCATCTCTCCTCTCTCGTGTTTCAACTAGATCCAAAAAGTAAGCTAAACTGACCCAAAAATGGTCAAAAATTGACCAAACTGATCTGGAAAATTCTAGAATCAGTTTGCTTGGTTAGAGGCTCATTTCTTCCTGTAAATAGAAGCCTCCCCCTTTGTAAAAGGTTTATAGTGTTTATGCACTGTTACTCTACTCCTACCCAGAGCCAATTACATTGAATTCACTTGTTGATAATTCAATTGTTTTTGACTAAATCCTCTCCAAAGAAATTGGTGGCCACTCTTGATCCAAACAAGAGTAGAACCCTCAATCCCCCTGCTCTTCCTTAAGAATTCAGCCCTTCTTTATCCTAAAATGAGTAACAAATAAATTGATTAAACTTTTCTTATTGTTTACTCACTAGAAAGTGAAAATTGAGTAGATTAGAGTACTTTACTTCAAATTGGGGTTAATTTTAAATTGAAAATAGAATGTTAAAATTAAGAAATGGTCAGCCATACAAAGGAGGTTATGGTTAAATTTTCTTAAATTTTGTGGAAAACAAAGTTATTTTTATGTTATTCTAAAAGAGTAATTCCCACCGTTTGTGCATTCTAAAAGAAATATTTTTATTTACTCCCTGTACATATTCACCTATGAATATGCATGGATATTATTGATATTAATTATTGAAATTAATTTCTATGCATAGAAAGATGCATATTGGAAATCTTTTAATTATAAAAGTGTTGTTTTCATTGAATTTAAATTCTATGCATAGAAAGATGCATATTGGAAATTTTTTTTATTATAAAAGTGTTATTTTCATTGAAATTATTTCTATTCATAGAAAGATGCATATTGGAAATCTTTTTATTATAAAAGTGTTGTTTTCATTGAATTTAAATTCTATGCATATTGGAAAATTTTTAATTATAAAAGTGTTATTTTTATTGGAATTAATTTCTATGCATAGAAAGATGCATATTGAAAATCTTTTTATTATAAAAGTGTTGTTTTCATTGAATTTAAATTCTATGCATAGAAAGATGCATATTAGAAATTTTTTATTATTATAAAAGTGTTATTTTCATGTAATTTAATTTCTATGTATAGAAAGATGCATAATGGAAATTTTTATTATAAGAGTGTTGTTTTCATTGAATTTAATTTCTATGCATAATGGAAATATTTATTTAAAAAGTGTTGTTTTCATTGAATTTAATTTCTATGCATAGAAAGATGCAAAATGAAAATTTTTATTATAAAAGTATTGTTTTCATTCAAATTGATTTTATGCATAGAAAGAAGCATCAAAGATTTATTTTTATTTCGAAAGTGTTATTCTCATAAAATGATTTTATGCATAGAAATATGCATAAAGGATTTATTTTTCTTTCAAAAGTGTTATTCTCATTAAAATTGATTTTATGCATAGAAAGATGCATAAAAGATTTATTTTTATTTCAAAAGTGTTATTCTCATTAAAATTGATTTTATGCATAGAAAGATGCATAAAGGATTTATATTTCTTTCAAAAGTGTTATTCTCATTAAAATTGATTTTATGCCTAGAAAGATGCATAAAGGATTTAATTTTATTTCAAAAGTGTTATTTTTCTTAAAATTGAATTTATGCATAAATAGATGCATAAAAGGATTTTTATAAAAGTTTTATTCCCATTGAAGTTGATTTTTATGCATGAATAGATGCATAAAGAATCTTTATATCAAAAATTAGAATTCTCTTAAATTCTATGAATAGATGTGAATGGATGGATGGATGTGATGTGAATAGAGGTGATGAGATGTGACGAGATGTGATGAGAATCAGATAAGTGTGAATGAATGGATGGGTGGTTGTGATGTGAATAGAGGTGATGAGATGTGAGGTGATGTGAGGTGAATAGATGTGATGAAATGTGATGTGAATCAGATAGATGTGAATGGATGGATGGATGTGATGTGAATAGAGGTGTGATGAGATGTGAGGTGAATAGATGTGACGAAATGTGATGAGAATCAGATAAGTGTGAATGAATGGATGGGTGGTTGTGATGTGAATAGAGGTGATGAGATGTGAGGTGAATAGATGTGATGAGATGTGATGTGAATCAGATAGATGTGAATGGATGGATGGATGTGATGTGAATCAGATAGATGTGAATGGATGGATGGATAGATGTGAATAGAGGTGATGAGATGTGAGGTGAATAGAGGTGATGAGATGTGAGGTGAATAGATGTGATGAGATGTGATGTGAATCAGATAGATGTGAATGGATGGATGGATGTGATGTGAATAGAGGTGATGAGATGTGAGGTGAATAGAGGTGATGTGAATCAGATAGATGTGAATGGATGGATGTGATGTGATGTGAATAGAGGTAATGAGATGTGAGGTGAATAGATGTGATGCGAATCAGATAGATGTGAATAGAGGTGATGAGATGTGAGGTGAATAGAGGTGATGAGATGTGATGAGAATCAGATAGATGTGAATAGAGGTGATGAGATGTGAGGTGAATAGAGGTGATGAGATGTGATGCGAATCAGATAGATGTGAATAGAGGTGATGAGATATGAGGTGAGTAGATGTAATGTGAATCAGATAGATGTGAATGAATGGATGAGATGTGATGTCATGTGAATCAAGATGTAAATGAATGATATGGGATATGAGTGGATGATATGTGATGAAAATGGATGTAAATGTATAAGTGAAGAATGGATGTGAATGTATATGTGAAAGAATTGATGTGAATAAGTATGTGAAAGAATGGATATAGATGTGTATGTGAAAGAATGGATAAAGATGTGTATGTGAAAGAATGGATGTGATGGAAAGAGATGTGATGTGTCATAAATATATGTGGATGTAAATATGATGGATATGAATGTGAATGTAATGGATATGAATGAATGAGAATGTGATGGATATAAATGAATGAGAATGTGATGAATATGAATGAACGAATAAAAATTGTTCTATGGAAAAGAATCAACGGCTGTGCCTCTCAATAAGGAAAAAAAGCGTTGGGCTCTATGATCCAAGTACAATCTTTTCCTTGATCTGACTATGGGACTTACGGGTTCGGTCAGATCAGTTCAGTTAGTTAAGGCTTTTGACTACGTTAGAGAAAACTTATATTAGAGGAATCGCCCGTGCTTTCCGAGCAAGGGAAGTTTTTTCGGGTTCAATTTTGGAAGAACCGATGGATTAGTCTCTTGTCCGGATATCCGTGTAGGCGAGGCCCCGAGTGAGGGCCCCTCGCCTGTGCAAGAAGTGCTACCTCCGCTGCTAGCATCCCTGAATTCGTTGCGTGGTGGGGACAGGGATCTCACAGATGGTATCAGAGCAAATTGGCTAATGTGGATCAACCGAGAAGCCAAAAATGTCAAAAATTTATGAAGTAGCAGTAAAAGGTTGTAATTGTGTGATAAAATTCATACAAATTGTTATTCACATACTGAAATTCATAAATTGGTAATTGGGTCTTCAGATGGAAGTAATGCAATTGTATGGAATCCCTGACTTGCTTGAGACCTAGACATGATGGTATTTACCTTATAGTTTCAAAAGGACCGTGACTACTCGTATATACCGAGGGTATAACTGCAGCTCTTTACTGGCAGTATATACGAGTAAATCTAAGACTTGAAATTATAAGCATAAATGCTATCCAGATGATGAATTCGAATGTGGTTGATATGATTTTTAAATTCTGGTTGAGAATTGATGAGTTGATTTGGATTCTGATAGAAAAATGATGATTCCTGAATTTTGGTTGAAATGTAATAAGCTGAGCAAAACCACAATGAGGATGAATGGGACGAGTCCCTATGATGATGTTCATAACTGGAATGACATTAAAATGACTACAACGAATCACTATGAGATTAGTGGATTGTGCTGCAGATTGCTATTAACACTTGACCTAGTGGATCAAGTTAAGGGATGTCAAATTAAAAATCTGTATAATTGAAAATTCCCATGAAGGACTGTTCAGATAGAAATTTCGGTCTAATGGACCATTATTGTGATAAGGATTTGAATGATAATGGACCATTATTGTGATAAGGATTTGAATGATATGATCTGAGTGAATTGTTATCTGATGATGAGTTCTATATAAGGGATCTTTATCCTAGGATTCTGTTGGGTTCAACAGACTATAAGGAACCCCAGAATCAATTGGATCTTAAGGGAAAGAGTTCTCCTCTAATTTTGCGAGATGAGGACATCTCGCGTTTTTTTAAAGTGGGGTAGAATGTAAGATTCCTCTCTCCGGCTTTTGAGGTGTGCAGGTGTAAAAACCTCTCCTTCTGATCTTATAATTATTCCCCTCTCTGAAATAAAAGAAAGATCATGTTTTATCTTATTTTGGCCTAGAGAGAGAAAATGTCTAGAGGGAGGTAATTCAAAATTGAGATATTTTTGTATATAAATATCCTCCTAGTGTCTAAAATGGTTTTCCCTGAAATTGAAATTCAAAAAGAACTTTTCAATGTGCAATTGGAATTAATTAAAAATAGGTATAAAGGACCTTAGCCTAAGGGTCCAGATTTTCAGAAATTTTTGAATTATGCTCCAATTAAGGTTCTTATGGATCAATAAGATTAATCCAAATGTAGGGAGGAGATAAATTGAAGAATAAAAGAAAATCCTCCAAAAATGAGTAAATGCTCACATAAGATGAAGAGTTGACTAAGGACAAGGTTTATTAGTTAAAAAAGAAGAGATATTTAGAGGAAATGATGCATTTTTGACACCTCAGTGTGGGGATCTCCCCTCATGAAGGAGGGGCCTATTTCACATGTGTGGAGTTTTAAACTCATAAATAATGAGATATTTTCATCTCTTCTCTCTCCTGTACTGGGTTCACCAGACTATAAGGAACCCCAGAATCAGTTGGATCTTAAGTGAAAGAGTTCTTCTCTAATTTTGCGAGATGAGGACATCTCGCGTTTTTTTTAAGTGGGGTAGAATGTAAGATTCCTCCCTCTGGCTTTTGAGGTGTGCAGGTGTAAGAACCTCCCCTTCTGATCTTATAATTATTCCCCTCTCTGAAATAAAAGAAAGATCCTGTTTTACCCTCTTTTGACCTAGAGAGAAAATATCTAGAGGGAGGTAATTCAAAATTGAGATATTTTTGGATATAAATATCCTCCTAGTGTTTAAAATGGTTTTCCCTGAAACAAAAATTCAAAAAGAACTTTCCAATGTGCAATTGGAATTAATTAAAAATAGGTATAAAGGACCTTAGCCTAAGGATCCAGATTTTTAAAAATATTGAATTATGCTCCAATTAAGGTTTCTATGGACTAATAAGATTAATCCAAACGTAGCAAGGAGATAAATTTAGGAATAAAAAAAAATCTCCCAAAAATGAGTAAATGCTCACATAAGATGAAGAGTTGACTAAGGACAAGGTTTATTAGTTAAAAAAGAAGAGATATTTAGAGGAAATGATGCATTTTTGACACCTCAGTGTGGGGATCTCCCCTCATGAAGGAGGCGCCTATTTCACATGTGTGGAGTTTTAAACTCATAAATAATGAGATATTTTCATCTCTTCTCTCTCCTGTATTGGGTTCACCAGACTATAAGGAACCCCAAAATCAGTTGGATTTTAAGTGAAAGAGTTCTTCTCTAATTTTGCGAGATGAGGACATCTCGTGTTTTTTTTAAGTGGGATAGAATGTAAGATTCCTCCCTCTGGCTTTTGAGGTGTGCAGGTGTTAGAACCTCCCCTTCTGATCTTATAATTATTCCGCTCTCTGAAATAAAAGAAAGATCCTGTTTTACCCTCTTTTGGCTTAGAGAGAAAATATCTAGAGGGAGGTAATTCAAAATTGAGATATTTTTAGATATAAATATCCTCCTAGTGTCTAAAATGGTTTCCCCTGAAACAGAAATTTAAAAAGAACTTTCCAATGTGCAATTGGAAATAATTAAAAATAGGTATAAAGGACCTTAGCTTAAGGGTCCAGATTTTTAAAAATTTTTGAATTATGCTCCAATTAAGGTTCCTATGGACCAATAAGATTAATCCAAATGTAGCAAGGAGATAAATTTAGGAATAAAAGAAAATCTCCCAAAAATGAGTAAATGCTCACATAAGATGAAGAGTTGACTAAGGACAAGGTTTATTAGTTAAAAAAAAAGAGATATTTAGAGGAAATGATGCATTTTTGACACCTCAGTGTGGGGATCTCCCCTCATGAAGGAGGCACCTATTTCACATGTGTGGAGTTTTAAACTCATAAATAATGAGATATTTTCATCTCTCCTCTCTCCTATTTCAACTAGATCCAGAAAGTAAGCTAAAGTGACCCAAAAATGGTCAAAAATTGACCAAACTGATGTGAAAAATTCTAGAATCAGTTTGCTTGGTTAGAGGCTCATTTTTTCCTATAAATAGAAGCCTCCCCCTTTGTAAAAGGTTAATAGTGTTTATGCACTATTACTCTACTCCTACATTGAATTCACTTGATAATTCAATTATTTTTGACTAAATCCTCTCCAAAGAAATTGGTGGCCACTCTTGATCCAAACAAGAGTAGAACCCTCAATCCCTCAAGCCAAAGGAAAGCTCACAAAACTCCATGTAAGCTAAAATATCTACTTTTTAATTTCAAATCTATGGTTTTATGATTTCCTTGTTTTCTTTTATAGTTGATTAAAGTGAATCGTGATGTTATGCCTTGATGAAAAGGCTACCCCCTTCTCTTCCTTAAGAATTCAGCCCTTCTTTATCCTAAAATGAGTAACAAATAAATTGATTAAACTTTTCTTATTGTTTACTCACTAGAAAGTGAAAATTGAGTAGATTAGAGTACTTTACTTCAAATTGGGGTTAATTTTAATTGAAAATAGAATGTTAAAAATTGAGAAATGGTCAGCCATACAAAGGAGGTTATGAAAATTTTTTCTAAAATTTTATGGAAAATAAAGTTATTTTTATGTTATTCTAAAAGAGTAATTCCCACCATTTGTGCATTCCAAAAGAAATATTTTTATTTACTCCATGTACATATTCACCTATGAATATGCATGGATATCATTGATATAAATTATTGAAATTAATTTCTATACATAGAAAGATGCATATTGAAAATCTTTTTATTATAAAAGTGTTGTTTTCATTGAATTTAAATTCTATGCATAGAAAGATGCATATTGAAATTTTTTTAATTATAAAAGTGTTATTTTCATTGAAATTAATATCTATGCACAGAAAGATGCATATTGGAAAACTTTTTATTATAAAAGTATTGTTTTCATTGAATTTAAATTCTATGCATATAGAAAGATGCATATTAGAAATTTTTATTATTATTAAAGTGTTATTTTCATTGAAATTAATTTCTATGCAAAGAAAGATGCATATTGGAAATATTTTTATTATAAAAGTGTTGTTTTCATTGAACTTAAATTCTATGCATAGAAAGATGCATATTAGAAAATTTTTTTATTATAAAAGTGTTATTTTCATTGAATTTAATTTCTATGCATAGAAAGATGCATAATGAAAATTTTTATTATAAAAGTGTTGTTTTCATTGAATTTAATTTCTATGCATAGAAAGATGCATAATGGAAATTTTTATTAAAAAAGTGTTGTTTTTATTGAATTTAATTTCTATGCATAGAAAGATGCATAATGGAAATTTTTATTATAAAAGTATTGTTTTCATTAAAATTTATTTTATGCATAGAAAGATGCATAAAAGATTTATTTTTATTTCAAAAGTGTTAATCTAATTAAAATTGATTTTATGCATAGAAAGATGCATAAAGGATTTATTTTTCTTTCAAAATTGTTATTTTTATTAAAATTGATTTTATGCATAGAAAGATGCATAAAAGATTTATTTTTATTTCAAACGTGTTATTCTCATTAAAATTGATTTTATGCATAGAAAGATGCATAAAGTGTTATTTTTCTTTCAAAAGTGTTATTCTCATTAAAATTGATTTTATGCCTAGAAAGATGCATAAAGGATTTATTTTTATTTCAAAAGCATTATTTTTCTTAAAGCTGAATTTATGCATAAATAGATGCATAAAAGGATTTTTATAAAAGTGTTATTTTCCTTAAAGTTGAATTTATTCATAAGTAGATCTAAAAGGATTTTTATAAAAGTGTTATTCCCACTGAAGTTGATTTTTATGCATAAATAGATGCGTAAAGAATCTTTATATCAAAAATTAGAATTCTCTTAAATTCTATGTTTAAATTCTATGAATAGATGTGAATGGATGGATGGATGTGATGTGAACAGAGATGATGAGATGTGAGGTGAATAGATGTGATGAGAATCAGATAAGTGTGAATGAATGGATGGGTGATTGTGATGTGAATAGAGGTGATGAGATGTGAGGTAAATAGACGTGATGAAATGTGATGTGAATCAGATAGATGTGAATGGATGGATGGATGTGATGTGAATAGAGGTGATGAGATGTGAGGTGAATAGATGTGATGAAATGTGATGTGAATCAGATAGACGTGAATGGATGGATGGATGTGATGTGAATAGAGGTGATGAGATGTGATGTGAATAGAGGTGATGAGATGTGAATAGAGGTGATGAGATGTGATGTGAATAGAGGTGATGCGATGTGAATAGAGGTGATGAGATGTGAGGTGAATAGATGTGATGAGAGATGTGAATCAGATAGATGTGAATGGATAGATGTGAATCAGATAGATGTGAATGGATAGATGGATGTGATGTGAATAGAGGCGATGAGATGTGAGGTGAATAGATTTGATGAGATGTGATGTGAATCAAATAGATGTTAATGGATGGATGTGATATGAATAGAGGTGATGAGATGTGAGGTGAATAGATGTGATGTGAATCAGATAGATGTGAATGGATGGATGGATGTGATGTGAATAGAGGTGATGAGATGTGAGGTGAATAGATGTGATGTGAATGGATGGATGGATGTGATGTGAATAGAGGTGATGAGATGTGAATAGAGGTGATGAGATGTGAGGTGAATAGATTTGATGAGATGTGATGTGAATCAGATAGATTTGAATGGATGGATGTGATGTTAATAGAGGTGATGAGATGTGAGGTGAATAGATTTGATGAGATGTGATGTGAATCAGATAGATTTGAATAGATGGATGTGATGTTAATAGAGGTGATGAGATGTGAGGTGAGTAGATTTGAATGGATGGATGTGATGTTAATAGAGGTGATGAGATGTGAGGTGAGTAGATGTGATAAGATGTAATGTGATTCAGATAGATGTGAATGAATGGATGAGATGTGATGTCATGTGAATCAGGATTATGATATGGGATATGAGTGGATGATATGTGATGAAAATGGATGTAAATGTATAAGTGAAAAATGGATGTAAATGTATAAGTGAAAAATGGATGTGAATGTATATGTGAAAGAATTTATATGAATAAGTATGTGAAAGAATGGATATAGATGTGTATGTGAAAGAATGTGATGTGATGGAAAGAGATGTGATGTGTCATAAATATATGTGGATGTGAATATGATGGATATGAATGAATGTGAATGTAATGGGGATATGAATGAATGAGAATGTGATGAATATGAATGAATGAGAATGTGATGGATATGAATGAATGAATGTGAATGTAATGGGGATATGAATGAATGAGAATGTGATGGATATGAATGAATGTGAATATAATGGATATGAATGAATGTGATGTGAATTGGGATAGATGTGAATGAATGAGATGTGAGGTAAAATGAATGAGATTTGATGTGATGGGATGTGAATCGGGATAGATGTGAATGAATGAGATGTGAGGTAAAATGAATGAGATTTGATGTGAGTGAATGTGATGTAACATACCCATCTTCACTAATAAAGAAATGTTCATGTAATAGATAAATTTATGAGTTTTTATGGTATAAAAATCAATGATTTTATTATTTGAGTCATTTCTACTTAGAATCTTCAAATTTTGAGCCCAAATTTGGAATCTACGTGTGATTTTACCCTAATATAGGATTTTACAGCATCCAAAACGGACACCGGATCAAGCTTATACGCAAATTTCAGTCATTTTAGTTAGAAAGCGATAACCTTTAAACCTTAATAAATGCACGACCGGGCATCCGAATTGACGAACGGTCTCAACTCCAATGACCAGGAGAACCTCTTGGATAAAAAAAATTTTCGTCCCCCGGGGCGGTTCGGCACCCAAATCGAGGCGAGCGTCCCAAATTTGGGTATCCCGCTCCAAAATTTGGACCATACACACTTATTAGGGTGCCTGTACGATGGCCGCCCAAGAACTAAAGAACGACCGCCCACTGTGTGGTCCACACGTACCCCTACGTGGACACCCATGCTGCCCAGACTAGATAAGGTACATGCGTACCACTCCTTTCCCTGGCAAACTGACACCGTACCTTTCCCCTAGACCATGCAGGCCACTGATCCATAGCCTTTGATGGTTCACCATTCTTTCGTCCTTGCTTTGCGCAGCGCTCGTATCCATACCCACAGCTATATAAACCCCCGGGGTGCTCCACATGCAGCACGCATTTCTGTGCAGCGTATGCCCTGTTGTACCGCCGTCCATCCCTGTGTAGCGTACTTGCTGTAGTACAGCCGCCCCTCTCACACCCCCCTCATTTTCCTCTTTTCAGATAAGCCAATTTTCCTCCATCCCCCTCTTGCTAGGAGGCAGTGTCCTTAACTCTTCTCCCCCCCCATGTGAAGAGACTTACAACAGCCCCTCACAGCCCTCTCCACGTTTTTGCTCTTAAGGACATCTCACAATCCCCCCCCATTTGCGTAGACTTTAATAAGGGATTTTTGCCTTTAGAAAGGGTTCATACGCTATAGTCTTTTGCTCATACGATGAGCAAACGATCTCAGAATTGAGATCCGACTGAAGCGTTTCGACCACGGCAGCGAGCTCTACAAGTCGACATCCAAGATGGCTCCATCCCGAAAACGTCAGAATATTTCTCTGAGAGGAGCACGTAACAACAACGAAATTAGGGAAGATGCTCCCGATGCGGCTCCAACCCTCCCTCTTCAAGCTCCTCAAGGAAATGGTGGCCAGGTTAGCTTGGTTATATTTTAAAGAAAAGTTTTTTTATATATTACTAATAAATGTGTATCTTTTTTTTGAAATAATGACATAAAATTGTATGAAGTTACGAATTGTGTGATGCTGTATTCAATAAATTGCATTGAAATTGTTATCTTTAAAGAGTGCAAGTTTTCCTGGCTTCAACGCTAACTCCGTTCCGTGCTTGTGTAGCCGGGCGGCGTCGTTAGCAAAGCCCGAAAATGGCCCAAGGTATCCCTCGTACCATTAGGAGAATAAGGTTCACCGATTGAGGCGAGAGGTTATGATGCTGCCTAGTTCTGAGGGCCTAGGCTAGTGCTGTAAATAAGCCCACCCTAGTGTGCAGACATCCCTCTGAGGGGAGGGAGGATCGAGCGATGGAGCCTGAGAGGGCAACAGGCCGGCTTGAGTCCTCGCCAGTGCGACCGACGATGAGGTGTATGGTCCCATAGGGTTTTGCCCAGCATGTAGAGGCCAGCATGTAGAGGCTGGAAGCTGAATTCTAGATCATCGGCAGAATAAAGGAAAAGAATAAGAGAGCCAGTTTGGCTTGTATGGAATTGATTCATGTATCAACTTATATATATATATATCTTGTCTTTGGCATGATTGTATTGTGTAAAAAGGTTGTTTTAACAAACCTTGTGAAAAGGGCCGTAATTAAGGAACATGTTTATTTATGTCAAACAGTGTGGTAGGATTAATTAGAAAACGAATTCACGCGTGAGTAGGGTGGAAAGTGGGAGGATGGAATGCCCCGATGGCACCATCCTACGGACGGGTGGACCCGATTAGTCGGGTAGCTTTCCAACAGATTAAGTGAAAGCCCTACGCTAGATAATTAGGTTCTCTATTCTAGAAGACTAGGTCAGCGGCTGTGCCTTGCATGGATGAGAAAAAAAGCGTTGCCTCTAGAAATCAAGTCTAGTAGTTGCCCAATTTATGATAAATTACCCTATGGGTGATTTGACTTTTAGAAGATCATGCTTCCCCTGTGGGATAGGACTAGGTCTTACCTATGAATTGTATCCTTGAATCTCTACATGGTTAAGGTGTCGATAAATAGGAAATTTTGTCTAAGTTAAGACTTAGTGACTATCTTAAGTGTTTCTCCTATTTGAGAAGGGGGAACCTTACAATTGGTATCAGAGCCAAGTTTAGGTCCTAGGAATTGCCATTTAAGGGCTATTTTGTAATGAATGTTTTACATAACATAATGCTAATTAATAAAAACATTATACTAAAACAAATAAGTTGAATTGATGTTTGAATGATTGTAGGAAGAGGAAGATGCCTACTCGAAGTTTCTAGTTTTCCAATGCATCTTCGAGACTGCTAGTCACTCCTCAAATTTCGAGTTCCGTGACACCATGGTGTAGATACTAGAGAAGATGTCCCTCCCTCATTTCTCCCGTATTGAAAGAGGATGGGGTAGAGATTTCTGGAGTCGTAGGCCGAGATATTTCTTCATCCGAGCAGATCGAATTGGGAACCTCACCACCGACCTTAAGCGGATTCGTTGGATTGAAAAGTTGAAGATGATCCGTTTATTTTGGTTCGTCGGTACCCCCAGGGCCCCAGGGCCGACACCTCTGTGACTATAGATGGGATTCGCATACCTCAGGATCGCTGGGTGTATGACAAAGTGATGCAGATCTTACCTGCTCTGCTGATAGAGTAGCTGTGTTGGGATCTACCCCAATCCAGAGTCTACCACCCTTACCATCAGTTTTTAGAGTCTTAGAAACAGCAGAACCCCCATATATCACCTATGTGGACCGCTCTACCCTTATGTCATAAAACTCATCCTTGTAAATATTTGGAAATAAAAGGATTTCAATGTTTTACTCCCCAAAAATAAGCGTTGTACAAATATAAATCTTGTAATCTTAAAATTATTTTTACAATGATGGCCAGGACGATCACCCTCCACTTCCCAATGCACTTTACACTGATACCCAGGAGAAGAAGCTCTTGCTCAAGCAAATGCAACCTCCCTCCTTTAAAGGAGAAGGTTCAAAGGTCGAGAAGGATGCTGAAGTCTGGATTGAAGCAATGGTCGACTATTTCTCTCCCGTCGGTACTGGAGTAGCAAATCAGTCTATGCTTGCACGGTTTCGCCTCATCGGAGATGCTAAACTCTGGTGGAAACAGTGGTGTCGTGACAAGGAAGTCACCGAGCATTCTCAAACGTGGGAAGACATCAAGTAGGCAGTAAAGGAAAGATATCTTCCTCCATCCCATGAATCCATAAAGATGAATGAATTTTTTAGTCTTAGGCAGTGCAACTTAACTCTCGAGGACTACTATTCCAATTTTGTCACTCTTCGGAAGTATGCCCCAGCTATGACTACTTCCCAGCAAGTGGCTCGTTTCTGCCAAGGGCTAAATAAACCCTTAGATTCCCTCCTTGAAGCAATGAGGCCAAGCACATTACAGGATGCTCTCATACAAGCAAAGCCCCTTGTGAAAGAAATGAGGCCAAGCACATTACAGGATGCTCTCATACGAGCAAAGCCCCTTGTGAAAGAAATGAAGACTGACAAACCTAAGCATCAAACGAGATCTTACCCTGAGGCAAATCCTAAAGATCAACCCTACAAGAAACCCCAACAGAATTTCCCCTACTATAACAGAGGGCGACAAGGCAACTCTTTTGTCCCCCGCTCGTATGCTGCTTCTTCCAGAGAAGGCCCTCTGTCTTTTGAGTGCAATGAGCCGGGACACTTTAGAGCCAACTGTCCCAAGATGGCAACATCATTTCCCCAAGGTGGCAGAGGAAATCAAGGCTGTGGAACCCCTATCCACCAAGGTGCAAGAGGCGGTGGGCATGGCAGAGGCCTCGGAGGAGCAGTTGCTAAAACCGCCTGTATTATAAGTGAAGAACCGACCTTAGAAATGGCTGAAGAAGAGCGCGCCACCGTCCATGCGACAGTAGAACACCAAGGTCCGAATAAACAATTTGGTGTAATCCAAACCCCAGCCACTCATCACGGTAAGCCATTTCAGCTTTTGATTGATTGTGACAGTACCCATTCATTTATTTCTCCTAGGTATTTGCAAAAATTAAACTTGAGTCAAAAAACAGCTCGAAGAATGATTGTAGAGTTAGCCAGTGGGAAAGAAGTAGTATCTCGCCACTCTATAGGAAACCTTGATTTTGAGCTCAGTAATGAGCAAACTCATGGCCACTTTAGAGTCTTGCCATTAGGAATTTATGATGGAATCCTTGGGGGATGGATTGGTTAATTGCAAACAAAGTTAGCATTCATTGTAACCAGGGGAGTATCACTTTTGAAAATGAGCATGGCCAAGTAATATCTATTCAGGGGATAACAGGAAAACCTAAATCTAGGGTAGTCAAGGCAAAACATCTTCTCAAGAAAACACGTAAAGGTCAGCAAGTTTTCTTAGTCAAGCTTAACAAAGCAATTGAACCTAGTATGGAGACAGAACCCTCTTGGCTCTCTGACATCTTCCCTGACAAGCTTACAGGGCTACCGCCTCCTCGAGAAGTCGATCATGAAATTAAGCGATCCCTGGAGCTCAACCCGTCTCAAAAACGCCCTATAAAATGTCCCTTTCTGAAGCCATTGAACTTAAAGAGCAACTTTCCCAACTCATTGAGCAAGGATTCGTACGCCCGAGTAGCTCTCCTTGGGAGGCACCTGTCCTTCTTTTCCAAAAAAAGAAGGACGGAACTCTTCGCCTCTGCATAGATTATCGAGGGCTAAATCAAGTCACTGTCAAGAATAAGTATCCTATCCCTCACATTGATGAACTTCTTGACAGGCTTCATGGGGCCAAAGTCTTCTCAAAAATAGATTTAAGGTCTGGTTACTATCAGATCAAAGTCAAGGAAGCAGATATATCCAGACAGCCTTCAATACCCGTTATGGCCACTATGAGTTTATTGTAATGTCATTCGGGTTAACCAATTCTCTTGCAATCTTCAACCGCCTAATGCAAGATATATTCCGTCCTTACTTGGATGAATTTGTGCTTGTTTTCTTTGATGACATCTTAATCTACTCCAAATCAATGGAAGAGCACGAGGAGGATGTGCGTAGAGTTCTGCAATTGTTGTGCACACACACTCTATGCCAAGAAGAGCAAATGTACCTTCTTTACTCATCAAATTGAGTATCTTGGATTCATCATCTCCAAAGATGGCATTTCAATAGACCCCGCCAAGGTCAAGGATATTCTGGAATGGCCACCCCCTAAATCAGTTCGTGAAGTTCATGGGTTTTTGGGAATCACGAGATGGTATAGGATTTTTATCAAAGATTATGCCTTGGTAGCCGTACCTTTGACGGATCTTCTTAAGAAGGATTGCAAAATAGTGTGGCTGCCAATCCATTAAAATAGTTTTGATCAACTCAAGGTCATTATTACTTCTGCCCCAGTCCTGAAACTTCCTGATTTCGCCAAGGAATTTGAAGTGGTTAACTGATGCTAGTAGTCTAGCACTCGGTGGTGTCTTACGCCAAGAAGGAAGACTAGTCGCTTATACTTCCCGCAAGCTGAAGCAATATGAAGCAAATTATGCCACCCATGATTTGGAGCTCTTAGCAGTTGTTCATTGCCTCAAATTATGGAGACATTATCTCTTGGGGGGTAAATTCCAGCTTGTAACTGACCACAAAAGTCTAAAGTGGATCTTCACCCAGCCTAACCTCAACATGCGGCAAAGGAGATGGATTGAAATTCTACAAGAATATGACTTCGACATCAAATTTCACCCAGGGAAAGATAATGTGGTAGCAGATGCACTTAGCCGCAAATCCTTCTTGAGTGCAATTTCAATGCCAAATAATCCCATACTGGTCAAGGTGGGAGAAGTCTCATCTCATGATCCAGATTATCAGAGAATGATGAAGTTAGTAGAAGAAGGAGGAAATTCAGAGAAAGAGAAGAATCTAATCAAGGGATACTCCACTCATGAAGGAAGCCTCTACTTCAATCACAGGCTATGTATCCCTAAGGATCCTGCTTTAAAGAAACTAGTCCTCCATGAAGCTCATGATAGCCCTGCTGCTGCTGCAGGACACCCAGGCTATGCAAAAACATTAAATACCGTAAGAAGGAGCTTTCATTGGGCAGGCTTGAAAAATGATGTCCTTCGGTACTTGAAGCAATGTCTCTCATGCCAAAGGATCAAAGCCGAAAGGGTCAAGATGCCTGGAAAACTTCAATCCTTGGATATCCCCCAAATGAAGTGGAAGTGCATTAGTATGGATTTTGTCACAAGTCTCCCCACTGTTCAAGGAGGATACGACTCCATTCTGGTAGTAGTGGACTTACTTACCAAAGTAGCTCACCTTATACCAGCAAAGTAGACCTTCAAAGCTTCTGATGTTGCTCAAATATTCATCAAGGAAGTCCTCAAACTGCATGGTTTCCCAAAAAGGATAGTAAGTGATCGGGATTCTGACTTCACTTCAAAGTTCTGGCAGTCCTTATTTCAAGCCCTGGGAACTCAACTTTGCTTTAGCACAGCTTATCATCCAGAGACCGATGGCCAGGCTGAGAGAGTCAATCAAGTAATTGAAGACATTCTCAGAGCATATTGTGGACGGGAACCAAGAAGGTGGATCCAATACCTTCCTCTGGTAGAATTTGCCTGCAATGCATCTTATCATCAAAGCATGGGAATGTCACCGTTCAAAGCACTCTATGGGTAAGAATGCTTGTCTCCTCTAAATTTCTCTGATCCGACCATAAGAGTTGAGGCATCCAGGAAAATGCTCAAAGAGATGGAGGAACAAACCAAGGCAATCCAAAAGGATATTAAAGCTGCCCAAGATCGACAAAAGCATTATGCTGACACCAAGAGGTCTGAAAGGATCTTCAAGGAAGGAGACAGAGTTCTTCTACGAGTGCGACCCAAACAAAGTTCTCTATCACTTGGGAAATATAAGAAACTCAGTCCTAGGTATTGTGGTCCCTATACAGTTATCAAAGGTCTAGGTAAAAGTGCCTATAAACTCCAGCTCCCAGCCCATATGTATTTCATATAAGTTTGTTAAAATCCACAATGTATTTCATATAAGTTTGTTAAAACCATATGTACCCAGTCTCGATCATATTCTTGATGATGAACAAGTTGTAATCTCTACTCAAGGAGTCCTTGAATTACAGCCCAATAGCATCATAGATTCTAGGAAAAGGCAACTCCGAAATAGAACTCTCGTAGAACATCTAGTACAGTGGAAGGATTACCCTGAAGAGGATGCAACTTGGGAAGATGAAGCTACACTCTTAAAGGATTATCCCGAATTCATGATGAGATGAGGACATCTTGATTTCTTTAAGGGGGGAAGGATGTAACATACCCATCTTCACTAATAAAGAAATGTTCATGTAATAGATAAATTTATGAGTTTTTATGGTATAAAAATCAATGATTTTATTATTTGAGTCATTTCTACTTAGAATCTTCAAATTCTGAGCCCAAATTTGGAATCTGCGTGCGATTTTACCCTATTATAGGATTTTATAGCATCCAAAACGGACACCGGATCAAGCTTATACGCAAATTTCAGTCATTTTAGTTAAAAAGCGACAACCTTTAAACCTTAATAAATGCACGACCGGGCATCCGATTGACGAACGGTTTGAACCCCAACGACCAGGAGAACCTTCCGGACAAAAATTTTTTTCTCCCCCCAGGGCGGTCCGGCACTCAAATCGAGGGTGCCCCAAATTTGGATACCCCGTCCTAAAATTTGGACCATACATACTTACTGGGGTGCCCGTACGATGGCCACCCAAGAACTAAAGGACGACCGTCCACTGTGTGGTCCACACGTACCCCTACGTGGACACCCATGCTGCCTCAGACCAGATAAGGTACATGCGTACACTCCTTTCCCTGGCAAACTGACACCGTACCTTTCCCCTAGACCCATGTAGGCCATTGATCCATAGCCTTTGATGGTACACCATCCTTTCGTCCTTGCTTTGCGCAGTGCCTGTACCCATACCCACAGCTATATAAACCCCTGGGGTGCTCCACAGGCAGCACGCATTTCTATGCAGCGTATGCCCTGTTGTACCGTCGTCCATACCGCCGTCCATCCCTGTGTAGCATACTTGCTGAAGTACAGCCGCCCCTTGCAACCGCCCCTCTCACACCCCCCTCATTTGCCTCTTTTTAGATAAGCCAATGTTCCTCCATCCCCCTCTTGCTAGGAGGCAGTGTCCTTAACTCTTCTCCCCCCCATGTGAAGAGACTTACAACAGCCCCTCATAGCCCTCTCCACGTTTTTGCTCTTAAAAGGACATCTCACAATCCCCCCCATTTGCGTAGACTTTAATAAGGGATTTTTGTCTTTAGAAAGGGTTCATACGCTATAGTCTTTTGCTCATACGGTGAGCAAACGATCTCATAATTGAGATCCGACTGAAGCGTTTCGACCGCGGGCAGCAAGCCCTACAAGTCGACGTCCAAGATGGCCCTATCCTAGAAACGTCAGAATATTACCCCGAGAGGAGCACGTAACAAAACAAAATTAGGGAAGATGCTCCCGATGCGGCTCCAACCCTCCCTCTTCAAGCTCCTCAAGGAAATGGTAGCCAGGTTAGCTTGGTTATATTTTAAAGAAAAGTTTTTTTTAATATATTTCTAATAAATGTGTATCTTTTTTTTTTGAAATAATGACATAAAATTGTATGAAGTTACGAATTGTGTGATGCTGTATTCAATAAATTGCATTGAAACTGTTATCTTTAAAGAGTGTAAGTTTTCCTGGCTTCAACGCTAACTCCGTTCCGTGCTTGTGTAGCCGGGCAGTGTCGTTAGCAAAGCCAGGGAGGAATGGTCCAAGGTATCCCTCGTACCATTGGGAGAATAAGGTTTGTCAATTGAGGCGAGAGGTTATGATGCTGCCTAGTTCTGAGGGCCCAGGCTAGTGCGGTAAATAAGCCCACCCTAGTGTGTAGACATCCCTCTCAGGAGCGGGAGGATCGAGCGTGGAGCCTGAGAGGGCGACAAGCCAGCTTGAGTCCTTGCCAGCGGCGGCGGGGCCGACGATGAGGTGTATGGTCCCATAGGGTTTTGCCCAGCATGTAGAGACTGGAAGGCCGAATTCTAGATCATCGACAGAATAAAGGAAAAGAATAAGAGAGCAAGTTTGGCTTGTATGGAATTGATTCATGTATCAACTTTTATATATATATATCTTGTCTTTGGCATGATTGTATTGTGTAAAAAGGCTGTTTTAACAAACCTTGTGAAAAGGGCCGTAATTAGGGTGGAAAGTGGGAGGATGGAATGCCCCGATGGCACCATCCTACGGACGGGTGGACGCAATTAGTCGGGTAGCTTTCCAACAGATTAAGTGAAAGCCCTACGCTAGATAATTAGGTTCTTGGGCAACTCTATTCTAGAAGACTAGGTCAGCGGCGGCGGCTGTGCCTTGCATGGATGAGGAAAAAAGCATTGCCTCTAGAAATCAAGTCTAGTAGTTGCCCAATTTATGATAAATTACCCTATGGGTGATTTGACTTTTAGAAGATCACGCTTCCTCTGTGGGATAGGACTAGGTCTTACCTATGAATCGTATCCTTGAATCTCTACATAGTCAAGGTGTCGATAAATAGGAAATTTTCTCCAAGTTAAGACTTAGTGGACTATCTTAAGTGTTTCTCCTATTTTAGAAGGGGGAACCTTACAGATGTGGTCTGAATGGATGAGATGTGAATAAATGTGATGTGATGAGATGTGGATATGGGTAGATGCAAGTGGATGAGATCTGATGCGGATAAATGAGAAAAGATGTGATGAAATGGAAAATGATGTTATGAGAATGGGAATACATATGAAATAAATGAGAATTGATATGGAACAATGTGGAAAGATGAGAGTTCGTAATAGAAACTGTATTTATGACTTGTTTTTAAATGGCTGTTTTATGTTAAGAATGTCGGGGAAGCATTTTGACCATCTTGATGAATGAGGTTATGGAGACCTAGTTTGATAAAGTTGCAATAGCTGACGGCGGAGAGTCAATGGAGGACGTCTCGCGTAGCAAGGTCGAGGTCTAGAGCATCGATTAAAATGGTGAGCTTCTGGTATGGTGGATGAGGGACTAAGGAAGAGGAACCAAGGAGGCGGCCTATGAGTGAAGCGCTAGGTCACCTTTGCAAAGTATCCTAGAGGGTGCTAACCATACGGTGCTCGGGATCTGGGTCGTCGATGATACCCACGCGTGCATCGAGGAAGATATTAGAACAAGGAGTAAGAGTTGTTTTTTGAATTCGGGCATGGATTTGGTTGATTGACCTTGCTGGTCCTCAACGGATGAGTCCATGGCTCTTTTATATGGATCCGTTGGTTGATCTTACTGATCTTCAATGGAGAATCCATTTTGATATGTGAATATATTGCTGGTTACTATGAGCTAGGAACTATCGAAAAGGCCCCTGGTGAGTGAGCGTTCTGGTTGCCAATGATGCCATAAGTACACCGATGAAGGAATGATTGTTGGAATTAAGGGTTCAATTGGAGATTTTGAGGATTATGATTAGTGACTCTATGCTTTCATTAAATGATTGTTTTAAAGACAGCTGATTCTGTGAAAAAGGCAATTTCATATTGGGTGTGTAAGTGGTGTGACTAATTTTAAGTTTGCATGAATACCCGGCTAGGGGCCCTGGGAACTCTTTTCCCTGCCTACTACCTGGGACAAAACCTAACCAAATTCTTAATTGGATCCCATCACTACAGTGGTTGGGCGCGGTTGTCTAACCCACGGGTCTGGATGAGACTGGACTGATGGATCCCAAAAATTGAGACTCAATTTTGTTATAGTATGATAGATGAAATAAATCTCGGATAAAAATTATTTTATGGAAAAGAATCAACGACTGTGCCTCTCAATGAGGAAAAAAAGCGTTGGTCTCTATGATCCAAGTGCAATCTTTTCCCTGATCAGACTATGGGACTTACGGGTTCGGTCAGATCAGTTCAGTTAGTTAAGGCTTTTGACTGTGTTAGAGAAAAATTATCTTGGAGGAATCGCCCTTGCTTTTCGAGCAAGGGAAGTTTTTTTCGGGTTCGATTTTGGAAGAACCGATGGATTAGTCTCTTGTCCGGATATCCGTGGTGGGCGAGGCCCCGACGAGTGAGGGACCTTGCCCCGCGCAAGAAGTGCTATTTCCATTGCTAGCACCCCTAAATTTGTTGCACGATGGAGACAGGGATCTCACAGCTGGTATCAGAGCAAATTGGCTAACGTAGATCAACCGAGAAGCCAAAAATGTCAAAAATTTATGAAGTACCAGTAAAAGGTTGTAATTGTGTGATAAAATTCATACAAATTGTTATTCAGACACTGAAACTCATAAATTGGTAATTGGGTCTTCAGATGGAAGTAATGCAATTGCATGGAATCCCTGACTTGCTTGAGACCTAGACATGATGGTATTTACCTTATAGTTCCAAGGACTGTGACTACCCGTATATACCGAGGGTATAACTGCAGCTCTTTACTAGCAGTATATACGAGTAAATCTAAGACTTGAAATTATAAGCATAAATGCTATCCAGATGATGAATTCGAATGTAGTTGATATTATTTTTAAATTCTGGTTGAGAGCTGATGAGTTGATTTGGATTCTGATAGAAAAATGATGATTCCTGAATTTTGGTTGAAATGTAATAAGCTGAGCAAAACCACAATGAGGATGAATGGGACAAGTCCCTATGATGATGTTCATAACTGGAATGACGTTAATGACTACAACAAATCACTATGAGATTAGTGGATTGTGCTGACAGATTGCTGCTGTTAACACATGACCCAGTGGATCAAGTTAAGGGATGTCAAATTAAAAATCTGTATAATTGAAAATTCCCATGGAGGACTGTTCAGATAGAAATTTCGGTCTAATGGACCATTATTGTGATAAGGATTTGAATGATATGATCTGAGTGAATTGTTACATGATGATGAGTTCTTTATAAGGGATTTTAATCCCAAGATTCTGTTGGGTTCACCAGACTATAAGGAACCCCAGAATCAGTTGGATCTTAAGGGAAAGAGTTCTCCTCTAATTTTGCAAGATGAGGACATCTCGCATTTTTTTTAAAGTGGGATAGAATGTAAGATTCCTCCCTCCGGCTTTTGAGGTGTGTAGGTGTAATAACCTCCCCTTCTGATCTTATAATTATTTCCCTCTCTGAAATAAAAGAAAGATCTTGTTTTACCTTGTTTTGGCCTAGAGAGAGAAAATGTCTAGAGGGAGGTGATTCAAAATTGAGATATTTTTGGATATAAATATCCTCCTAGTGTCTGGTTTTCTTACAAATAGAAATTCAAAAATAACTTTCCAATGTGCAATTGGAATTAATTAAAAATAGGTATAAAGAACCTTAGGGTCTAGATTTTGAGAAATTTTTGAATTATGCTCCAATTAAGGTTCCTATATGGACCAATAAGATTAATCCAAATGTAGGGAGGAGATAAATTAAAGAATAAAAGAAAATCCCCCAAAAATGAGTAAATGCTCACATAAGATGAAGAGTTGACTAAGGACAAGGTTTATTAGCTAAAAAAGAAGAGATATTTAGAAGAAATGATGCATTTTTGACACCTCAGTGTGGGGATCTCCCCTCATGAAGGAGGCGCCTATTTCACATGTGTGGAGGAGTTTTAAACTCATAAATAATGAGATATTTTCATCTCTCCTGTTTTAAAGTAAGCTAAACTGACCCAAAAATTTGGTCAAAAATTGACCAAACTGATGTGGAAAATTCTAGATTTAGTTTGCTTGGTTAGACGCTCATTTTTTCCTATAAATAGAAGCCTCCCCCTTTGTAAAAAGTTAAAAGTGTTTATGCACTGTTACTCTACTCCTACCCAGAGCCAATTACATTGATTTCACTTGATAATTCAATTGTTTTTGACTAAATCCTCTCCAAAGAGATTGGTGGCCACTCTTGATCCAAACAAGAGTAGAACCCTCAATCCCTCAAGCCAAAGGAAAGCTCACAAAACTTCATATAAGCTAAAATTTCTACTTTTTAATTTCAAATCTATGGTTTTCTGATTTCCTTGATTTTGTTAATAGTTGATTAAAGTGAATCCTGATGATGAAAAGGCTACCCTCTTCTCTTCCTTAAGAATTCAGCCCTTCTTTATCCTAAAATGAGTAACAAATAAATTGATTAAACTTTTCTTATTGTTTACTCACTAGAAAGTGAAAATTGAGTAGATTAGAGTACTTTACTTCAAATTGGGGTTATTTTAAATTGAAAATAGAATGTTAAAAATTGAGAAATTCTCAACCATACAAAGGAGGTTATGGCAAAATTTTCTAAAATTTTGTGAAAAATAAAGTTATTTTTATGTTATTCTAAAAGAGTAATTCCCACCGTTTGTGCATTCTAAAAGAAATATTTTTATTTACTCCATGTACATATTCACCTATGAATATGCATGGATATCATTGATATTAATTATTAAAATTAATTTCTATGTATAGAAAGATGCATATTGGAAATCTTTTTATTATAAAAGTGTTGTTTTCATTGAATTTAAATTCTATGCATAGAAAGATGTATATTGAAATTTTTTTAATTATAAAAGTGTTATTTTCATTGAAATTAATTTCTATGCACAGAAAGATGTATATTGGAAATCTTTTTATTATAAAAGTGTTGTTTTCATTGAATTTAAATTCTATGCATATAGAAAGATGCATATTGGAATTTTTTTGTTATAAAAGTGTTTTTTCATTGAAATTAATTTCTATGCATAGAAAGATGCATATTGAAAATATTTTTATTATAAAAGTGTTGTTTTCATTGAATTTAAATTCTATGCATAGAAAGATGCATATTGGAAAATTTTTTATTATAAAAGTGTTATTTTCATTGAATTTAATTTCTATGCATAGAAAGATGCATAATGAAAATTTTTATTATAAAAGTGTTGTTTTCATTGAATTTAATTTCTATGCATAGAAAGATGCATAATGAAAATTTTTATTAAAAAAGTGTTGTTTTCATTGAATTTAATTTCTATACATAGAAAGATGCATAATGGAAATTTTAATTATAAAAGTATTGCTTTCATTAAAATTGATTTTATGCATAGAAAGATGCATAAAAGATTTATTTTTATTTCAAAAGTGTTATTCTAATCAAAATTGATTTTATGCATAGAAAGATGCATAAAGGATTTAGTTTTCTTTCAAAAGTGTTATTCTCATTAAAATTGATTTTATGCATAGAAAGATGCATAAAAGGATTTATTTTTATTGCAAAAGTGTTATTCTCATTAAAATTGATTTTATGCATAGAAAGATGCATAAAGGATTTATTTTTCTTTCAAAAGTGTTATTCTCATTAAAATTGATTTTATGCATAGAAAGATGCATAAAGGATTTATTTTTATTTCAAAAGTGTTATTCTCATTAAAATTGATTTTATGCCTAGAAAGATGCATAAAGGATTTATTTTTATTTCAAAAGTGTTATTTTTCTTAAAATTGAATTTATGCATAAATAGATGCATAAAAGGATTTTTATAAAAGGATTTTTATAAAAGTGTTATTCCCACTGAAGTTGATTTTTATGCATAAATAGATACGTAAAGAATCTTTATATCAAAAATTAGAACTCTCTTACATTCTATGAATAGATGTGAATGGATGGATGGATGTGATGTGAATAGAGGTGATGAGATGTGAGGTGAATAGATGTGACGAGATGTGATGAGAATCAGATAAGTGTGAATGAATGGATGGGTGGTTGTGATGTGAATAGAGGTGATGAGATGTGAGGTGAATAGATGTGATGAAATGTGATGTGAATCAGATAGATGTGATGGATGGATGGATGTGATGTGAATAGAGTTGATGAGATGTGAGGTGAATAGATGTGATGAGATGTGATGTGAATAAGATAGATGTGAATGGATGGATGGATGTGATGTGAATAGAGGTGATGAGATGTGAGGTGAATAGATGTGATGAGATGTGATGTGAATCAGATAGATGTGAATGGATGGATGGATGGATGTGATGTGAATAGAGGTGATGAGATGTGAGGTGAATAGATGTGATGTGAATCAGATAGATGTGAATGGATGGATGGATGTGATGTGAATACAGGTGATGAGATATGAGGTGAATAGATGTGATCAGATATGATGTGAATAGAGGTGATGAGATGTGGGGTGAATAGATGTGATGAGACGTGATGCGAATAGAGGTGATGAGATGTGAGGTGAATAGATTTGATGAGATGTGATGTGAATCAGATAGATTTGAATGGATGGATGTGATGTTAATAGAGGTGATGAGATGTGAGGTGAATAGATTTGATGAGATGTGATGTGAACCAGATAGATTTGAATGGATGGATGTGATGTTAATAGAGGTGATGAGATGTGAGGTGAGAAGATGTAATGTGAATGTAGCCATGTCTTTCTTCAGTAGGTAAACCCTTCCATTTTAATGAGGGATTCCACTGAAGAACATTTTAATGAGGGATTCCACCCTTTCTCTAGTAACCAATACTCCATGCTTTTGTCATTCATGGGAGGCAAGTCATCTTGTATTTCTACTATTGGCCCAACAAATGCTTTTGATTGAGAGACATGAACATATCATGTATATGTCTAGTTACCGATAACATCAACTTGTAAGCCACATGTCCCACTCTTCTCTCCACTTTCTATGGACCATAATATCTATGAGCCAATTTAGTGTTGGTACTTCCCTTGAGAGATACATATCTTTATTTGGGAATGTGCAAAAGCACCCCATTCCCTTCTTTAAACTCCACAAATCTCCTATGGGCTTGTGCATAATTGCTTCATACTCCTTTGAGAAAGCTTTAAGTTGTCCTTGCATTGTTGTAGAAGAGTTTGCATCTTTTCAACCTCATCCTTTGCATTTGGATTCGCAACCTCTTGTCTAGTAATCACCATTGGTGTATTCACCTTGTATCCATAGTTAGATGGCCTCAAAATGCGACATTCCAATGCTAACGTGATTTGTACTATTGTAAGGAAATTTTGCCAAAGGCAACCAATCGCCCCATGCATATTGGATATCATGACCATAACTTCTCCACCCACTTATTGACTCTCTCCATTTACGCATCCATTTCTGGGTGGGTGCTAAGAGTCAATTTGGTTCCCATAAGTTCAAATAGTGTCCTCCAAAATGAACGCATAAATTTGGCATTTCTATCACTCACAATTTGTTGAGGCATTCCATGTGTTTTGAACACATACTCTACAAATTTCCTTCCAGCCATAGATGTTGTGTATGTGCACTTGGAAGGAGCTAAATGTTCCACCACTACAAACATACTATCCCAACCCTTCCTTGTATTGAGAAAGTCGCGTGATAAAATCCATGGATATGTGCATCCATTTACCTTCGAGAATAGTCAAGGGTTGAAGTAAACATCGTGGTTTATGTGTTGGATCCTTATTTAGTTTTGACATGGCAAACATCTTGTCACATATGCATGCACATCTCTCCATATACCCTTCCAAAAGAGACTCTTTCTTATCTTGTCAAAGGTTTTGTACCCAAATGCCTTGCTATAGGTGTTGCATGCATCTCTTCCATCACCTTGTATGATGAAGTACGTATGTTAACCTATGGCGGACATTGAGACGTATTACTTTTTACATCATATAATTATTTTACGTATTCTGAGTCATGGGCCGGGCTTGTCGGCACCACATGTAAAGGGTAAGGGGATTGGGTGATCGCTGATGAGAGACGCGCCTCGAATTTCATCAGGATAAGGGTTAGGATTGGCCGGCCATGTGTGAACGGCCAGGTCACATATAAAAGTCAAATGTAACCTAAAACCTCTCATTCTCTAAGTGTTGAATACAAGGAGTGCTCTTGCTTCATCTTCTCCCACAGGTGTGTGTGTGTGAGAGAGAGGGAGAGAGTGTGTAGCGGTAGAGGCATTGCATGGTGGCACGGCAACGACAAGGCGGTAGAGCGGTGGCGGCAGCTCCTTCTTCATTGCGGCGCGAGAATCCTTCACGACGGCGGTTTGAGTGGTGAGTGACACACCATTGCTCCCTGTTTTGAGCTTGTTGGTTTCCTGGTTGTGTGCTTGCAGCCATTCGTGGTTCAGACATGGTGCTTGGCAAGTCCCTAGCTCCGACGTGTGCGATAAAAGCGCACATTTTTGGCGCTGCTGTCGGGGAACTACCCTGCACCAAGCTCCAGATGCAGCTCGGCCTGCTGTTTGAAGGCTATTTTATCCTATAGGAAAGGCAAAGAGAGGCGTGTTTGTGTGTCTGCTGTTTTTCAGTCATTTTTCAGTGCTGTTATCTTCATTTTCTACACATTCCACTAGGCGTTTAGCTGTTAGTGTGTGCGTGTGCGCGTTCAATCAGAGGGCAAAAGAGCTACGCCGCGGTGGCGGTAAGCGGCCATGTCAAAACATTATCCTCAAGATTTTTTTCTAAAAATATTTTTTAAGTATTAAAAAAAACTAATAAAAAAACAACCAAAAATAAAAAACATAAAAAAAAAATCAACCCAACCGCGTGGAAATAAAATTTTTATTGGAAAAAAAATTCGAAAAAGAAAAAACCCCCAATTGACCCCGACCCCGACCTCGATCTTTTGATATATAATATAGGAGAGTGAGCCTCCATAGCTTTCTCTTAAGTGAGAGCTTAAGGGGAGTGAAGCTCTCTATATAGTCTACCCCCCAAGGAGTGGAGTGGGCATGTGGGACAAAGCCTTCGACTTTCCCCCCATAGGCAAATGGAGTGTTCTGAGGACCACGGGAGCTCCGGATAGGCGAACACTGTGTTGTAAAGCACGCTAGGATCCCTTGAACGATACGCTCGTCTTGAGCTATCACACGCCTTAGTCCAGTTTTGACCATAAGTAAGGGAGTAAAAACGGGTTGAAAACAAAACAAAAACATGTAAAAACGAGGTGCGAAACACTTGAGAAACCACTTGTGTGGGCTTCAAGGGTAGTTACCTCGTAGTTACCAACACCCATATAGGATACCCACGTCACATGCATCTACGCTCTCGTCGGGTGCTAGAGTCTAAGCAACTAGAAGGCGTTTCAGATCCCTCCACATTAGCATCTTGGCCTTCAGTTGGAACCCAAGGAAGTGCAGCCCAAGATCCACGAATAGCAGCTAGTGACTCGTCCTTTGACTTTGAAGTCATGGAAGGGAATCCTACCCATAACTCTGAGGAAGCAGGCCAAAACATGCCAGTTTGGGCCCCACAACCCGGATCTAGCATGTTTAGTCGTCTAATAGAGACTTTTAGTAGAGCTACGCGCTCTGAACCTGCAAGACAAGTGAAGTAAACGAATGAGGTGGGGAAGTAGATTCGCCATTCACATCTCATGTAGACACTGTCCTCCCAAAGAGTGTCCATGTGGATATTCTACCCACTTCATTTAATGAAGGCCCTACTGAGCTACCACCTTTTGACACTTTTCCTAAAGTAGAGGCCCTAGAAGTCAAACCACAAGAAGTGACATTGCGTCCACTTCGAGAGAACCTTTTGGCATGCCAAGTTTAGATGGGATATTTCTCAATGAAAATTGGGAATATGACCTACACACGGAGACTCTGATTGACCTATACACGGGTTACACATGCCATGTGGGTTGGTTAGAAGTCATACAATCTACATCTAGTGCCACCAATCTAGATGAACAACAACAAATGATATGTGAAGTTATCCATAGAATTATCCAATTCTTCGAGAGGCAGAATAGGGGAGTGAACCTAGTTTGAACTGGCCCTATGAGATTTTTGGATGTGGGCAAGGCTAAACAACCAACCTTGTCGCAATTGGAGACTCCCTTGGTGAGTCTCGTAGATCCTTCGTATGTTGTTTCGCCTGGAGTCTCAATGCAGGTTGAGCCTACGAGCAATAACTTTAGCTTTCCAACTTTGGCTCAACTTTCCATTAGGGAATCCACAATGCCTACTCCGATGATGAACATGACGGAAAGTGCACCCGCTACCATTGTAGTTAGTACAACACCGCTACCTAGTGGTACAATACCTACAACAGTGCGTACCAGTACATAACGACCATATGTACCTATCGCTACTCATGCTCATGTAGCTCCTACGCCTCCTGTTATGCCAATGGCGTATGCTCCACGAATGCCTTATTAGAACCCTTATCCCAGAGGAGCTATGCCTAGTCACATATCATATCCTGCGTCAGCTACATATATACCAAGACCAATGCCAACTCCTGTCAACCAGGCCATCCTAGAAGTGCCTCCACCAGCTTTGCTTGCCCACTTAGGTGATCTAGCAGCGTTTGCTCAAACGATCGGATGATCTATTACGGAAAACATGCGTGGCATACCTGAGAGAGAGCCTAGAAGCAAGGCGGTACAAGTTGCCAAGCTCACTCAGAACTTCAGTGGTAACAAAGATGTTAGGAAGAACATTGAAGTTTTTTAACACGTGTGTGATTCCTTGGAAGAGCACAATGAGCTACATAAGTGTAAAGCCTTAGAACCTTGAGTGAAAAAGCCAGAGATTGGTATCGAACTTTAAGGGTTGAAGAGCATACTCACTATCCCACTCTCAAGAGATTGTTCTTGAAAGAATACATACGTGAGGGTGTGCTTTGGGGTGTAGCATCTCAACTCCAAAAAGATGAACGCGAGGAGGAAGAGTCAATGAGTTAGTTGACTAAAGCATCTAAATTTTCGCTGTATTCCCAATGAGCGCTTCAATAACAACCAACTTCTTGATAGATTCATTTGAGGATTGTGCCACGAGGACATATACAATGGCCTAGTCATTAGAGGTCTTACGACGTGGGAAGCAGTCACTGCCAATGCAATCCAGTTAGAAGACAACTTGATGATTGCAGGTAAAAAGGTGTCTTCGGAGACAAAGTATGTTAGTTCGCAAATATCTGGGCACGAGTCAATGACTGTAAAACCTATTGCCAAGGAGCCCAAGATATCCAAAATGTCTATAGCTGACCTTACTAAGGCTCTCCAAGAATACTTTAGGGGTAATCGAGCTCCACAAAATAGCCATATGTACCCAAGAAGAGAGCAACAATGGTGTTCGGTTTGCTTAGGACTAGGAATCCCAGCATCCAACTTAAATAACCTGCCTTCTTTCTTGCCTTTGGCAATGACTCTACATCCATTTACGTAGTCCAAAGTACCCTGTTCTGGCGTACTTTCCAAGGCTTCAAATTGCAATGTAGTGGTTCAATCAAGTGTGGATAACTTGCATTGACACCTAAACAAGCTCAATGTTTCATATCAACACCAACCAAGGTGCATACATACCAAAATTATCAAATCCCCTTCTCTGTTTTGAGAAAAACCAATAGTAAAAGTGCTCTAATTCCTTTGATTATTGTCCAAATTGAGAGACCAGGCATTCATTAGCTTAGAAATGATGTCTACTAACTCCATGTAAAAGTAATGAGACCAATTGTTTAAGTTGAGAGAGTAATTAGCCGATTAATAACCCTTTGTTTCACTAATCACTATAGACAGTCTGTTTAATCAGCTCATAATCAGCTCCATAATGCATAATTGTTCCAACCAACCACATAGCAACCTTCTCAAGTATGTGCATCACAAAATTTCTAAGCAAATTTTGGGTTTAATCAATCACAAAAGTAGAATTTGGCCTCCACCTTGCATGGTATTGAAAATTATGCTATGTTTCTTCACTTCTGTCTGTGCCGCCTGCTGCTATAGGGGTGATTTGACAAGTTTATAATGGCAATTGAAAGCATAAGTAGATGCCCAACACTCCTAGGCATGTACCCAATCAATCAATGTAGTGATTTTTACAAAAAAACCAGCTCCAATTTCATCCACAATGGACATCTCTTCTCTGTTTTTGTGAGGGCTTCAAAACAGTGAATTTCCACTCACTAATATGCATCAACTTTGCTCCAAATTCAATGTAGGGCTTGCACATGAGTTGCCAATACATTCCCATTTACCAGATACATGATTCTTTGTTAGATTTGCAACTATTTGCCTCATACATTCACCACACTCAAGCTTCAATGGAGAGCTTGCAAAACAGAAATTTTCTTTGCTTTGGGCACACCATTATCTTCATGGGAGTTGTTTATATGTGAGAAGCAATCATAGGGTGCTTAGATACTTCTTATCTCATCCCAATCTATCTCCAAAACAAAGCAAGTGGGTGGCTACCTCTTTCACAGATGTGGGCTTGTTCATTGTATGCAATTTCAAAATTGCATAAGTATTGGGTCATGGACATTTAAGAGGAGTGTCTCTTGGATGAGGAGGTGTCTCAAATGGTGCAAGAATTATAGCAAGGTACCCATGAAGATTTGCCACATTATGAGCTCAAAATGTTCTTTTATACCATAAGGACAAGGTTTACCTTGTACGTTGTGCGCTTTTACCGCACATGTCGGAGCTAGGGACTTGCCAAGCACCGTGTGCGAGCCACGAATGGTTGCAACAAGCACACAACCAGGAAACCAGCAAGCTCAAAACAGGGAGCAATGGTGTGTCACTCACCACTCAGACCGCCATGGATTCTTGCACCGCGATGAAGAAGGAGCCACCACCACCGCTCTACCGCCTCGTCGTCGTCGGCGTGCCGCCATGCAATGCTCTACCGCTACACACTCTCTCCCTCTCTCACACACACACACACACCCACGGGAGAAGGAGATGGAGAAGATGAAGCAAGAGCACTCCTTGTATTCAACACTTAGAGAATGAGAGGTTTTAGGTTACATTTGACTTTTATATGTGACCTGGCCATTCACACATGGGCGCCCACACATGGCCGGCCGATCCTAACCCTTATCCTGATGAAATTAGAGGTGCGCCTCTCATCGGCGATCACCCAATCCCCTTACCCTTTACATGTGGTGCCGACAAGCTCGGCCCATGACTCAGAATACGTAAAATAATTATATGATGTAAAAAGTAATATGTCTCAATGTCCACCATAGGTTAACATGCCCCCCTTCCTGATGTAGATTCCGTCCTCTCGGAAGCTATGGTATGGTAAGCTCAACAGGGTTTGTTGAGGTAGATTGTATCTGCAAAACAGGGAAGTAGAGTGAAAGCATGCTTGGTCTTCAAAAGATATAGAGTGTATCAAAAATAAAATTAAGCATGTTAGACCACAATGGAAGTATGCCATGAGAACCTAGTTTAAGAGGTCACATTGAGGAGCTAGCGTAGCAAAGTAACAGGAGTTTAAAATTATTGAAAGTAATTCATCAAGAGTTAGTCGAAGGTTAATCAAGGTCTACAATTGGCCTAAGTTAAAGAAAATTACCAAGCTTAATAAATAAACATATGACCACAATGTGTCTATTCTCAGAACAAGCTAATCCCAAGAGCCTAAGGACACAAGAGACATCAGAGTTATAGGAGTCTTGCCTTTATTTCTTTTATGCACGTGACAATTTTTACAAACAATGGGCGACCTCCCTAAAGCAAAACTAGCATCGATCCTGGTGCCATGTTTACCACAAGGCCTTCTCCAAGAATCTACTAGCTCACCTTAGGCAAGGCTACCCCCTACCAACCCAGGGCATCGGTCTGGAGTGGAATACTCCTCACCTACCAAGTGTTAATAGGGCGATAGGGTGACATGAAAGCATATATAACAGACTTACATTGCCATTTTTGTAGGCCTTTCTTTTTATTTTTTATATTTCTCTTTGGATTTTTGCTCCCAAATTATCATACGTTCTTACATTCTTTTGACAAAGGGGTAGAAGCTATGTCTTAGAGGTCAACACACACGGCCCGGTTTATTCAAGCATTAAGATGGTTTTAACCCTAGACCTAAGATAACCATATTCCAAGGTTAACTAAAGACATTTGCATTCCCAAGAATTTCTAAAATAAGGTTAAACTCATTAAGGATTTACACTAACACCTTAGGCAACTTCAAAAACTAAGTAGTGCTTTGACAGATTCCATGTGGTCATGCATTATAGTTCATGCAATTAATTGAACAGTAAAAATGAAAGAGAGTGGGCATGGAAGAATTACACCTCTATTTTGGAGATCTCCTTGATTCGATGAGAAATGCCCGCAATTTGATGTAGATATCCATGTATGAACATTGCGACAGTCTCAGGACTATGAAAGTGAACCCACCTCAAACTTTTCAACCTGTACAATTAACTAACAAGCACTATACCTCAAGAGGCACATCAGTGGGAAAAAATAAGGACTCGTTCAAGGACACAAAACTAGAAACAACTTGAAGACACTAACCTACCTACCAGTCACCACACTAATACTGAGGATCAAGGTAAGAGGATGTTGTAGATTCCTGGCTGTAGCCCTAAGGCTAAGCCTCTATCCACATCATCTAAATAAATAAAATCAGCCTCGGTAGTGCCATGAGTCTCATCCGTCCATTCATCATCACATATATCTTCTTCGTCCTCCCATCCACATAGACTCGTCAAGAATGTAACTATGCGAGGATAGTCATCCTATGGAAAAGTAAAGACTTGGGCTATCGGGGATACGTCCTCTATGAAGTAGGGGTCAGTCGTGGTCAATAGGCAAATTAGCCATTCTAATTCCTCAACATTTCCCTCGCTTTGGCTAGTACATCTATATGAGCCAATTCGGTTTTAATTATAGGATAGCACATGTGAAATATTTGAGAAAGGTACAGATGATACCTCTCACCAAAGGTGGGAGTGGATGAAGTGTGTGATGCTCGTGCATCTACCATATCTGCAAACACAGATATAGCATCAGTAGGTTCATGAAGACAGGTCAATTCTTGTTTCTAATTGTGTGCGGATAACTCTCCTCTTAATGTGCTCTTGCTCTTTTTACTATCTATCTATATATATATATATATATATATATATATATTCTTTTCTTTTCTTTTCTTTTGTTTTGTATGAAGCTATATATATACATTCCCTCGAATTTGGAAGTTACATGGTCAGGGGAGAAGGTTAGGGAGGAAGTAATAGAATGTCGAACATGAGTCCCCCCTTCCTTGGGTAGATCATATTTTTTGCAATGATGTTGTAGCCCCTTGGAACCAATTTGTCCAGTGGGTTATAGGTGGTGATGTAGGCAGATAGCTTTTTATGACCCTTGTGGCCACGTCAAATTGCAGAGATGGTAGTGTACGCTCCCATGAACGAACGGAGGATATGGCTTTCGACGATACATTTACAAGGGGAGACGTAGACTCATTGGTTTCTTGGTGGGTATTGACAAGGGTAGGTGTAGAGCCTGCAGAAACTTCTATATCAATGTGTGAATGACATGAGGGACTTGAAGCTTCTTGTGACTCCCCCATTCCTGAGCTAGATGGTATCGATCGATATCGTTTGGGAATCCAAACTAGCTCTGGAAGAAGTGGTGTGGAGTACTCCGTTACCTTTCCCTTACCACAGTCTTGAATTGTGGCAACATTTGCTTACAAGATTTTACAGGCAATGCAGAGGAATTCAGCTTATGTTTAGGGACCCAAATCTGGTCATTCCCTTCGTAGTACCCTTGGGCTACTAATAATATTTTAGGAATCCAACGTGATGTTACCTTGTCTTTTCTAGGGCGGGTAGCTGCTTTCCTACTACGAGGCTTCTTGTCTGAAACGAGATTGAGCAGTAGAGGTAGCTGTTAGCGAAGCTTTTGGAACCCATTTGTATGTACTCTTCGGTAAAGTAAGCGGAGCCTTGGGGACCACACTGCCTGTCTCCACTCTTGGCGTTGAAGCGTTAGAGGGGTGGCAAACAATCAAAGATGGTGTAGCCACTTGACTTTGTGACTTTTCCTTATCTATTTTGTCCAAATTTGATGGCTTAGATGCGGGACCCTGAGTGGTCAGGCTGAGAGCTGGTTCTTGCGTTGTAACTCGCCTGGTTGCCCAATCAATATTGCACTTGGTGGCTAACATCCATTTGCGCCCTAAGTTTACAGTTCCCTCTATGGTACCAGCAGCAGAGCAGGCATAACCAAAAAGCTTTGAACCACAGTCCCCTTGTCATAGGCAACAGGAGTGTACAGAATTCCCGAGACAGTGGTTTTCTTCTTATTGATACCCTTAACTTGGATGGTACTCTTGGATAAGGGTGGTTTTCCAAGTTGACACCACACTCCATATGACAACAAATTGTGTTGAGCTCCCGTATCCAATAATGCATTATATAGCACCTCCCCGTAAGGACTCTGTAGCTCAATTGGAGGCGGGTCAGATTCTAGTGAATCCTCCTCTGCCTCCTCGAAAAAGGCTTGCGTGATCCCCAAGTTGGCCTCTCGTTGGTGCTTAATACGCTGCTGGCGTTCTTTAGCTTCAACTCTCGCTTGTATCTTCTTAATTTAGCTGCCTTCTTTTGATGGATTGCATGTAATTCCTCTTGGCTTAGGGGGTCATAGTACCTTTTGAATTTACTCCCATTGAGGAATCCAACGGTTTCAACTCCGTCGAGAGTCTCCACTCGGATGGTACCTTGCGGGGTAATTTCACATACTTTGTATGGTCCCTTACCAGCATATTTTAGCTTCTTCTTTTCTTTACGCACTCCATACATCAGGACTTTATCCCCAACTTTGATGTCCTTGTCTTTCAAGTGGTGATCAAACCATTTCTTCCTTCTATCCTTCTCTACAAGGGCATTATACACCGCCAATTGTCTTTCTTCGTCTAACCGCTCAAGGATATACAAACGCTCTACTAAGGGATTACCATCCCAACCCTCTTGAGTAGCAACACGAAGACTAGGAATGACAAATTCCCACAACATGATTGCTTCTTGGCCATATACCATCTTGAATGGTGTAACCACTTTGTACGCAGTACGATAAAGTTGACGTAAGTTTTAGATCCCAATTCATGCGATGAGCCTCAACTGTCTTTGTCAGAATAGAGATTAAGGTCTTGGTACTCTCGGCTTGGCCATTCGCTTGCGGATAATAAGGAGTAGATTTATAATGGGATATCATGAAATTTGTTGTGAGCTCCTTAATCACTTCATTTATAAAATGCGTACCATTGTCGCTCACAAGTTCAAAAGGACAACTGAAGCATGTGATTATATTTTCAAACAGGAACTTGGCTGTTGTCCTCGCATCTGCCTTATGTGTCGCTTTCGCTTCATCCCATTTGGTCACATAGTCAGTAATATAGCGAGATTGTGTGTTACGGGCTGCTGGGCTAATTGGACCTACAAAGTCTAAACCCCACTTTTCAAACGGTTGGTTTACTTTAATTGAATGTAGGGGCATCTGATCTTTCTGCTGGGGTTTCTTGTAGTAGCGTTGGCATTCATCACAACCCTTCACAAAAAGTGATGCATCTTGGAACATAGTGGGCCACCAATACCCTGAGATTGCAATATCTTTCGTGCAGTTAAGTCTCCTGAAAAGTGACCACCGGCTACGCCCATATGTGCCTCCTGCAAAATATATAGATACTCATCCTCTCGGGCACAACGCCTAAGAACGTCATCCTTTCCTTTTTTATAAAGAGTCCCGGCCATTAGGCAATAGGGTTCGCATTCTTTGATCACAGCTTTCGAGCTAGATCTTTACGAAGCTCTTTGGGTGGAAAACCATTAACCAAGAAGTTAACAATCTTTTCACTCCATTCAGGCATTCTCTCTACCATGAACAAGGAAGTGTCAAGTAAGTTAACAATCTTTTCACTCCATTCAGGCATTGTCTCCACCATGAACAAGGAAGTGTCAGCATCATCAACTCCCGTAGGAGCTTTACCATTAGGTATGCGAGACAAATGATCAGCCATGGCATGTTTTTTGCCAGGTCTCACAACAACAATGAAATCAAACTCAAGAAGAATCAACCATCGTGTGATTCTTCCTGTGGAGCATGGTTTGTTCACCAGATACAACAATGCTTGATGATCCACATAGAAAACAAACTTGGTGGCAAGAAGGTAATAACAAAATTTCTTTACTGCATATATCATTGCCAACCCTTCTCGCTCCGTAGTGGTGTAGTTCATTTCAGCGTTGTTCAACTGGCGGCAGCGAGACTGGCAAAGCTAATGGGGTAGTCTAGTTTATGTTCTCCAGATTCGCAAGATTGGAGCACTTGCCAAGGCCTTCTTTAATAACTCGTATGCATGGTCACAATCTTCGGTCCAAATAAACTCGATGAGAAGCTTGTACAATGGTCGAGCTATCTCAGCGAAGAATAAAATAAACCTTCGATAATAACTAACATGGCCCATAAAGTGATGGACTCCCTTATAGGGGCGATTCCAGAATGACCTTGATTTTACTTTTGTCAATGGAAATCCCATTTTTTGGACACTATATGCCCTAGAATAACTCCGTGTTTAACCTAGAATTGGCATTTGAAAGGATTCAATGAGATGCGATATAATCTACACCTTTCAAATGCTTTTCGTAAAGACATCAAGTGCTCGTCCCAAGAGGAATGAACACAAAGATCATCTAAGAAGGCTTCACAAAAGTCCCTTAGATATTCCTTAAAAGCTGTGTTTATCAATCGTTGGAATGTTGCTGGTACATTGGTTAAGCCAAAGGCCATGACGCGAAAGGCAAACAGTCCAAACTGCATTATAAAAGCTATTTTAGCTTGGTCCTCTCTACTGCAATTGTGATCTGATTATAACCAGAGTACCCGTCTAGAAAGCTATAAGCCTCCTTGCCTGCAACTCTTTTAAGCACATGTTCCGAATACGGCAAGGGGTAATGATCTCTTCTGGTGGTTGCATTAACCTTTTTGAGATCAACACACACTCTGAGTTTTCCATTTTTCTTTGGTACAATGACTATCGGAGAAACCCATTCTGAGTGCTCAATAGGGTATATGAATCCACATTTTATAAGCTTTTCAATTTTCTCTTGTACAATCTTTGCATACTTACGATTCATTGGGTAGGGACGTTGCTGGACTGGTTTAGCAGTGCTAATCATTGGAATGGTGTGTTGCACCATAGAGGATGGAACACCCTTAATATCATGGTATGTCCAAGCAAATATGTCCTTGAATTCTTCAAGAAGCATCTTAAGTATAGCCTCTTCCGTCTTGGTGAGGTCTTGAGCAATAAAAACTGGTTTAGACTCCTTACCTAGATCTGCTAGTTCTATCTCCCTAACTACCGCCGTCGGGCCATCGTAGACACCACTACTCCCATTGGTAGGCATTCGTTGGGCTTTTGTGTAGACGACTTTACGTTTCCCCGTGGTAAAAGATTTGAAATGCTCGGGTGCGGGGTGTAAGTCTACCGGTTCTTGTTGTGCCATGCTTTTTTCTTTAATTTCCGCTTCCTTTTGTTGCTGAGCTAACTCTCGGTTTTGATGCCTTCTCGCAGTACTACTTAGTTTCGGCTTCTCGTCGATTTCTAATTGGGCGATGTCATGAGGTTGCGGACTACACCACATGACACTTTGGAGGTATTCTCCCGAATTATCCACTAACTTCCAATGAGGGTCATATGCTCCTACATAACTAAGCCATTCTGCAGTGGATCTCTCTTTGTTTATTCTAGCTCGTACATTAGCTCGATAGCATTGCAATCAGCCATGTTCTCTAAAAGCCAAAATGTGTTATAGGACATTGACATGTGGCATAAAAGAATTGGACATGTGAACATACAAAGGTTAAAGAACATGCAGGCAACATGCATTGTTAGTGGGCTGCCTAGATTCAAGTATGATGGGAATATGCATGTCTATGATGCTTGTCAGTTTGGAAAGCAAGCAAGGTTGCCATTTCCTAAAGAAGGCAACATGAGTAGCAGGCCACTTGAGATGGGGTCTTGCACAAAACCCATCCATTAAAGGCAGCTTGTATTATGTGACATTCATTGATGATTTCAACAGAATGACTTGGATTTACTTTCTCAGAGAGAAAAGTGAAGTGCTGGGAAAGTTTATGGACTTCAAAGTTTTTGCAGAGAAGCAATATGGCTCTTGGATAAAATGTTTGAGGACAGATGGAGGTGGTGAATACACCTCACATGCTTTTGAGAATTTCTTGAGAAAGCATGGCATAAGAAGGCAGCTAACTTGCAAGTACACACCTCAGCAAAATGGTGTTGCTGCTGAGAGGAAAAATAAAGTCATTTGTGATGTGGCTAGGGCAATGCTCAATGAAAAAAGCATGTCAGACTATTATTGGGCAGAAGCATGTGCCACAGCGGTGTATGTACTTAATAAGACACCCACAACAGCCATACATGGAAGTATGCGAGAGATGCGTCTTACAGGTTTTAGGCCAGACATTGGACACCTCAAAGTGTTTGGTAGCATAGCTTATGTGCATGTGCCAGATGAGGGAAGGAGGAAGTTGGATCCTAAGGTAGAAAAGTGCATTTTTGTTGGGTATGCACAGGATCGCAAGGCATATAGATGTCACAATCCACAAACTAGGTAGAAAAGTGCATTTTTGTTGGGTATGCACAGGATCGCAGGGCATATAGATGTCACAATCCACAAACTAGGCAAGTGGTTATCTCACGAGATGTGGTGTTTGATGAACTTGCTAGTTGGTACAAGGCAAAGGATGAGGGTGTCATTGATTCCGTTGATGCTGATGTGCATGTGAACTTGCCAAAAGCAAGTTCTATTTCTATGTCTGGGCCAGCAGAGTTTGAGAGTAGCACTATACGTCCATGGTCAGGACGCTTGAGACATGAGAGTGTGAGCACTAGGAGTAGTGCTGTGGATAAAGGAAAAAAGAAGGTTGAAGGAATTGGCATTACAGGTTATGAGTCGTCAAGTTCAGAAAGTTTGGATGAGAAACTTGGCATACCAATTTTATGCACACCAACAAGTGCAAGGCAGGATAGATATGTGCCTCCACATGCTAGAGTGACAGGTGTTCAGAGTGATCCGCATGCATTACAGAGGTCCCAAAGGGTCAGGTATCCAGTTGACAGGTTGACATATCATGACTTTGCTATGCATTACGCATATATGACCTCTTTGGTGAAGCATGCGAAACCTACATGCTATACAGAAGCTATTGGGAAGCATGTATGGGAGAAGGCAATGAATGTTGAGATGGACGCATTGGTTCATAATGAAACTTGGGATTTGGTTGCCTTACCACAAGGCAAAAATGTCATTGGTTGCAAATGGGTTTATAAGGTGAAATGCAAATCAGATGGTTCCATTGAGCGCCATAAGGCACGGTTGGTAGCTAAGGGTTATGCACGGTTGGTAGCTAAGGGTTATGCACAAACCCAAGGCTTGGACTATGATGAAACATTTAGTCCAGTTGCAAAGATGGGAACAGTGAGAGCAGTCATTCTATGGCTATAGCAAATGGTTGGGAAATGCATCAAATGGATGTGAAAAATGCATTTCTAAATGGTGATTTACAAGAGGAAGTTTATATGGCACAGCCATAAGGATATGTACACTCGAGGTACCCCACTCATGTATGCAGATTAAAGAAAGCATTATATGGTTTGAAGCAAGCACCTCGTGCTTGGAGTGATAAGATAAGCCGATATCTTATCTCCCTTGGATTTCAAGTTTCTTCAGCAGATTCTTCACTTTATGTGAAGAAATCAGATCATGGGATTGTCTTACTTGTCATCTATGTGGATGACTTGATTGTCACAGGAGATCATGCTACAGATGTTATGCATGTCAAGAAGGCATTGAGTGGGCAGTTTGATATGAAAGACTTGGGTGAATTGAGATATTTTCTTGGGATTGAAGTGATCAAAGACCATGCAGGGACATGGTTAGTGCAACGCCAATATGCATTGGATATGTTGGCAAAATATGGGATGATAGGGTGTAAGCCAATGAGTACACCTTTGGAGCAGAATGTGAAGCTGTGGGCTGATTTTGGTGGAGTTGGATGATCCATCTATGTATAGAAAGATGGTTGGCAGTCTTATTTACATGACTATCACACCCCCACACCCCCGGATCTCAGTTATAATGTGGGGCTAGTAAGCAAATTTATGCAAAGCCCCAGAAAACCTCATTTGGATGCAGTGAGACGCATTATGCGCTATGTAAAGACCACTGCACATTATGGTCTTCTTTATGAGCATGGTAAAGGCTTGGACAGACGCAGATTGGACAGGTAGCTCATATGACAGGAGGTCTACTAGTGGTTATGCCTTTACATTTGGAAGTGCAGTGGTGAGTTGGAGCAGCAAGAAGCAACCTATTGTTGCTTTATCTAGTACAAAGGCTGAATACAGGGGTGCAGCCATTGCTACATGTGAAGGAGTATGGTTAAAGAGTCTCTTTGGTGGCTAATTTAGGTGAGCCTATTGATGGCAAGGTTGTCATTCATTGTGACAACATGAGCAGCATACAGTTGGCCAAGAATCCAGTTTTTCATACGCGGACCAAACATATAAAGGTCCAATATCATTTTGTCAGAGAGAAAATGTTGGATGGTACAGTGGATTTGCAGTATGTGAAGACTGAAGAGCAGGTGGCCGACATCTTTACAAAGCCACTTAGCAGGGAGAAGTTTGAGTACTTCCGTACTATGTTGGGAGTACATGGGATGAGCTTGAGGGGGAGTGTTGAGAGCTTTGATAGCCCAAGCTCATCTACATCTTCATCTATGGCAGTACATCATCATGAGCTTGAGAGAGGTTGATGAGATTCAAGCTTGATGATGTCAGCTTGTGCTGGTTGCACTATGTGATGGCATGTTAGGTAGTAACATGTGTGAGACATAAATGACCGCATCCAGCTGGTCATAGTGTGTGGACATTAGCTAGGGTTAGCAGTGTGTGGACACAACACATGTAGTGTGTTGTAGATTAGGGATCATGGTTTTATGCATTGTGTGAGAAGGGAGATGGCTTCCCTCTATGGTTAGGGTTTGCTTAATACATTAGGGTTTGCTCTTGTGTGTGTGTCTCCTCTCCCTCTACCTGTTTTTCATCAATATCTCAAGACCTATCTTGATCCTAAATGCCGTTTTATACTCATCACCACTCTTTATCCCCTTAGTTGGTCGTAGTTGGATCTTAAGTCAATCTTTGTGAAGAAACATGCATCTTTCAATTCATCCAAAAGATCATATATCCATGGTATGGGATACTGATTTTTGATAGGGATCTTGTTCAAGTCGCTATAGTCCACACACATCCAAAAGGTACCATCTTTTTTCTTCACAAGAAGTATAAGAGATGGAGATTGACTTGGTTCCACCCAACCTATATCCCCATCAACTCTTGTACTTACCTTACCACTTTATCTTTCTCCACTTTTGACAATCGATATGGTGGCTTATTGATGGGCTAGCATTAGGCTCAAGCTCTATTTCATGATGGAATTCCTTCTTTGGTGGCAAAGCACTTGGGCATGGTAATGCATCCAACAATTTCCTCATGCTCTCAAGCATATCTCCCTTGTTTATCATCACTGCTCTCTTCCTTGTAAAGATGTAACACATACACATAACCTATTTCCTTGGGGTCTCTCTTGAGCTGGGTAGCATTGATGTGATCATAGTGAGATTTGATGCATTAACATTCACCAATGTGGTACCCTTTTCCCCATGCTTAAACCGCATGAAACCTTGCTCCAAATTCATGGTAAAAGAGCCAAGACTTGAGAGCTAAGCACATCCCAAAACCATATCAATGGGCTCCATGTCAAGAACTAATAAATAAGCTTTGCATGTGTAATCTTGTGAGAGCTCTAGGTTCACATTATGACACAACATTGTGCAATCCATAAATGCCCCATTTGCCACTTGTACTTCATGTAAAGTTGCCAAAGATGTGGGTTGTAATTTGAGAATGCACAATGACTTTGCATTGACAAAGCTATGTGTACTTCTTATTTGCTTGATTAGTATATTTTGTTTGGGATCTACCTATAGATTCATGGACTTGTTGTAATATACGAGTATGATCTCTAGTGAAATCATCCACCAAAGCATAAGCCACTCTACCATTGACAAAAATGTGTTGCGTCTTAAGAGCATTTGCACCCTTTAATCTTACATAGGAATCATGAGAGAGAGTGCATAAAGTGGGATTCATGCTTGATCCTTCTTTAGTACACATAGGTGTAGGAAAACCATCATCATAGTCTTTGCATGCCTCATTGTCTTCCTCAGGTTCTTCTTCAATTACTTCCGAGAGAACCATGTTGATAGTGACATTCTTAGCCTTACATGACTTAAGTGCTCTCTATGCCACTTCTCACCACATTTGTAGTAAATACCTTTGCTCCTCAACCCATTAATACGGTCTTACTTCAGAAAAATTCTCTTAATAGCTCCATTGGACGACTTTCCATCCCCGCTTGAAATTTTTGAAGGATTAGAACCAAATTTTTGAAGGATTAGAACCAAATCTGTAATTTTGCTTTGCACCACTTCCATAGACAATTGGATATTTAGGAATGGTGGGAGTTGATGAAGCATCCTTTACACTCTTTCCAAATGTTGAGGCATTATATTTCTTTGTGGGTTTTTAGCTCGCACTGAGGTTTCCTACTAGTAATATATCATTACTAAAAAAAACTATATATGTACGTATCTATATGTGTGTGTATGTGTATATGCATACATACATGCATGCATGCATGCATGCATGTATGTCATATATATGTGTGTGTATGTATTTATGTATGTATATGTGTATGTATGTATGTATATATATATCTATCTATATATGTGTGTGTATATGTATGTATATATATATGTGTGTATACGTAGGTATGTGTGTATATATGTATATATGTATGTATGTATGTGTATATGTATATATGTGTATATGTATGTATATGCATATATGTATATGTATGTGTGTATATACATACATACATACATATATATACATATATGTATATACATACATATACACATACAAATACATATCATCCACACTCTTATGGCTACTTGGGCTCGCATTCAGGGGCCCTCTCGTTCTGCGCAGGCGAAGCGTGTATATTTATGCGGGAATGGGACCATGGCATCCTCTAGGACCACATGTATTACATGGCATCATGATGCTCCTCAGTGGTTGAAATCACCTTACATATTGGGGTGATTCTATTCTCTTCCGGCTTATAGCTGTGATTGTTGAAAGTTTTTCTCATACTTAATAGAAGTCTCTTTCTGAAAAAAAAATAAAAATAAAATACATATACATATGCATATGTATATGTACACACACACACACACACACACACATATGCATATGCATATGTATATGTACACACACACACACACACACACACACACGCATACATATATATGTATGTATGTATCTATATATGTATATATTTATATATATGTTATGTGCGTGTACATACATACATACATATGTGTGTATGTGTGTGTGTGTGTGTGTGGTGAGTTACATTTTGCCTTTTATGTGTGGCTTCTAGGGTTTACACTCTTGGGCGGCCATAGTTAAAAATTAGGTCATAGGGCTCATTCGGCCATTCTAGCTAATGCAAACACCTAATCCACAACTAGTACTCTCCACCTAAGATCTTGTGGTGTGCCTTATGTGTGTGTATGTGTGTATCTTCCTATCTATCTATCAAACTAGCACATTCTCTTCTTCTTCTTCTTCTTCTCCCCTTTCTCTCTAAATAGATGCAAATGAATTAGATAAGAAGACTATAAATATACCATAGGTTCTTGTTTTTTGTATTTTTAAATTCTCCTTAACACTCTAATATTTGAAGGTCCATATCTCTCAAGCCATAACTTAGATCGAGAAGCTTAATTTTTTCAAGTTGTATATAAGTGCAAGATATATAATGATGTGTGAGGTTCCACATGATCGGTAAGGATTACCCTCCCACATAAGCTTGCAATTACATAGAGGGAAAAAAAACCCTACACTTACTTATTGAAGTTTCTTGATCAAAGCTATAACTGGAGAGATAGACTTCAAAAATTGTGTGAAGAGGTAAAGATAAAATTATTCAAAATTAACCACCTTTAAAAAATTGACATGTACACAAGTTTGTGATGATACCTATGCAAGGATAATAATATTTGAGGATATTAAATAGTTATGAGCTTAAATTTCTCAATGTGTTTGGCAACTTCAGGACAATCATTTTTGTAGATATAGAATAGTTATGTAATATTAAAGCCTTAAAATTTTTAATTCGTAGCTCAATTTGAGGAGCTTCTATGTGTGCATGCATGCATGCATGCGTGTGTGTGTGTGAGAGTGAGTGAGTGAGAGAGAGAGAGAGTGTGTGTGTGTGTGAGTGTGAGTGTGTGTGTGTAGGCTAAAAGAGAGAGTGTGTGTGTGTGAGTGAGAGTGTGTGTGTGTGAGTGTGTGTGTAGGCTAAAAGAGAACATTGCATAGCTCGTTGAATGTTGTGCGTGAGTGAGAGTGTGTGTGTGTGAGTGTGAGTGTGTGTGTAGGCTAAAAGAGAACATTGCATAGCTCGTTGAATGTTGTGCTCTCCAGTCACTTTCCTTCATCTGGTCTAGCACACTGTCTACCTGCCCGTCAGTCCTCTAGTCCGGCCTTGTGCTTGTGTGTCCTGTTCTTGCTCGCTATTTCCTTCTCTTCTTGCCGAATCTTCTCTTCCTAACACGGTTGTGTCTGTCTGTGTGTGTGTGTGCATGTTTATCTTCTTTCTATTCACTTGTGCGTCCTAATTTTTTCTCTTGATCTTGTCCTTCGCCGGTTCCCTATAATTGTCTCTTCTTTGGCTCATGTTTTCTTCTTTGCTGCACCTCTCTCTTCTTGTTTGCTTCATCTCCACCTTCTCTTTCAGGCTTGTGTGTCTGTGTGTGATGTCTTGTATATTTTGTGTCTGTTGCGTGTGTTTTCCTTTCCCTTCCTTCATGGCACAACCTATAGCTACTTATCATAGAAGGGAATTGTCTGTTGATCCCAAACCCAGACAATTACATTATGACTTGCAGCCTCTCCGCTGTGACAATCCAGAACTGTAGGAGTTCTACGACACTCTCGAGGAAGGTTTTTTCGACAAGCACGAGATGTGCATGTGCTTGATTTTTGTTTAAAAATCTCGGGTCATGTTCTCTTTGAACCCTATAAATGAGATTGTCCACAAAAAGCAGTAATTCTTTTTTCCCTTGGTAAAATGCCTGCTGGTTGCTCTGCTGCAGTATAGCAGATGTTGGTCAATGGATAAAAGCCATGCTTGGGAGTTGCTTTGTGGAAGGAGCTACACCAAGAGATTTTATGAGGTGATTCTCATTGAATCTAAGAATAAACAAATGCTGTTAGAAAAGTTGTCTTTGTTCTTTGGACAGTAAATGGGGCATGTTTACCCTTGGTCGTCCACCAAGGATTATCAAAATTTTATCAAGAACAGGTGTTGTATGGATCTCCCGGTCTATGTGCACCCTACATTATCTTTTTTGGCTGAATCACTAGGTAAGGTTGTGTGCCCTCCTAGATCCTCTGTTAGTGTAAACAGATTTTGTATCCTTTGGGGATACAGATAAACAAACCCCTGACAGGGTAGCGATGGATGTTGAAATGCAAGGAATCCCAACATGTTTTTTAAAGCTTAAATGGGAAAATTTTGTGGATTCTTGTTTCACTTGTAAAAAGTTTGGACATATGCAATCAAAATGTTCACTGCTTTTATTGTGGTCATGCCCTCTCCTCAAACTGCTCCTACGCCTTCAGTACAAACTCAAAAGGGGAAGAATGTAACTCACTTACAGCATGCAAGCCTATATAAAGGAAAAGAAAAGGTTGCCTTGACAGGCTCTCATTTGTGGTAAAATGCAAAAGATAAAGACGTACTTGATTCTGATGCATGGCAGACTCCCAAAAAACAATAACTCTTAGACAAAGGCCTCTAGTCTCTAGTAACTGGACAGAGGGAGCTTCTACATCTGGTTCGGCTACTCTAGTGCCTGACATTTCAGGCAATATTACAAGAGTAGGTTAGCAGTAGTGTGAGAGGTGATTCTTTGTTCATGGTGCAGAAAATTCGTTGTATACAAATACAATTGATGTTCAAGTTGTAGAACGCTCTTTGCATGGTGACTTGAGTAGTCAGGCTGCCATGCAATTGTAAATATGTTCATAGAAATCGGGTGCTTTACTTATAATATACAAAGCATTTGTGATGCATCCCCATGTGGTTTGTTTGCAAGAACATAATCAGCACAATTTTGTTAAAAGACAAGGAGCTCTAGATATCATATTTTCTATGCAGGAACCCAAGCTTTTTTTCGGTACCCTTATAATGGTTAAGCATGAGTTATAGCCTATACTGGCTTACAATGATCCAAATAGTTGTTGGCTAGTCGTTGGCTTGTGGTGCAATGTATGATTGTTTGCAAGAGAGCTCCGTGAATTTGTCAATGGTAAATATGTTCATAGCAATCAGGTGCTTTACTTACAATATACAAAGCATCTGTGATGCATCCCCATGTGGTTTGTTTGCAAGAACATAATCAGCACAATTTTGTTGAAAGACAAGGAGTCTTCTCTAGATATCATATTTTCTATGCAGGAACCCAAGCTTTTTTTTGGTACCCTTATAATGGTTAAGCATGAGTTATAGCCTATACTGGCTTACAATGATCCAAATAGTTGTTGGCTAGTCGTTGGCTTGTGGTGCAATGTATGATTGTTTGCAAGAGAGCTTCGTGAATTTGTCAGTGTTTATGCATCGCAAACCTTAGCATATAGAGCTAGGATGGTTCTCCTTACGCACATATCCATGGATTTCAAATGCTTTTATTACATATCCATGGATTTCAAATTGGGATTTCAATGATTTGCCCGACTTTCATGATACAACCTCTTACGCACATATTCATGGATTTCAAATGCTTTTATTACGGGGGATTTCAATGATTCGCCCAACTTTCATGATGACACCTCTCACCGCTCTCAAATGATGTGTTCTGAAAAGCAAGATTGGACTCACACAATGGCTTCTTTGGATGCATTGTGGACATAGCTCATGCTACATTCAAAGGGTTATACTTTTCATCATAATGTTGTTTTGCATTATTGGGCATGCTTGGACATATGGTATCTTCTAAATGCTCACTATGATGCATACACATGTGAAATGTGGATTCATTACACATTGTGCTTCTCTGATTATTCTTCGATATATCTTGGTCTATAATTTGGCATGGCTGACAATGATTGTCCGTTACCTTATAAAAGGCTACTTATGATTAATAACATTTATTTGCCACATGCTCATTTCACTGATTTGCTACGCACAGCTTTACATCCCCTTCTCATGCACATGCAAGAGGATATAAATATTGATTGGTTCAACTTTGTACAGTGAATGCAAGTGAATGCAAGGTGTGATACAGGACTATGGTAGGTGGTACATGGGAGAGAATACAAGACAAATAAAACAAGAAAAAATTGTAGTGCAAGAGTACACTGAAATCAGCCAGTTTAGAGAGCTGAATAATGATGAACAAGAGCGGTTAACGCAAGCTGAAAATTGTCTTTGCCATAATGATGAACGTAAGCTTAATAAATGGCAAACTAGGGCGAGACAGAAGCCATACTTGATAAAGGTGGCTCATCAAAATATTTTTACAAAGGCTTACACACTTCTAGACAAAAACAATGCATTGCAAGAGTCAAAAGAACATATGGTACTTGGACATGCCCAAAAACACAGCTTGCGGATGCCTGCCATGAATACTTTTCTCGCATTTTTGCTACCCCTCTCCCACTTTAGAGGGAGGCTCTTGATGCACGAGAACTGTTCTTATAAATAGGTTATGCCTGTCATCACACGCTAAGAGGCTAACAATATGGATGAGCCCTTTACAGATGAAGAATTGTATGCCACTGTATAAAAGGTCTAGGCAAACGAAAGTCCCCATGCTGGGATGGCTTGACTGTGGAGTTCTTTCAACAAATGTTTTGGAATATTTTGAAATCGCCAATTTTACTTAAGGTGAATCACTCCTGGAATGTTAGACAGTTGCCATGATCATAGAAAGAAGGCATGCTGAAATTACTGCCCAAAACTAGCTTTGTGAAGCTATATCGGATTAGTGTCCTATCTCTTTAATGCCTATCATATATAAATTGGTCACCAAGATCCTTATTAATAGAATAAATAAAGGGTGTCCTACATGCAAGTTTGCATCCAGTGCAATATGGATTTGTCCCTAGAAGACAAATCATTGACAATATAGCAAATGCATGTATTGGCATTGAATATGCCAAGTATTCGCACAACAAGATGTTCTCATCATGCAGTTGGGCATAGCCAAGGCTTTTGATACAGTGCATTGGGACTTTATAGCCCGCGTAATGAACAAAATGGGCTTTAGGCCTAGAATGAAAAATTTCATCTTTTGGCTTTACCAAGAGGGAACAACTAAATGCATTTTAGGTGGAGAACTTTCAGCCTCTAAGCGTCTTGGGAAATTTGTTCCACAGCGTTGTTTGCTTAGTGCGTTATTGTATGCCATTGTGACTCACTCGATGCTCCTTGACATGGACAAACTACCACAAGATGGGCAGCTACATGGTCTCTCCATGGTGATTTGTGGCGCAAGCATATGCTAATGACTCTTTCTTTTTCCCCAAGAATACAGAGGCTGATCTAAGGACTGTCATGAAAGCATTATCCCTCTTTGTTTGGCTGCAGGATTACATGTAGATTTTGAAAAATCAGAGTTGCGTCCTTTGAAAACTTATGATTTTGTGCGGCTAGGTCAGATCCTGCTACCTGATGAGATAGTCAAGCATCTAGGTTATCCCATTGGTTGGAATTTGTCTTTGAAGGATGAGAATCAATGGGTGATGCACTCTAAAATAGAATATTGGAAATTATCTACATGGCCTCTACATGTGTGATTGTGCATAGTGCATTCAATAATAATGGCATATTCCCAGTTTTATCTTTCGTTACTACCTTGATCGCACAAATAGATTGACAATTTCATGTCTAAAGTAATCGAATGCCTATGGAAATCCAAAGAGGATAGAAAAGGGTTACGTTTGCTAAGGCAAGAGCTCATATGTTTGCCTAAAATGCATGGTGGGCTCAATGTCCTTAATATTCAGCTCATATGTTTGCCTAAAATGCATGGTGGGCTCAATGTCCTTAATATTCATTATCATATACTGGCAAGGAAGGCCACTCTTCTACACCTACATTTATAGAGCAAGTCAAGCCATGGACATGCATGTTGGGAGCTATGTGCACTAACATGCACACAAATGCATATGAGCATTGGATTATCAATTATGATGATGAGTCTTTGGGCATTTCACTGGTCGTATTCCAGGTCTTCATATTCGACTACTCTCATTCAAGATTGGCAACCTATATATTGTCATTTACAATGGTCTAGTATGCCTCCGAATCGGGGTAGCTCAATGTTGTTTGCAGAGTATTCATTGGAGTAGGGTATTTGATCAAACCACTTGCTTTGTCATACAATCTGTCTACATTGCAAATTGTCATACATGATATCATGGATGAAAATGAGTCAATGTAATTTGGGGATGCATCACATGCTAATCTAGAGGGTCATTTTGGGAATGATGCAGCCGTTTCAACCAATCCCAATTCGTGTGAGGAGATGGACTTCAAGATTAGTGTTTTGATATACAGCTTCCATGATATACTCTGTGCCTTTTGCCCAATTGCTTACGGCCAAGGTTTATAGGCAGCTACTACCACCTCCATGGATTGAGGATCATGAATCGCCTTTGGCATATGTCAAAATCTCTTGTACGGTGGAAAGCTGCATTGAAAAGAATTTGGAAGAGTGGACTGACCATCAAAGCACCGATTGTTTCTATGGAGATGTTTGGTTGGGGTATTCCGAGTGGGATCTCTTTTGCAAAACGAAGGCATATTGCCAGTGCATCTTGTTAGGCGGTGCGCCTCCCATTGGGTCAACTATGAATGTATTTGTTTTTTCTAATGAGAAAGTGGTTCCACTAAAAAAAAAGTGTCGATCCCATATTGAGAGATAGTACTAGAACCACCAATTTTTGAAGCCTTTACATAACAAAAATGAAGGAATTAGATATCCTTCTTACTCCAACATCACCAATCACTTGCCACCATGCAATCCAAAAGGATGGACTTAATCCCATTGGAAGACAAGCTTCACTATGGACTTGTTATTGTTGATAAAATTAACAAGGTGGAACAAAGACACGCAAGACCAACATGTATTTCTTTATGTAAAGACAACATAACATCACATAAGAACAAATTGGAATTTTAACACCCCCCACCATCAACTGATGTCACATTGATACGCCACGGCCAATCGATTTGCTCGACTTTTGATGCTGGACCCTCGGGAATAAGAGGCCCATCTTGGTACTCCGGATCAAACCACATGACGCATAATCATTAAATTTATAAGTAAAGTTGGTGTTCTGAGTGGGACATTAATGAAGATGGCATCACTGTAGAGAACCAATGTGCGCATGCAATGTAGGAGTTAGTTCTTCTTCTTAAGACCTAGCCGCAAGTGCGACACTATGTCAGAATCACGCACTTCTTCACGAACTTACACACACACACACACGCATGTAGTACACACGCCTTACAAACTTGAGCAAAGAGACTGAAAACGATATTCCTCACCTAAGAATTCACCCGATTACATGTGGATCACTAACACCACACCCACACTTTATTTTCGACAAATTTGCTGTTTCACAGGATCTATATACAAAGGACTAATCATCTAACCTAAACTCACTTTATTTTCGACGAATTTGCTATTCATAGCAGTCACTCAACAAGGACGCAGTACTCTGCACCCCCACCCTCCCTCTGTGAAGTTGACTGGCTCATGCTTGCATCCTCTTGATAAGCACAATTGCAAGCACTAAGACAGCAAGCATCATGGTAGAACTCAAAGTCTTGTGAAAAGGATCATCATCATCTTTTTCTAACTGGCATCCCTTGCTCAAGAGAGCAACGATGCTCCTTATAATCCGGGATATATCCTCTTGCACTTTGAAGACTACTTGCTTTGACCTCGCAATAATAGAATGGAGCAGGTCTGAGACACCACTGATCCAATCATGCTTAGCATGAGACGGCTGCTGCTCAGCTGAGCTGGCGCCTTTTCCAGAACCTAGATAAAAACCCCCGCACAATTAAACATCACCTCCCTAAGATATTAATAGTGACATACCTGTACTCTAAATCCTGATTTGCATTCAATATTAAGCTGTCTTAAGTGATCTTGGTACAAGCATTGTTGCACAGGGAAGACGACTACCTTGAGATTCTTGAAATATGCGCTTCAGTTCCCGCACTCTCTCGTTTTTCATCATTGCATGCCATACATCTGGGTCCGAAACAATGGATATTACTGCGCCCTGTACTTTGCATGCAACAAGAGGACTATGAGGCTCCAAGGATATATACATTATTTCCCTGTATGTTATAAGCATCTGACACTTTCAGAACTATAAAAAAGCAGTACCTTGACATTAGGGTCGCTCTGCAGCAGCTGAAATGCCGCATGCACTGGGCTGCTTGCAACTTGAGCCATCCCACGTTCAGACATGAAGAGCTGGGGTTCCACCCACTCAATAGATCCACAATGCGACTGCTGCTCCGCATCATTGTCCTCATAATTATTTGCTGTAGAAGTAAAGAGGCTGCCATACTCTAATGTCAAGGAGCTAGAGGAGGCACTTTCAATGTCACCTGTAGCTGAAATATGTGATCTGTATGCAACAACACTTCTCTTCATGAATAACGTTAGCAACCCTGAGTTTAATAAGGCCACAAAAATATTCCAGTATATGCAGACTCACTCTCTCTCCTACACACTCTTACATCACTCTCCCCCCCACACACTCTTACATCACACATGGATCACACACACACACACACACACACACACACACACGCACTCTATCTAGGATCACACACACACTCTCTCTCTCTAGCCCATACACACACTCTCTAGCCCATTGGCATACACACTCTTACACACACGCAGATCACACACACACACACACACACACACACACACGGGTGAACACACTCGCAATTTTGCGATCAACTCTCCTTTTCCAATGGCCAACTCACACTTTACACTTTTCCAGTGACCGAAATTCTCTCACTAACTCTCTCCTACACACTCTTACATCACACACACATGCACACTCTCTCTCTCTCTAGCCCATTGGCACACACACACTTACACATGCAATGGCCAACTCGCACTTTTCCAGTGACCGGAATTCTCTCACTGACTCTCTCCTACACACTCTTACATCACACACAGATCACACACACACACACTCTCTCTCTCTCTCTCTCTCTCTCTCTCTCTCTCTCTCTCTCTCTCTCTCTTCAAGATTCAAACTTGCAACCTCCTCCTACCCACCCAATGCACCTACTACTACACTACACCATGGTTGATGCTTAGTTGGCTGAAGATATGTGTTATAATGTAAAACAAATATGGTTTTTTGGAAAAAAAAAAGGGGCCGGAACTCGCACCGGTGCCCCAAAAAGTAGCCGACGACGGGCGGCAGGCCCAGTCTCCTTTCCATCGTGTCAATAAGACAAACTCAAGAGCTTGAGATCTATCCCAATTTAGAGGTGACTACTTGGAAAGCCTTTCTGAGGAGACAACTTGCAGCACTTTTGTGTATGTCCAAAAGACAAGACTACTCATGTGGGCGCCCCTTAGCCTTCAGTGTCCTATGCCCACTTAATAAAAACGTCCACACTTTAATAAGTGTGTGTGAACACCAAAAGTTATAAATCTTTGAACACCAAAAGCTATAAATCTTCCTTGAAATGGTGAACTCCCAAATGGCTTTGTTTGAAGCACTCCAAAATGCCAATCACTCGTCAATAAATAATTTCTCTCACAATCTTGTAGTTGAAAGTTGATACTTCACATGTGGACAACGTGGATTCAGCAGTGTTGAGGGTTGCCAGCAATAGCAGGTGGCGCCACAGGTGAACCTCGACTAGTAGGTACTAGGGGGTATGCAGATAGCGAGCAAAGCTAGTGTTGGTCATTGGTATAAGGCTACAAATGGCTCTAATACCAACTCATGGATAGAGGCTGGGGGGTAGGGTTTACACAACTACCTATGGGAAATTGAAGGTGAATGCCATGGCTACTGCATAGGAGTCGACAGGGAGAGTTAGAGATAGAAAGAGACAAGCTAGAGAGAGAGAGATTCAACACGACTCAAATGATGTGATTAGTTGATATTTTCAATGAAGTACATGCACCTTTAAGTACAAAGATTCTTCTCCCTGATATCATTGCTTATGTCATCACACACAAAGATTGTTCTCTCCTCTTAAGAGGTGGTTCACACACACACAAATGAGTGTTCACACCATTTTTAGGGATGTTCACACACGCACATACCACCACATATTTGACTAAACTTAGAAGCCTTTCACACATGGGTAAGACATTGATTCCCAACACTTTGTTGTGTGCTTGTCTATTCTTGTGTCTGTGTGAAGAAGAAAGCTCTTGCACAACAAGGAGCAAGTTCACCCACTCCCACACACTCTTCTCATGGTATCAAAGCGTAACTCCATCTCTTTCCCTTTGATTTAGAGGCAAATCTATGTATGTAGCTACTAGTCAAGGACAACGACAGCAGTAGGCACGACATGAGGGGACATTGCCATAGCTTGAGTACCAAGGTGTCATGTGCACAGTGTGTATCTACCGTGTGCTACGCACACAAGACTAGCTTCGAGGTTTGGGGAAGCTTGAAGCTAGGGCTGATTGGCGAGCTGAGTTAGGGATAGACTAACGGGCGGGCACCCAAGTATGGACGGGCGGGCACCCAAGTGTGGACGCCCGATGATCGGCCAAGAGCCTATAAAAGGGTGGCCAAGCTTAGTCATTAGTCATATAGAGTCTCGCGTGATTTGTGAGAGCTCTATGGTCTGGAGCCTAGATCTAGTGCAGATGTGCACATGCTTTACGCAGCAGAGGCCGACAGCAATCTCGAGGCCCGCGAGGGTAGCTTTTTTTTGTGGTATGGGATGTCGCGAGGTGGAGATTGGTCGGTACGTCAACCTAGTTAGGTCAACTCGTGGCTCGGTGGGGATAGCCAAGACTATGGGCTTGCCCACAGCTGTCATGGTTGGCAGGTGAGTCAGGCCTGCACCCCCTTCTTGTTTGTTTTGTTTGTTTGTAGGTTTTGCATCTCGTACCAGGAGCGTTCCACGAGGAGATCCTTTGGGGTTTTCACACAAGGCTAGGAAGCTACAACGAAACAAAGAGCTACATGCATCATGTACAAGAAATAAGCTATGTTTCAATGATTATGCATTGAAGATTAAAGGGCTTGTAGATGCCCTAACTTCTATTATAAGGAAAGCCTCTTGACGCTTCTGAAGGGCTTGCATATGCCCTCACTTCTATTGGAGCACCAGTTTGATGATGACGACTTGGCGTTAGTCACTTTGAATAGGCTTGAAAAAGACAATCTATTTCTCACATCCATCCGAACTCGAAAAAATTTCCCAAACTTTCAGGACCTTATAGCCCTTTTGAGATCAGAGGAGATAAATGTTGGGAACAAATCATCCTCCTATGATATGCAAGAGGAGGCCTTATTTTGTTAATCCTTCCATTAGTTACCAAAAATGCAACCGAATCATCTAAGTACATGACAACCCAGTCGCAAATCATGAGACAAGAAAACAACCAAGGACAGAGGGGCTCGAGAAAACAAATGGGGATAGAGGGGAGCTCTACCCCATTGGTGGTGGCTGGCCTTTCGATGGAAGGCTATCTCATACAATGGGGAAGGAAGGAGGAACAATTAAACAAGTGGCCTGTAATGCCAAGTAACCTCAATGTCTCTGAACTTAAAAGGACCACTGCTCCAAATCCACAAAAAAGCCTCTCAATGCTTCTACATATGCTAGAAGTTGCCTTGAAGCTTCTCACTAGCCATGAAGGTGGAGTGATAATGCCCTCTTATGGCCTCACTCATCAACGGAGCACGCCAAATGTGCCATGCTGCTTTACTGCTAATCATCTCACACCTCTTAAAAGGGGCTCGTTGGGCAGTCACATTATGTTATCAAACTCATCTTTGGATCCTGCCAATAGGGGTAGCTGATAACATGGTTGTCATGATATTGTGATGAGAGGAAAGAAGGGCGAGGTCCCGTCTTAACTCCTCATGTGCTAGGGCCAGTGCTACTACGCAACTGCCTTCTAGGTGTGATGGTGTGGGCTGATGCCTCATCCATGGTGAAAGTGTGAAGGATCTGCACCTTGGGACAATCCCAAAGGCAAGGCCGTTGTCTCTCCAAAGGGTGGTGTCCACATCTAGAACAAAGAACCGGCCGACTTCCAACTACTAGCCTGATGCCCACTCTTAAGCTCATATGTGATATATTCCACAGGAAAAGAGTAATCTTCTCTGTGTCCAAAAATTATCATAACCGCTTCAAAAAATCACCGGGAAAGCCGTGTGCAGATGCCATGTTTCTTGCTAGTGTGAAGCTGCAGGTGTGGCGTATTGTCAACCTTTGGCATCTAAATCCTACGGCGGCCCAGATGGACACAGTGTACTCAAAGAACGGGATGTCGGGGGCATCCTTGGGGGTGAAGGGATCATGTCAGTGCGCACTCTTTGGCGCGAGGTGGGCTGCGATGTGCCATCTATGGTCATGAAAGCCAATCACTCTCATCCTCTATACAGTGTAGCTACTAAGGTCCTATGTCAGAAAGGGGGGAGGGAGGGCGGGGGGGGGGAAGATCATCTCAATTTGCCCTATGGTCCTATAGAGAAAGGCATTAGGGTGCCTCCATTTGCAACATGGACTGTCATTTGGATATATATTCTCGTAAAAACCCCTAACCAATCACAAGGCGATGGATCTTGGACCAGTACAAGCCACTCGAGAGGGATAGAGTCGAGGACGAGTCTATCTCTGCCTTGGATCCCAACTAGACTCCTCTCCTGAGCCTCTGGCAAGAGCAGACTTAAAATGAACCTCTCCAAGAAACTAAGCCCGTCCCTTGCTCAATGTGGCCCATGAGGAGAGAGGACATGAGCCAAGCATGTGGCCACTAGGAAGCGTAATCAAGGGGTTCCAAATAGTGAATGTCGAAGTCTCTCCTTGCCCAGAACCGGGGGAGATTGGTGAAGAGCAGAACGAATGTGGTCCCAGGCTCGAAAGAGGCTAGCCGCAAATCAGTCTTGAAGGCTACCGAGGCTGAATGATGACTCTCCATGCCACCTTGGCCCATGTCGGTAACTGTCATTGCGTGCCCAAAGGAAGTTGCGAATCAACCGCAGGAGGTGATGTACCACGTGGTAGAGAGGAGGACCTGGTTTGCCACCACCATTACTCAACCAATGAGTGAGCCTAGTCGTGTTCCTATAAAGAAGCTTCTTTCGAATGCTCAAAAGGGGAGTAAGCTCTTGCTCTGAGGTGAATCCCAACTTGGCACACAGAAAAGATAACGAACTCGGGTACCTCTCGAAATCCACTAGAACCACTCAACTCATCGCCAACCCGGGTAGGGGATGAGCTAACCCAAAACATCTTCAAAGCTCTAGAGATACCCCACATCTTCAAAGAGGTAAGAGGCCATTGTCATCTACAAACTCTGACTTGAGGAGCTCCTCCAGAGATCTGATAGGAAGCTTGAGGCCTTGTAGTCCAATCTCCTTGGAAGCCAAAAAATTCCTTCACACCACAAAGAGGAGGAAGAGGCACAAGAGGACATCCTTGGGAGTATTGAATGAGAAAGTGGAAACCCGTCACCCCGTGTACCTTGGAGGATAAGGAAGTGACTATAAGAGGAGGCCAAGATGCCTCAGACCTAGGTGGCGGGGATTAAATGGCGTACCCCAGGCAAGCAGCAGGTCCAGTTGTACAGCAGACGGTGACATGCTACTTTTTCGTACAACAATTCTACCAGTCCGTATAGGCAGTGATGGCGACTAGCAATTCGTATTACGTACACGTAAGCACACATAAGAAAAGAAGCACACTGACATACTTATTAACAGGGGCTTTATTTACACGCTTGGAGAAGTCAACGGCCAAGGCTAGGAGGTGAATTGAAGAAGAGTCAAACCACGCTAAATTCTAAGGGTTTGCGCCCTCTAAACACAAGCTTGCCCCTAAGGGAATCCCATAAATACAGGGCATGCCCAGGAAAACCTAGTAGAAACATACCAAATGTCTAGGGCAACCTAGCAAAAGACCCATCATTGAAAATGCATACAAATCGTTGTCATGTGACTCTCTTTACCACCTCCGCAAATCAAATTTACTTACCAATCTTACTATAGATACAAAAACCACCCACCTAGCTTGCTCAAGCTGCTCAGCTTGTCTCACAAAAATACGGACAAGAGGACCTTCAACTTATTTCAATTATATAATATGATGAAGTATGAAGGCAGCAGCAGTTCATGTGGGTAAAACCCGTTTCCACCTTTGGTAACTTTGGATTGACCACAGTTTGAAGGTGAATGATGATGCAGTGGCATCTATATAGCATGTCGCAAGTAAAAGCAAGTAAGCATCGTGAAGCTTCCTGTATCCCTCTGGAGAGGCTTGGTTGATCTGTGGAGAGATAGAGAGAGAGAGAGGGGGGGGGGGGGAGAGAGAACATCGAAACTAGGGTGAAAAAATGTAGATCTGAATTTCCCTTACCATATAACAATATGTAATTAAGCAGCGATGAGAAAATTTGAAGAGAAAAGATAATGTGTGTAAACAGCTTACGAGACAAGGGCAGTTTGAAGCTCCGAAGCCGCTTCTTTGGCTTCATCGAAGGATGGCGGCAGACCGAAGACGTGCCAGCAATGGTCGGATGGAGCAGCAGCAGGGTCTTCTTCAGTAGCACGACATGAGCTGGATATTGATGGGTTGGCGGACCCGGCCCCTGCAAACACAAGCCAGCTACTGTCGGGATTTGTTGGCGGTAGCTGCTGGGGGCTGCTATCTGTGATCACCTCCTCTGCAAACTCCCACTCTTCAAATTCTAACTGGTGCGCTGAGTTAGCCTCCTGTGAGAGTGAGGCGTGGCGGCCATTAGTGGACGTCCTCAGCGTCGACGGCCGTGTGAGTTGGCCTGTGCTGCAAGCAGAGCAGAAGACTGTGGCCGATGCTGCAGGTGTCACTACCGGATTGGCCCCAGTTGATCCGGCAGCTCGGGCAACAGTTCGCAACAGGATGCCTCCCCCCACGTTCATACTGCTACCTTCTTTGATCTGAATATTATAAAATCTGTATCAACCCAATTCCAGTTCACCCTGTAGACACGGCTCGGTACTCTCAGCTTTCACTACGCTGATCACAGCCTAAAAAGCAGCATCAACCATTAAAAAAAATAAAAATGAACTTCACAGTACTGGGTCTCTCTCTCTCTCTCTCTCTCTCTCTCTCTCTCTCAACACACGCAATTGCCACAACCGACTTGCAATATATCAAAGCTACTTGACCAAGAGGAAAACGAAGCCAACCGCATTCCCCAGGAGGCGAGACGAAGCCGATCCGGTGATGGCATCTCGTTATATTTAGGAACTTCCTAACATAATCCTCTTCCGAAAATAGAACCACCGGACACACCATCATCGTGGAAAGGGCAAGAGGGGCTATATCGAGATTGCACGAAACGTGTCCTTTTTTTGTCGTTGATTAATTGTTTTTAGTAATAGACAGATCGAATATATATATATTGGCAGCAAGTTGAGAAGGAGAGCTTTTATCTGGTGTGCATTAATTAGTTGCCCGATCAATATATGACGTCAAGAAGAATTTCAAAGGTCCACGACTAAGAAATACAAGGCAAAAAAAAAGGAGGTGAACTTTATTATAGAGGAATGTGAGCAGATGTGACGGCAGTTGTCATAAAAAAGAAAACATTTATAAACTCCCAGAAAGCAGACTTCTTTTGAGCACACTTACCAAAAAAACGTACAGCAAGGAGCATGAATAAAACACGTTGTTAGGAAAAGAAACGCACCAAAGGAGTGAGCTTTCTATTTCACCGCATGAAGGTTACGAACACTGGACGGCCCTTCCAGAGGTGTCACGACTTGAGAGGACGGTCGATGAGCTACAGCCCTCGGTATGGTCAATGCGGAAGGTTCTCCCTCAAGATAGAGCAAAGAGGAAGAAGAAGGCTCGCAATCAACTTTCTTGACATTGGTAATGTCATGAAGTGGTTTCCTTCTAGGAGGCAGGCGAGAGTGACTGAACAAGCAACGCAGGGTCGTTAAATAAGCGACAAATAGTCCACAAAAATAAACACACACAACAATATGGACAAGATGAAGAGAATTCAATTAAAAAAGGACATGCAAAATGATGTGGAACCTGCGATAGGAAGGTGAAGGTAGGGCACGAATCTCCAAGAACCAAAGAAAAGACAGCAACGCGACGAGAAGCACGAGCATGGAGAAATGTCAAGAAGAAGGACGGGTCCACAAGTACAAGCACTTGCAGAAGAACATCGCACGAAGATTCTCCAGAACAAGTCGAGAAGCACGGTCATTCGACAAGCACGTACAGAAGGCAGTCTCAGCACAACATGCAGAGATGCCAGTCACATAACAATGTAGAAGCTCCCATCTGAAATCACGACTGACAAGAATGGCCGACGAAAACGAGAAGAACGAGACCGGTACATAAGCAGCACAGAGCAGTCCAAATGGGTGATATGAACACACCATGCTTGCCATACATATCTACAAAAGGAGCTCTCGAAGCACTTACTTTTGTTTGAAGAAAGCACCAAACTTGGCATACATATACATCTTGTATTCCAACCCAGTCTAGTTGTGACAAAACTCCTCAAAACTTTAGCAAGAGCAATCTTAACATATGTGGTATTGAGAAAACCAATCCACAACATGAATACAATAAAGAAGGTTACAAATAGTGTCATATTAGTTGCCTTCTCACTCTCATTTATGAGTACATGATAGGATAACACAAAAGGTAGAGTCTAGTCCATAAACTAATACAAAGCCAATAAAATCCTCTATCATCCACACACAAAAATGTCAAAGAGTGACAAAAAAGACTAGATCAATGCCCCATGCAAAACCATCATCATTGACCTACACATAAATTGGCTCATAAGTTAACATGAACCACACAATTTACTTCTCTTTACACCGCTAAAAAACAATAGAATTGATGTGGCAAACCATTAAAAGAATCTTCAAGTAACTGGATTATCTCTCCTTGGAAGCCTATACTCCTCGCCTCCATCTATCTAAAAATATTTATAAGATAATAACATCAGCTAGAAACAAATTTTTTAGAAAGTAAATGCTGCAAAGATAAAACCTTACAAAACTCATTTGGTGGATCAATTCTTGACAAGAATGGCATTTGAACAGGCTTGTATAGATAGCAAATCGAAAAATTCTATATTGTCCGGTGCCTATACATCGAAAATCTAACTTATCATGCTTTTCATAGTCTACAAACATTACATGTCCATGAAGCTGATCCGCAATCATTCGTAATCTTAGAATGTAAATTCCAAGGAGCCCAAAGCCCTCACTAAGTATCTAGACCATACAAACCTAGCAATAATCTAGGTTCAAAAAAATAAAAAAACATATACCAATAAAAATTTAAATTTACAATTAAACACAATAACTACATAAAAAGCAAGTTTTGATATCGTAATACACCTGTGCACTCTAATAGTTTGATCATTAGGGATGCAGTTGCTTGTTCTTCCCAAGATAGGGGGTCTATAGTTAAGACATAAAGATTAAATAGATTATAGTAAACAAGGATGACTATATTATAGCAAACATTGAGACAAATATCTTCGATATCTTATCCATCGTCATAAATAAATGAAAATGATCTCCTTGCCACATACATCCTAAGAAATGTTATCCGTTATATCAAATGTGGTACTACACTTCTCTAATAATTTTTGTAAGATTTTGACCTCTGTGTGTGTGTGGACATTAAGTATTTTGAAACAAAAACAGAATAATAATGACACTCTAAACAAAACCAAGTCAAAAGCAAAATGTTTACTTATCCAAATGTTATAAAGACAAAGTAGAACTCACCGTGCCCCTAAACCATCTCAAGAATTTGAACCACCCCTTGAGTACACTCCATACTTGTGGATCTTCATGGTGGCTTTACCTCAATGTCAAGCATGTTATTTGCACAATATATGTACATTTATATATATCAATTCAATATTACCATCCATGGTAGCACCAGTGTGGGAGATAAATTGAAAGAAGGTTGCCATTCAACTCCAACCGAGACACTCCATACTTGTGGATCTTCATGGTGGCTTTACCTTAATGTCAACCATGTTATTTGCACAATATAAGTACATTTATATATATCAATTCAATATTACCGGCAATGGTAGCACCGGTGTGGGATATAAATTGAAAGAAGTTTGCCATCCAACTCCTATTTAACTTCATCTCTTCACATCACAATAAAATAATTGTCATTCTAAAAGAAACATCAATCAACTTGAAAGCATACACACTTACTCAAAGACTACATAGATTGCACCTGTGACATCTTTGCAAACATTCTCCTTCCAAACGCTTACTTGATTGATACAAAGATATCTATGAATTTAGTCTCTTGCATTTGTAGACTACTGTATCAATATCTCATTCTCTACCTTTTGGGCATAGATTATATTTACATTCATCTGGATACCATTTGCAATACCTCTTTGTAGACAACATTGGCTGTGTAGACTTTGTTTGTACTTTCAATGGTACTTTCATGGTCCACAATATCTTTTACACACACTTTGGGCATAGATTATATTTACATTCATCTGGATACCATTTTTAATACCTCTTTGTAGACAACATTGGCTGTGTAGACTTTGTTTGTACTTTCAATGCTACTTTCATGGTCCACAGAATCTTTTACACACTTTCATTGCATCTGCTGATGATCTAACATGTGACATAGCAATATACAATTATCCATGTGTGAATATTTGTGTGGCCAAATAAAGTCCCAACACACTCAATGTTTATCCTTGTTGGGACTTATTCATTGATACACCAAAACCTAGCCTCACTAGAAATTGTCTCCTTCTCATGTCAAAAGGCGATTGAAGCATAGATGGTATGAATATTATCCTAGAAATAAAGACCCTTTCTCCAATTTTTATACCTATAATTTCTGCTTCTATTACTTTTGAGTAAAATTACTTGTATATCAGTCTGGTACAATTACAAAGTCCTCACGCTGAGAGTCCAAATTGTATAGCAAAATGATAGGAGTATTCATCTTTAGAAGCAAACGATGAGGAGGGTATTAGAAGCAAGCGATGAGGAGGGTAACCACCACCTAAGTTTAAACTATTTAAGTAATCAATTGCATACAATATTCTGTCATGTGTAGAAGAAACAACCAAATCTGCACTGAGGTATTTTTTTTCAAGACCAGTAATGCACTTAAGGCTAGTTCATTGATCTCATCAACCTCTTGATTTTGTGGTGCAAGAAAACACGATCTTTAAAGAAACATGCATAGTTCTCCACTCTTTGAAGATCTTTGTACACCCATTCTCCAATCTCCAATTTGTAAAGTCCATTTGATAAATTCTTGTTTTGTACCATTATAACCACTCTGAATGACTTGCATGTTTTGGGTAGTTTTTAAAACATTCACATATCTCCAAATATATAACTGACACAATGTTGCATCAACATATTATTCTCTCGTGATTCCTTTGTACAAGCCTCTATCAAAACAGTCCCTAGGAGCCTGTTTTTCCAAGACCTCACCCTTTACCTCCCCTTTTTGAAACCATATTTTAATTATTAGTCTGGTTCCCATTGGATTCTCAATAAATGCCACAAAGATGTAGCTTGCTTGTTTGAACAAAGAGATAGTAGAACCAACAAGATTTTAAAACGTGAGTGTGCGCAGTATGTCCATTTGAAAGTAACAATGTAGCTATTCTAGAAGATGCACATGCCAAAGCAACTTGATTCTCTCCACGTAATTGAGATAGTAAGGCATTATAAAGATATGTTTTACCTAATCCATCTAGTCTCCATCAAGGAAAAAAACACCACCATTGTTCAAATAAATGGCCTCAAGGATAGTATCTAATACTCTTGATTTGGCTTTTCATTGAAAAAGCCAAATCCGCCTGTTGAACAGAATCAAACATCATCTCTTCCATTAACAAACCATTGTTGACTATAGCAACACTTGATCTATCAGGACGAGGCAACCCTTCAAAATATTTTTCCTTTTTCTTTTAGTCCATGATCAAGAAGCTATTTTCCATACCCACTTGTAAGGGAAACCAACATATAGCAAGCTATTTATATCTACATGCAATTTATAGTGAGAGTAGTTCTTTGGTTTCTATTACGACTAATCACATCACGCAAATCATCATGGTGACTGAATATAACATGATTTTGCATCGGGAGATAAACATGCAACCTTTGTATATCTAGCTTTTTATCATGCAAATAATATTGGTATAAGCACCAACATGCCTCTTACGTATACATGTACCGTGCATCTAGATATTGACTAACCTTATCAATAACCCCATTTGTATCTTGAAACTCTATAGTAGCTCTATCATGTCCTTTGTATACATACTTATACAAATATTTCATAGTTGTAATGGTAGAGCATACTTCTATGTTAATATGGGCTTTGTATCTCATAGAGAGAAAAGGGTTATATGGAAGAACCCATCAACTATCCACCCTATGATCCTTTACTTGTATGAAACTACCATCGTCTCGCTACCATGTAAGTTAGATACCATTGTCATCAAACGATAGTGGTGTGAGAAAACTTTCGAGAATAATGATGTTTGTAACTCCCATTAACCATGCAAGGAGAGCGCATATTTAGTTTCCCACATAGTCCATGGACATAATGACTGATTATGTTATGCAACTTAGGAAACATCGCATTATTAGGAAGTTCATTACATACCAACTCCTTATGTTTCTCATAGAAGACCTGTGTAGTCAAGTCAAGTCGATCTTATAGAAGACCTGTGTAGTCAAGTCAAGTTGATCTTGGGCAACCTAACCTGGTAGTAAAGCATTGCTTATTTCATCCCACTTAGGATTATAAGTAAAGGTAATAAAGAGGTTAGGTTTACACATCTTCCTAAATTGCCATTGAATCCTGATACAATTGATGCATATATTGAGGCCCCCTATTATAGTATTTGGTGGAACTATTTTATGTCCAACAATGCCACTAGAAACATCAACAACCATTGCATGGAAGGCATGCATTTGTATCTTCCCTTATTTGTAATCTATATACATAATATTGCCATTGAGTTACTGTCCTTGTCTCCTCATTTTAACCTTATCTATTTTTACCATGGAGAGGAATTCCAATATGCCAACCATCCTCTCCTCAAGGAAATAGAAGAACATATAATAAAAGTATATTAAATGATGATTGTCACGTTCATTGTTAGGAAGAGTGCAGCCTCCTAGGTCTACGCCCCTTTGCTTTAATTGCACCATTGTTGGCCCCCATCTTCGAGCTATTAACCCACTCCAAGGTGCGAAGATCTTTGAATTTCAATTAGCACCATATTATGGACTAAAAGATTGATTTGATGGTGTATCTTGACAATCCATTTTCTTTAGTATCCAACACTGAAACATTTTTGGCCTATTGCATCCAACAATTACCCACCTTTTTTCTAGTGGCTATTTTTTTCTTAGCTCTTTGCTTAGGGACCTTGTTACTAGCAGCTAGTGCCATCATGGGCATTCATGACTAAAAGTTACCCGCTGTTAATTAATGGACAAAAGCCTGAATCATGAAGTTTCATTTTGCTCATTTGTTTTGCTAGGAACCTCTCTATGGTTAATATAGATGTTCACAACATATTTTTTGCAAGCTTCTGTGTGCAAGCTATTTTAAAAATTTGCGAGCTTTTTGAACTCTAGATCATTGGAAAAAAAACTTGTCATCTTAAAAAAAACATTTTTGCATGTAAGATTTACAATAAATCCCTTGAATAAAGCATTAGAAAGCACAAGCTACACATGGAGAAATATGGGGTAGCCTTCTCTATGATACTAATGTATAGAGAAACTCTAGTGGAATGGAGTGATCGTAAAGCTGAGATTAGGGACAATCATCATGGATTAATATAGGATTAAGAGATAATCTCATATAATGGCCATGTTGGCTAAGTGAGTTAACCTCCCACCAAGAGGATGGAAATAACCTTCCACAAGCCAAGGTATGAAAGCCATGAGGCTCCAAGATTCAAGATGACCTATATCAAAAGATGTAAAAAAAGGTATCAAAAAGGTAAAATAGTAGTCCATCAGCCCCCTTTTATACTTGAGCCCATGACCAAGGTCCTAAATCTAATTTAAAGTTGCTTCATTACAAACCATCCCCTCTTATAATGATTTCGTCCTTGAAATCAAAGGGTGGTCATGCAAAAAAATCAAACATATGCAAAAAGGCTATCTATGAAAGCCAAAAATCATGACCAAGGCACTGTCATAGTAGAGAAGACCCAAATACCATAGCATGAAGACTACGACCCCCAGGGTTAAATGGAAAGGATGAAGGGCTCCCGTCGATGATGAAGCTACGCAATCTCCCACCTGGATCAAAGGGAAAGTGTGAGAGACCACTGTTGATGATGAAAGTAGCTGAATATCCCACAAGGTCAAAAGTATAGGGCAAGAAGCTAATGTCGATGATGAGGCTAAGTATGAATCCTCCCGGTTCAAATGGATAAATGAAGTATATATCATGAATCCTCAAATCTGATGTGATAGTAGCTCCTGGGTCAAAAGGAAAACTCAAGTATGAAGAATAACTCATAAACCCATCATTGTGAGGGCATTGTGACTAAAACATGGAATTGACATCTAGGGTATCCAAATGGAAGCAAAACTCCTAACTAGAATGTCAAATGGCCCATGTAGATTGAGACCAAGAGATGTCACAAGTGCATCAGAATGGTCTGCCATGTAATTAACTACCATACATCCCAAGTGTGGCATATGATGCACCCGAAGATGAATGTCCCAGCTCAAGGGTCATGTAGACAATCATGGACACCTAGAAACACATCTCAAAGTCGGCATCATGCAAGAAATCATGTGAATCAATGCCATCATCCACTATAGCATAGCTCGAATCATCTAGGGCATGATCCACATCAACGTGTGTATAGGCACAATCCAAAATATGTAATATGCTCTCATGTGTGAAACTATGTGCATATGTGTGGTCCCCCAAAGCAAAGACACGATCAATAGGATCATCATAAGAATCATCATTCACTGAATACTAACAAAGTATCTACACATGAAAGATAAGTGGTATCCTCCACATGATCTGTAGGAAAGATGATATGCATAGAAGCGTCAATGCTCGGTATGCTTACTTCCATCTCTACCCTCGAGACCATGCCCACATGATTTGACTCACGCACATCACTATCACATATATCATCATCATGTGCATATGTGTCAGTGGCATCATGTGCATATGTGTCAGTGGCATCATGTGCACATATATCATTATATGATCATGTGCATGTGTGTGTAAATACATCACACAACATACATCATCCCCATCATAATACAATGAATAAGTCGGTCTAAGTAAATGAGAATCAGTGAGATGATGGCTAGTCAATGTCATGGGTGAGCCGTAGAAGCTATCGAGGCCCATGCAAACACCACTGCGAGAGCGGCCAAAGTGTAAGAATGCTCGATACGCTTCCTCCAAGAATCCAATCCTATCATGCCATAACTCACCAAATATAACCCAAGAATGATCATCATCACCCATATAAGTATTCTTGTCGATGTAGTCCACATACTCATTGGAAACATAATCACGATGAAGCAAGAGTGTGGGAAATTTAATCAAGTCACCAAAAGAAGAATCATCCCACATGAACAAGATTGAACCATCCATGCCGATGTAGCAAAGTAACGAAGTGATGAAATCATCGTGTGTAGACCACCTATACCGTCTGTTACATATCTCCTTCTCATTGAACAAATGCCAAAAATGACTAGGCATCAAAATGTGAAGCTCGAACATCCAACACTAGTATGAATATGCCGCCTCATGATAGCAAGAAGTCGATGAGTGAAGATGTAGAGGTCTCAGTGCTTGCAGGAAACCTTTGGACATCTTTTGGACCCTTTGCTAATGACCTTCATTAGAAATGAACCAATAGGAAAAGAGGAGTGTGCACATTTGGTCTCCTCCAAAAGTAGGGAGCAACTAGGCTTGTCTCCCTCATTACTACATTTGTGGGGTTCAAAAAGTAGGGAGTGGCCTTCATAAATTAGGGAGGTGGAGTGCAAAAAGTAGGAGGGTGGCCTTCATAAATTAGGGAGGTGGAATGCAAAAAGTAGGAGGGTGCCATAAATCAAGGGGTAGCTTCTAAAAATTAGAGGGCTCCACCAATTCCAGCCCCATCAATCTCGTGGGTCAAAAAACCCTTAAAAATAGGATTTTTCAAAAAAAAAATCATAAGTGCATTTTTCCCTCTCAAAACCCAACCCAAACCATATTATATCAAAAAAAAATCTTTTTTCACCTCAAATTTCTCTCCCTACACATTATTCTTTTCTCCAACATCATCCTCTTCACCACAAACCTCAAATCTCCATAGCTCATTCTCTCTCTACTCTCTCTCTCTCTCTCTCTCTCTCTCTGTCTCTCTCTCTATACTGTGAGTAGATCTTCAACCTATCTCTCTACTGTGCAACCCTCTCTCTCTCTCTCTCTCTCTCTCTCTCTCTCTCTCTCTCTCCCCCTTCCTTCTCTCTATTGTGCTCAGACTTGCATCCTTCTCTATCTCTATCACACGCGCGTGAACACATGCGAATCTCCTCACACCCACATCTACCTCCCTCTCCCCAACAACCTCAAATATGTACTGCGCAACCTTCTCTCTCTCTCTCTCTCTCTCTCTCTCTCTCTCTCTCTCTCTCTCTCTCTCTCCCCCCCCCCCCTAAAACCTTTCTAGCAGAACACACCATGGACGGTAGTGCGTCTTTGTCAAGAGAAGGCCAAGGGACGAGGTTGGGGCTCTACTCATGCACAATACGTGGGAGAGGGATGAACATGGTGCTTGGGTTGAAAAACAATTTCAAAAGGGAGATTGGGTGTATTTGTAGCACAGTGTCACTGGACCGCATCAAGTTCGACATCGAGATTTGAGCACCATTGGAAGGGGCATCCACTAGGATTCAAGGAAACAAGGCGTGATGGATTGGTGCAACATGTGTACTTGGCATTAGAAATTTCTTTGTGCCCACATCGTCATAGTCCTCGTTTCCCTTGCAACTGTATGCTTTCACTTTAGTACGTTAGTGTACATGGTATGTGAATTGTTCTTTTCAACTTTATTTGACAGTTTTCTCATTTGCAGATATTTTCCCTTCCGACATCATTGAGGAGCAACCCATAAGGAGCCTAACAGGAACATTCTATGACGTACACGTGCACATTGGGGATGGTGTATTCTCTGATAGTGCCCCTTCTAACCTTGCTAGTCGAAAGATAAGATTTTATTCTACACCCACAACTATGTAGTCTGGACACAAGTCAACAGGTTTGGTAAGCTTGAAGAAGTCCCCTCTCCTTCCCTTTAGTGCTGAATGGCTAATGCCTGATGTTTGGACTATTGTTGCTCTTAAAGCAAAGATGGCTAATGATATACATTCTTCTTTGAAGTACACAAAGGCCTCAAGATCGGTTGGTCTTAGCTGGGCATGCCCTTTGCATGTGTTTGCCCACATGTTTCGGGCCATTACTTGCACACGAATGCCAACAATGTACATGTGCAAGGTGGTAAACGTTGAAGAGATTGTCAATTTGCTTGGCCAAGGGTGGGACATTGTGGGGGGGGGGGAGCACAAAGGAGAGAATTTCATGTGCAATGTAGCGCATTCCAGTGTCTCCTTTCGATTCTTTGCGAGCTCGTACCACTTTATGTACTCGTTGTGCATGGATACCCTTACAAGCGTAAGAGGAGGTTATAGAGCCTATATCTCTCTCTATAGGCCTATCTAATGTGGGGGTAGAGATTGTCCAAGCAAGTAAGCATTAGAGCCTTTTGAACGTCCGTGATCACCTACGCATTTTGGGATTTTAGGGAATCATAATGTTTACTTCAATGTGCAAGGTAGGAAGGTAAGGATTGTTTGACATTTAAACCTCTGTATTTGCTCACCCCTTTCTAGAGTCACTTATTATGTTGGGTGTTTGGATATGTTGGAAGGAGGATGAAAGCAAACACCAAGGTGTCCTCGGACTGGGGGCCGGATGATGTCACCTTGGTTCAAAGAATCTAAGTTATGAGTGTCCACTAGAGTAATTTTGTAAGATCCCTCCACCACTGGTGTTTTGTATAAAAAAATATTTTCTAAGATATTTCAGTGTTTAAAATATGTTGTCTAGTTTCTTGAAGAGGTGGCTTTGTCTTTTAAAAAATCAACGTTTTTTCATATTTTTGGTCCAGTGTGAAATAACCGCTATCTTGTATAAATAGTACTTTGAAGGCTTGATGTGTCATTTTTCACTCATTCTCAAGAGCACAAGGCACCTCCACACTCGAGCTTCATAGCACATTACGAACACTTCATGGACTTCCTCCGTGATGAGAGCAAGTTTCCAGAGGCCACACACTTGCATGTAATGTTCACTCGCGAGATCGATTGGATCTCCACATTCCGCCTCCATGAAGAATTATTTGCATCAAGCCGCACTCTGTCTCCCTGGCCAGCGATGATAGATTGTGGGTGTCCTCCAACCTCCTAGAGTACATCAACCACAATGAAAGGCCCTTCCAAAAGTGTCTCAGAAGATTTGAAGCAATGGCAATAAGCTCTAGACACTTCCTAGAGCTTGACAAGAAGCAAGTACGCAAGCTCAACAGACGTGCCATTGGCCATGGCTTCCTATCATGGTTGGCGTGCTTTGTTTTCTTCCTTTCAGAAGGAGAGGAGGAAGAGGAGGTCGAATTGCCGCAACTGTGCCTTGGAGGATTCATCCACGACAAGGAAGAGCCTGAGAGTGCAGCACACATAGGTGTAAGTGAAAGCCTGATCATTGCACAATAATTTCCAGGAGGTGCGCTAGGGCTTGCAGAAAATTCACACCGCTTTGAGGCCAGTGGAAGTGGCACAATAATTGAAGATGAAGATGGCTCTGCCCCCCTTTCTGAGATAGAGATTGACTCTCTATGTTTGGTTGGGGTAGAGGGGAGCTTTTCATTTTTTTGCATGATATTGAAAAGTCCCATGGCCTCCGCATGGATGAGTGCTTGAGCATGCTCAAGGTGAAGGCGGAGTTCCCATTGGATGACTCTAACACAGGTAACATGGAGGAGAACCTCCTCCCACTCACAGACTCGGTGGAGGAGATGGTGGTGGTCATTGCTCTGGAGGCAGCCAGGAATGCAGAGCAGGTAAATGTCACCGAGAAGGAGTTCCAAGTGGCACAACAAAGTGTCTCCCGTGCAATCGTGGCTTGGACACCAACTTCAACACAAAATATCGACGAGTCTAACTCCAACATTGACTTGGAGCGAAAGGCTGATGTAGACGAGGATGATAAGCAAGAGAACATGCTAGAGATAGATAGTTATGCTATGTAGGATGGGGGAATGCATGCTACTACATGACTATATCCGGCTCTTGGGTGGCCACTACATCGGACACCTCCCACCCAATGACTTTGTGATTATTCCCAAAGAATTCACACCCAATGCCAACTTCCTCCTTTTTGCAGCAATAAAGACCTCTCAAAGAAACTCTACGTGGCCACTATTGGGTGATCGGTCAATTTTGTAATCCTAGTCATGACCACTTTTGGGAGCGGCTATAGAGGCAAGGTGCTTGCCCAATTAGGAGAATCGCCAAGTTGCTTGGCCATGACTCACTGTGAGAAATTGCCATTGCTATTCTAATCGGCGAGCACCTTGTAGCTATCTACGAACCTCTCTTGTAAAGACTATTCCCAAATCCCACATGTAAATTTTTATATCAATAAGTCATGTGGACATAAGCTTGTATAAGAGTGTGGAACTAGATTTGGGGGAAATGGGTAGGTTACTGTGCAGACTAGTGTGTAAATGGTCTTGGTGTGAAAATAGCTTGTCCGGCCACCCCGCACAGTGTATTTTCGCATCCTTTTGGACACTTATCACAAAGCATCAAAACACACAAACATGTGGAATACAAAGCATATCATATTTAAAAAATCAACATCTTTCGACTTCTTCGATTTACAAAGCATCGTAAATCTTTGGGATATAATTCAAGTCATCAAAAAAACTATATTTGAAGGTATTACAAAGCTTCCTCGCTACAAATCGAACCTAGCAAGGGAAGTATATCAATCTAACAAAATTGGTAATGATGCATGACTTCACGATCCTTGAAACCAAGGGGGACTCCAAAAACCGCCAACAAAATTTGCACCATAGACTGCTGGTGCTCTTCAACGTTCCTAGCAAGCCACAATGTCCTTGTGCGGTCCGCTTGTGGTATAGAGGGGTCATTACGTGGCCTCCCACTCGTCAACATGGAAAACTGAGCCCTGTTGATACTACATGCAAAAAAAAATTATCAATCTGAGCGACAAGATTGTGCAAATCCCTAACTTCTAGCTCCTAGGTTGAGAGGGCATCCTCATCAGGTTGCGTGGGGACCTCGATAGAGGATAAGTATCGTGCGAGTTCGGAAGCAGTGCTTATACAAAATGGACAAAAAGAGAGAGGGTTTTCATTTATAGTGGCCAACGTAATCATTACACTAAACCCTAGTTTCTAGGAAAATGTCACACACGAGAAAAACGGGTTTTTAAACACGGAAGATAACATGGTTCCATATTAGGCAAAAAAGAACCATTTACATTATCATTTATAACACCTGATTACATTCGATAGATAATACACATCAACCCTAGGCCTTATTCAAGTCTATAGGGACCTATACTTTACCAACTCTCCTACGTGTAACCCTCCATGCTACATGACATGCAGGTCCTATCCTTGCCCTTCACCTTGTTGTTTTCTGACCCTTACTTTTCATTTTGGCGATTATGGGCCGATTTGGACATTTGAGCCCTCCCTTGAGAGGTTTCTTCCAAAGGTATAACGGAAGAACCAATCTAACATTTCTTTGAGATAGTTTGATCGAGTCATGTCACCTCCATGTCTTGTTGTGTTCTTGAAATAAACTCCCCTTGTACGGTCATGATTTTTCTCCATTCCTTGGGTGCTCCACATGTCAGGCGAGCCGTAGGTGAAAAGTGCATTAGAAGAAGAAATCTGTTTTGCAAAACCTTTAAAAGCATTATATTACCATGTAATGCACAATATTCAATTCACCCCATGTGCCGACCACGGCTTCAATGAAGCTTTGCAACTCTACTTGAAAATTTTTACGGTTTTGCTCTGTTGTGCTGCTTTGACTCATCAACCGCACTACCTTATTGAAATTTTCCCACACTTGCTTACACAAAACAACAATGTTTGCATCCAAGGAGTCCAAAGTAGTACAAGCACAAAGGTCTTTCCATAGCTCCCATTCTCTTTGCAGGAACATTTTCACCTTCCTCGACATGTTGCCTGTCTGCATTTCTCTGAACCTTGTCCCGTTTGTTAAAAGGTTTCTGGAGAAACCTTCTCGCCTTGCCTCCACTCATTGAAATCTTTTGAGCAACCATATGTGAAACTCCAGAGGTCTTTTGGTTAACTCGTATCTCCACATTGCCCCCAGGTTGTGTGTGATACCTTTCTTATAATAGTGTCTCCTAGCAATTGATGAAGAGCTTTGTAGCCCTTCATGCTAATGCCTACCTCATCGCATGCCTTAACAACATCAACACTGTTAATACTTTGGGAAACCTCTTGTATGATTTCATTGGAAACAACCCTACGTATCTTCTTGCAAACGGGGATCCCTAATCATTTTAAGCACATGCTCCCTCGTTTTTGTGAAAGAACACAAGAGCTCATTACGATCCCCGGTTTGATCAGAACCTGTGGCATCTTGAAGGAATACTCTAAAAACCAATAAAATTACATTGACATTACACAAGTACACACATGATTTACATTGGCATTTTGAATTGGAAGTGCTAGAGAATAAGAAAGAGGAGCCATATCGCACTGCTTGAATTCTCCACTTACGAGTGCCCCCCCAACGGCAAGTGTTTTTCATGTGGGAGATGGTATGTGTAAGCTTTTTCACACACGCTACTCTTGATTTACACCCTCAAGCTCCTTGATTTTTGCTTGAGCTTGAAGTAGGCATTGGTGTACACTAGCAAGGTTAACTTAGAGCGTATGCAACTGTGAGTGATGACAAGTAGAAGACTCTACCAGCATCGTCAGTTGTTGCTAATCTCTTTTGTAGTAGCCGATCATCCCATTCTCACCATCTCCCACATACTGAATAAATAATGGTAAGTCTTTGAAAGTGGGTGGGTAATGCGCTCTTGGGTCAGTTGGTTATAGATGCCCATCAACCCATAGATCCATATTAGTGTGACCCCCTTGTCTTCGTACATTTCTCTCATGTTCTGTGAGATGAACCTTGGCCAAAGTTGCATACTCTTCCAACACCCACACATGCAAATACACCTTGCATCGATGCAATGGCACATTAGTGTTAGTGATTTCACACAATGCCATGCTTATAAAGAGTTGATAGTGGAAAAGAAGAGAGAGGCCCTAAGCTCATAGTAGAGAGAGAGAGAGAGAGAGAGAGAGAGAGAGAGAGAGAGAGAGATAAGAGTTGAGATTAGAGGGAGTGAGTGCATGCCATAACCTTCCAAAGGAGTTGAGATTAGAGAGAGGGACGATGCAGTCACATGAGAGAGAGAGAGAGAGAGAGAGAGAGAGAGAGAGAGAGAGAGAGTTTGCAGGCCATTAGCTCATAGTAGAGAGAGAAAGGGAGAGTTGAGAGTAGATGGAGTGAGGCTATGTAGACCAAGCTCACAATGGAGAAAGATATTCCAAGGAGTTGAGATTAGAGAGAGGGAGGATACACACACACACACACACACACACACACACACACACACACACACACACACACAGTTTGCAGGCCATAATTAATGCTCACAGTAGAGAGAGAAAGGGAGAGTTGAGAGTAGATGAGAGGATTGTAGAGAGAGGGATAGAGTGAGGCTATGCAGGCCAAGCTCACAGTAGAGAGATGAGTATAGAGAGAGAGAGAGAGAGAGAGAGAGAGAGAGAGAGAGAGAGAGAGAGAGAGAGAGGTTGGTTCAATTTTGGGAGGAAAAAGAGATTGAAAAATGATTTTTTGATATATATATCGATTTGGGATAACTTTTAAAGCAAAATAGTTCAAAAATGAGAGAAAAAAGTAATTTACTATTTTTGGCCCCCCCTTAGTTTGCGAGATTGATGATGTGGAAAGTGACAAGAGATCTCATGACACTTTCCACACTGATTTGGTGGGGAAGTGGAGGCATTAAATGAAGGTGAAAAAGGTGGGGTTTTAGGGGGAGATCAAGGTTAAAAATTGAATGTTTTACATATATATGGGTATGGGGTCAGTTTCAAAGAATAAAACTTGTAAAATGGAAAAATTTTTATTATCTATTTTGCCCCCCCTCCCTATGAGCTTGTTAGAAGGAGAAGAGGAGAGAGAATGACAACATTAGACCCTATTTTTTAAGGAGAGTTATGGGCAAATTATGGGCTCCAAGTAGGCCTCTTGATTCACCTTGTCTCCTTAAGAAAGCACAAAATTAACCTTAATCCCTAAAATTAGGAGTCCTTACAAGGCCCAAAAGATGTCCAAAGGTCTCCTAATGTAAGGCTCGAAATGCCAAAGGTATGTGTGAATACACCAAAAGATATGCAACACATGACACGAGAAGGCAAATCACGATAGCAATCATAGAGACAAGATGATAGTATATGAGCATCTCTTCTACCATCACAATCAAAAGTGCTGTTAAAATGATGTCGATGATGATGTGAATCTGTACCATGGCGATCAAATGAAAGATAAAAGTAATAGGAACAATCCATGGTTACGTGTGAACAACCACTAGTAAAGGTAAAGGTAAGTAAACAAACTCACAAAATCCCAAAAATGTGACACAAGCCCACAATGTGCTAATGCCTGTGGGTCAAGTCTATGAAAGCACAAATAGTGATAGTAGCAATGCCAAAATATGCGTGAACAATGCTAATAGTGCACAAAATGCACATCATGCATGAACAAGACCAAATAATGCATCAATATGTGTGGCACACCTCGCACGTGTGAAAAATCACCAAGGAAACTTAGGGCGTGTGAATAAATCCAAATAGTGCATCAATGCGTGTGAACAAACCCATTAAAGCATAAATCTTATGAAAGAGACCCACAATATGCAACAGCATGTGAACAAGCCCAAACAAATCCACAAGCATGTAAATTTCGCTAAGGTCCAAATATGTGTGAAGAGGTAAGGGCTGGACAAAATATGGATGGGCACAATGAGAACGGACAAAGTGCAAATGGGCTGGCCAAATAATGGGAAGTGTGGATAAAAGAATTGAAAAATTAAAGCAAAAAAGAGGGAATGGTGTGAAAGGGGGGAAAGTGTGAAAAAGGTAAGAACCCTAAAAAAAGCCTCCCTTCACTTCATCACAAGTTGGTTTGAGCAAAAGGTTTTCTTCTTTCTCAAGCATTGGCGCCTAGAGTTGGGAGCTATTTTTTTCTGCAACTCCTCTACTAGTGCGAATTGGCAATGAAGAATCTGCCTTTATTTAAGTCATGAACAATTTTGTACTTTAGTCGCTGTGGGCAATATACAGCTTTCGCATCAAGAAGGCCATAAAAGTCGAAGCGTTTGCCTAAGCTTTCCTGGCAGCTTTGCGTTGAGGGCACTCATGTGAGCGAGAGAGCACAAAAATGAACGACGCTTATTATGTTACAGCTTTGCTTTGAAGGCACTCATGTGAGCGAGAGCTGCAAATGAACAAAGCTCTGCCTAAGCTTACATTGTGTAGCTTTTCGTGTGAGCGAAAGCAAATAAACGAAGCTCTATCTAAGCAGCTTGCGTTCCATGATATTATGGAGCTTTTTGCTTTGAAGGCACTGTGAGCGAGATTGAGCAAATGAACGAAGCGTAGGCTAGTGGTTTGAATGAAATGCAAATACCGGCTTTTTTTCTTTTTCTTTTCTTTTTGTAAATAAATAGAGGACTGCATGAACACACACCTCTGCTGCACATGTCGCCTGAGCCTGAAGAAGGCGATGAAGACCACGAACTGTGTTGAGCAAAGGCGCTGAATAATTTGTAACTCTTGTGTGTTTTGTTGTCACACTAGCCATACATACATCTCTTAAGGGGCCATACAACTCTTAAGCGCTGATCTTCGCTCATGTAGAGGCAGGCTCTTTTCTTCTTGCACCTGAAACTACGTGCGATTCAAACGCTGCTGCTATTTGGAAAAGATGATGATGCTAGCTAGTCAGAAGATCTGACTCTGAACATCTCTTGGTTTCTGAAGATTTGACTTGTTACTGTGAGAAGAACTGCTATCAAGATATGCTCCAAGAGGTGAAGAGGAAAGCTGTGAAACAAGGCCGTAGGAGCCTGTTGCGGGCGGACCTTATCATGGAGCTCCTTCCTCAAGATCTTGCAGAAATGGCTGTTGTGGTGGCTATTTAATATGTTCTTAAGAAGTTCCACCTTTGAGTTTGCAAGTACCCACTTGTGTGATGGTAAAGCATTGCTCTTTCATTAGGCAGTAACGCACAGAACCTCACATAAACTCTTATTACACCATACGGCATAATATTAAATGTGTGTTAATTGATGTAGATTGTTGATCAACTGTTTGCCTTCTTTGCAATTATTCCTTTACTAAGAAATCTTATTCACTAATCACATTAATTAACACTAATCCTTGTTATAATCATTGTCCAACTATCTACTGTTTGTCCTCTTTTCATCGAGAGCTTAACCAAAACTCAATGACAAAAAGGCTCAGGTATTATGTTATAGAATTCAATCTTGATTATACTACCATGTGTTGCATTAATCTTTTAAGGGTTAACACTAAACCACTGTTGTAATCACTTTCTTCATTAAACAAACTGCTTGTATTACCCTTTGTACTTGGATCGTTATCAAGATTTTACACAAAGATTAATAGAAATGGTAATAGGTTGTAAAGATTAGATGTTTATACCTCTTTTAGGCAAAGATTTGAAATATGATCAAGCTTTCCATTGTTGAAATTGTTGTAGACTTGATTTGTAGCAAAACTTTAGCCCAAATCCATGCAAAAAGCATGATTTGCCCAATGCCTTTGTAATCTTTATAAATTTGCACCAAGATTCTTTAAAGATTCAAAGAGTATATAATATCTGCTCCAATTTGAATTCTGCTTTGAAGTCCTCAAAATTTTGCAACATAACTTGTTCAAATCTGTAACAAAATTGTAACTTTGTACATTGGCTTTGTAATAATCTGCACATAATTGTAATCTAAACAATAACTATGCACTGATCTTGAATTTTGCACTCAAATTTATAAGAAAACTAGAAAAACTTCGCAAAATAGATCTTCAATTTGTTGATTATTGTTAAAAATTGCACCAAAATTTACAATATTTGCAATCTATCTCTAATTTCTTTGATAATCAGCACTTTTCTTGATGAATCTTTTACCAAAAATTACACAGCAACCAAGAATCTTCCCAATAATGTAAAGAACTCAAAGGATCTTGCAAATGATAGTAAGAAACTAGGATTTGTGTAAAGATTTGACGAAAAGAGACTCTAATTTATGCAAAATTTCTAGAAAATTCAAGAATATTTCAAGAAATGTAAGAAAATCAAGAAAATGCATTTAAAAAACTATGAAATTTGAGAATGATTAACACTAATCATGATCAAAAAATGCTTTCTAACAAATTAGATTAATAATAATCTAAAAATAATTATTACTAATCATGTTCAAGAAAATGCATTTAAAAAACTAGATTAACTTTAATCCAAAAATGATTATCATTTAATCACTCCTAAACAAAGATCTAAGCTAAGAGCTCTGATACCAATTGGGATGGAGTGATCATACAGTTAAGATTATGGACAATCATCATGGATTAATACATGATTAAGAGATAGTCTCATATAATGGCCATGATGCCTATGTGAGTTAACAACTCTTACCAAGAGGATGAAAATAGCCTTCCACAAGCCAAGATATTAAAGCCATAAGGCTCCAAGATTCAAGTTGACCAATATCAGAAGATGTCAAAAAGGTACAATAGTAGTCCATGAGCCCCCTTTTATACTTGAGCCCATGACCAAGGTCCTAAACCTAATCTAAAGTTGTTGCTTCATTACATCTAGTATCAACATCCTATGCTTTTTTTGCTTTCAAGCCAACATACACTTAGAACGACATCTCCATGGCCCTAACCAATGACTAATTGTAGATCCATTGTACTATCTCTCCATGTCTATAACATTTAAAAGCACACTTTTAAAAAGAAGGGCTCAAGGAGTCCCAAAATTCCATCATTAGATTTAAAACTTTTTTGGGTGTAAAATTTGGTACTTTTGACATCATATATGATTTCAGGAGGTCCAAAAATGGTAGAAGTAACTACAAACACGTCTATGTTCTGACAAGCTTTCTCCGGCTATTGATGTTTGGGAACGGAGAGTGCTACCAACCTAGCATGTTTCTTTCCTGAACATCAGCCGAAGAAAGATGGTCGGAACATCCAACGTCGATGCTCTAGGCAACACACACCCTTTTCTTGAACATTAGAAAAAGATGGTCAGAACATAGGCGTGTTGATAATCGAGTCTACCATTTTTGGGTTTTCTGTGCTCATTTCTAATGTCAAAAGTGCCAAATTTTACAGCCAAGAAAGTTTTGAATTTAATGTATATATTTAAGTTCCTTAAGAGTCTCCTTTTTTCTCTTAATATTAATTGGCATCGAGGTATTGAGTATATGGATGCATGGATGTTTCAAATTCCTCCAATGCTTGAAAAAGCTTGTGATAAATGACTTGTAGAAAGGAATTCGATATTGAAGTGAAATATATTAGACATATGGATTGGGTTTTTATGCTCATTCTATGATCTTTATATATTGTATCTCCTCAAATTCTGTAAATTATATTGGATAGGCAAATATAGTGTACCCCTCTCAAATAATGTAGGTTATGTGTTTATCTTGATGCTATAAACTTGGTGTGATGGTCTTGAGAGTTGGCAAAAGCTTGGCAAAATTGGAAAAAAGCTAGCATGCATAAGCGGCAAAAAAAAAAAAAAATCACAGTCTAGATACCTTAATTGTGTTAAATTTGCACTTCTTGGGGGCTTGGTGTGGTGGTGCCCAAAGCTTGACCATGTGCTACTTTTAAGGATCTTCAAAACATTGTCGTACAACCGAACATTGTTCCGCCTACATACTCTCTCTCCCTACCAAAACTTGCTGTTTTTAAGCAATTAATTAATGGCAGTGATTGGACATTTTACAACCGTTATATCCACAATCAAATAAAATGTATGAGCATATCATACAGTCGTTACCTACAAAAGCAAAGAAGATAGGCCAAATACGACCTATACAACATACCAGTCAAGCAAGCAGCTCACATAAGCAGCGGCGCAGCTACTAAAGGGATCAAAGTTAGCTAAAATAACATTTGGCGAGCAGGAAACTAGCTAATCAGTATTTTACGTGCTCTCTTGTATGAGCATAAATTTTGCCCTTATGCCCTTATATATATATATATATAAAGTTTGAAACAAGAAGGATTCCCCCCCACACAAAGGAGGTTAGGTCAGGCAAACCACAAAACCCCATTCAGAAGGTTTATGTTAACGGGTCCAGTATGCATTGTCGCTCCATGATTAACGGCGTCATGAGCTTGCGAAAGCCTACTTAATAGTGTTAAGTAAAGCTACTAAGCTGGTAAGCTCAATGGAAAGTTAGAATTCCGTAGCTTCTAAAGTTAAGTTCTTACATTGGAAAGTGAGTAGTAGATATAATTTAAAAAAATTTAAAGGAGATAAATTTTGTAAATTCTTATAATTTCACGATACATCTACATACACACAGTAAGAGAGAGAGTCTCTCTTAAATTTAGCCTTTGAGAGAGAGAGAGAGAGAGAGAGTATCGTGAAATTATAAGAATTCTTTTCCCTTAAATTATAAGAAACAAGATTTGGCTCTTTACTACGTTCACGCTTTGGCCAACCATGGGACTTTGAATCCTCTCTCTCTCTCTCTCTCTCTCTCTCTCTCTCTCTCTAACAAATTGCTTACATTTATTCGGTAGCAAGTAAGTTATGCGTTTGTTAGATTTTTTATTTGTGCCGCTTTACATGACTTTGATCCCCGCTTGCTTCTCTATTTTGTGCCATTCTTTTTATCACCAACAAGACTGTGACGATTTTGTGTATACATCTACATACACACATGTTGGTCGATCCTTGTTTCATGAGTCAAAAGGAAGAAGGATGTGATATTATGCTACTTACTACTAGTCATCTTTACAGTAGTTTCACTGCCAACCTCTATTTCGAGTATTTCTAGATCTTCAGTAAGAGAGAGAGTCTCTCTTAAATTTAGCCTTTGAGAGAGAGAGAGAGAGAGAGAGAGAGAGAGAGAGTCGTGAAATTATAAGAATTCTTTTCCGTTACTGCCGGGTTTTTTAATTTACAAAAAAATTACAAAAAAAAGGGCTCATCGGCCACTTAGTCCCTATACCATAGTTGAGGTAGCGGCAGCCCCCTAAATTTAAATTTTAAATTAAAAAGAACCCCTCAACTGAATGGGAATCCACTCAACTGAAAAGTGGTACAGATTGGTAGCGTTCAGTTGTGTACATTTGTAATCAATATTTTACGTGCTCTCTTGTATGAGCATAAAATTTTGCCCTTATGGTCATCAAAAAAAAAGGAACCATCCAAGGCATTTCTTTCACGAGAATTCTTTGATCTGACGCAGCTCTTCTGAAGTTCCGTTGATCAATAATACAAACAGCCCAAGCCATAAAACCATGACTTCTATATCAATTGGGTAACCTCCCAACAGCACGATCATTCTGTCTGATAGTGGACCAAGGAAATGCAAAGCATGTACAATGTTACATTAGATGACTCTGCTGCTTCGTCTATACTAGACAAGTTCGAAACCCTGCTTTCCCAATACACATAGTTTATGTATCCAAAAGGCTTCCTTTGCTGCATTAAAGGCATCAACTGGTTATGGAGCAGCCAAAATATATGCATAAAATCCACACGACTGTCAAAAAAAGTGCCTGTGTACGAGGCTCAGTCAGACAATCAAAAGGACAGGAGGCTATTGCTTACAGAGCGGAGGGGTTGTGATCTCAACTACGCCAGCCAACTCTCGGAAGTGGTCTAGTGCTTCCATCACTAAAAGCATTACCTTTCCTCCCTTCTTCTTCTAGTCTTTGACCAACACCCTGAATGGAAGCCAGCACAAAATCTGAATTGAACTTCGTAACCTTCAAAACGCTTTCTTATCTCTCATCTAAAATGTCAGTAAACAAACCAGGTAAGCCTTTCCCAACTATACTGTGAATTTGATGATTAAAAAACCCTTTTATTTGAGAAAGCAGTAAACCACCTGTGTAGACACCACACATCCTTTCTTCAGTTTGAGATTTTTGAACTGAGATAGCCTATGCTCCTGGTGCTGATGCTGTACACCCCGAAATTGTTGAAGCTTTGCTTGGAAATCAATAGCTCCAACCCCATTGCTCGAGTCCAAATTTGCATCTCCATCTTCATTTATTTGTGAATGAGAGAGAATCTGAGCATATGGGCTGCCAGAAGCTGTCCTTCGTATTACACTGAGACCTGCAAACTCCGAAGTGGTAGTAGGAGAGACATGCATGAGAGCATATGCTGGAACAGTCTTCAACCTTGTCCTTAGAATCTTGAACGCCATGCTTTGCTGCATACAAGCAACCAAATCATAGCCACAAAGCAGCCAATTCTGTCCACGCTATTTTAATGGGAATTCAATCAAAAAAAAAAAAGAGAGGAAGTTTGATGAGACTACCTGAGGCAGTAGCATAAGAAGCCCATTCAGTGCCTTGATCAGGGCTGGGTACCTACTGGGATCGAGAAGCTGCAATCCAGCTTCTCGATCAGAGATTGTAAAGCAACTATTATCTCATCAGAGATTGACAAAACAAACCTGGAGCCTCAAGTACGTGAAGATTGGGGTTTCTAGCAACCGCACGAGCTTATCCACTTGAACAAGAAACTTGACATTTATGTCCTCTTCTCCAAGAGATTGAATGACCGAAGTAGCATGCTGGTATGCCTGCAGTTTCAAACAAATCATTTGCCTATTCCAGTATTGCTTTTTCATAGACCAAACCATCATAGACATACCACAAACCACAATTCATAACCTGGGCCAGCAGGCAGAGACTTATTGTAGCCATGGGGGAGTGGCACCATGAGGAGTACAACTCAAAAAAGAAGTTCCGACCATCTGAGTTCGAAAGAGATCGTTTCAATAAAGCCCGTAAGTCTGCCAGCTCAGATGCAGTGAGAAGAATCAAGTTCAAAGCCTGCACACAGGCATGCATATTACGTACAAATATAGGATTTCAAAACCAAAGTGCTTGAAAGACACAGCGAAGAGACCAATAGGTGATAGCCCAAGTGGTGAAGGTGTTTGCCTAGGACCAGGAGGTCCTCGGTTCAAAACCCCACAAGATGCTTCTTCGGCGGCATCGCCTACAAGTGCCAATCAGCAGTGAAAAACAGAAACTACGGGAGGAAGGACACACTGAAGAGAGGGTCTTGTATACCTGCACCATTGTGGTTGCAAATTCTAGATCTGCCTCTCCCTCCAAGATGGTGGCAAGCTCCTTGTATATCTTTTGAGCATCAAGGAGCACACATAATGTGCGAACAATAAGAGTGCCCCGCCTGAGACAAAGCAAGGTAAACTTAATCAGCTCTTGTAGTACATATTTTGGGTAATTTGTCTTACAAGCAATGGTGTTACGGATTTGACAAGGGAACCAGTACAAGAAACAAGCTTAGGACAGATGGCCAATGAGGAACTTGCTCAAGAAGAAGATTTGTATGAAAGAGGCTATTTCAAAATAAGCTACCCTACTTACAATTTTTTATGTCTATGTGAGAATAAAATGCCTAGCGGCGAGTTACTTTCTCTATTCAGTTTCTTAAATGGGGAACTTTCCCTGTAAAGTAAGAGATTAAAAACAATGCCTTTAAAAAGGGTTAAAGGACTCCAAGTACCCCTAAACTTGGATTGAAAAAAGAGATATAGAGTCTCTCTCTCTCTCTCTCTCATGCACATCTTACCAAGGACTCACTAATAGATTCAAGTACAGCATGGGGGGAACTCCTTGATTGGATGAAGCTCGTGCCAGTTTTAGACTATAGCTTTAATCATGCATGACGAAACAGTTCCTAGTAATCTAATAATGACTCAAAACTTGATCAAGCTTTAAAAAAACATGGAAATTCTCAATGTATAAAAAGGATCAGCTGAATTATGGCAAAAAACGATAGGCCACATCAAACCAAAAAGCTTTTATGTGCTCATAAAGGTGAACACCATGCATTGGGAGATGTGCAATGCCAACTTTCTTTTGGTGAGGAAAAATGTATATTAGCCATTCCAAAGGTACAAAGAAATAGAGGCTTGCCTTCTTGCACACTGACCTTGTGGATGAACCAGTTTAGGTGGTCCAATGTTTGTTCTCACCCTCACTGACGTTCCTCTAGAAATTTTCCTGAAGCGAGATTAATCACCTGATTTGCAAGAATGTGACCCAACTGCAAGTGGCGCACAACAACAGGCAACAGGCCAAACAGCCGGTAGGCAGCTAGGCAGGTCAGGAGAAGGCCCCCAGGTGTGGGCAGCCACGACGGACATGGGCAGGTAGGCCAGGCAGATGTGTGAATGCTCCAGTGTGAATGGGCAGGTAAAATTAGGTCGGGTGTATGGTCGGCCCCAATTATCAGGCCGACCAGCTCCACAGGCGCCTATAAATAGGCACCCCAATCTCCTCACTTCTCATAAAAAATTCTGTATCTTCTCCTACCAAGAAACAGATCTGCAGCCAGCGTTTACTTCCGATCAGTCTTCTGTAACACGGGCTGAGATCTGCAGATTGATCACCATTTGTACACGACACCATTTAGTTGACGGCCCCAATAATCAGGCCAACCAGCTCCACAGGCGCCCATAAATAGGCACCCCTACCTCCACACTTCTCATCAAAAATTATGTATCTTCTCCTTCAGCAAGCAAGATCACCAAGAAACAGATCTGCAGCCAGCGTTTACTTCCGACCAGAGTCTTCTGTAACTTTGGCTCAGATCTGCAGATTGATCACCATTTGTACACCACACCATTTAGTTCCCCATGCTGACGGAGCAGACGATCTGCATAGAAGCCTGCCTACATAGTTGGTGGTTGTCCGTGGCGGAGCAGATGATCTACATAGTGTGGCAGGAGTTTCTACATAGTTGGCTGTTGTCTGTTCCAAGCCATGGACACAAACCCAACAGGCAAAGCTCATAACTCCGCAGGCAAGCCACACCCGAGGTCCACAACAGTGTCACAACAATAGCAAGAATGAGAGACGTTCACATGATCACCATGCACGTGGTCGTGAGGATTTTCCGACTACAGTCATGAAAGTCGTTCATGTCCAAAATGGAATTACAAGCGCAGAGTTGATGACTACAACTTGGGTCGGTGTCACAAGAGCACACATCACTATTGACTTGCAGTCTGCAGAGGAGCCACAAGATTCGAACTTGCTATGACAACAATCAGCAAAAACAAGAGCAGACATCATCACTCACATGGCATTTATCACAACCTGCAGAAGAGTGAGGATTTATCCACCAAAGGAACTGTTAAGGCCAAAGCGGATAAGCACAAATATAGTTAAGAAATGTCAGAGCATGCTAAGCAGCTGGTACCACAAGGTCTTGTTCTCATCAACGGAACTAAGAAAGGCTCTTGAACAACCATCAGAGGTGTTGTGATACATTTGTGCCTATTTGCAAGTGGTTTTGCAAAGAGCGAGAAAGAAAGAAAGGAAGAAAGAAAGATATATTAAGCGTCTACTAAAGACCCAATGGGCCTATGAGACCAAAGTGATACAATAATGTCCATGGCATATCTCATCATGGAATGGAAAATAAAACAGAAAGAAAACATAAATATAGCTATCTCACTGGGGTGATACAAAACTGTCCATGGAAACTCATCATGGAATACTAAGAACATAAAAACATGGGAGCAACATCAGCTCCAAGTAGATGGTATACCACTCCAAAGGCTCGGTCCGAGGTAACTCCTCTCGGGCGAGGTAGGTCCAGAGTAGCTCGTGGAGGGTCCACAAGATCCACTATGTCGGTGTCCTCCACCTCCTGGGTCCGGAAGAAACTGGTGATGGTTGGCTGCCGAGGGAGGGCGCGGGGTGGCTGGGGCCTGTGTCTCAAGGTGTCCGTGTGTCTGTGGAGCTCAAGCAGGAAGAGGCCCAGGCAACGGAAGTCAATGATCCTGGAGAGTGGACCGAATCCCTCACAAAATAGACAGTGAAACCTCCCGTGCATCTCATAGTATACTGGGCAGCGGCATATGTAATGCTCCTCCGTCTCAACCTCTGTGTGGCATATAGTCGGCAGATCCTCTCCTCTCTAGGTGTCCGTATGAGCTTCCCGGCTTTGAAGATGCGCTCAGCTCTACCTGTCTCCACTCTGAGGCGGTGGGAAGAAACCCGTATCTGGCCAATCGCAATCCGCATGGCATGAGACATGTGAACACTCAAGTAGCCTGGCTGCTGGATGAATCCATCCTGAGTGAGTGTGAGGAAGTGGTCTCTGTAAAAGTGCATCTTCGTGGGGAGCTCCGGGGGTGTGATCCATGTGCAGTGTGTGTAGAGGCTAAGAAGATATGACCGGATAACCCGGTTGGTATCCTCGTGATCCATGTGCAATGTGTGTGGAGGCTAAGAAGATCTGACCGGATAACCCGGTTGGTATCCTCGTGAGACAACCGGAGAAAAGGGGAGTCCAAATTGTACTGAAGGGGGGTAAGGCAGTCCATGCAGAGCCCATATACTGAGAACCAAGTGGAAGCTAGTGCATACCATACTCCAGAGTGCCCCTCAAGTGCTAGCTGTCTGGAGGACTCCAGGGCAAGCCTCGGGTACCTGTGGGGATCCTTGTGACTGATGCGATGGAGGTATGTGACTGTCTAGAAGAGTGCCTCCACTACCATCGGGGCTGCAGCAAACTCTGCCTGGATAATCTGGTGTGGGACTGATGGGTTGCTACGGATCATACGGGAGAACATCATGACTTGGGGCCTCTCAACTCGCTGCCATCCTCATCGGATAAATTTGGCTCCCAGAAAGCTACTCCATACATCAAGGCTGGTGTGATGAGGGTGTCAAAAAAGCCTTCATCCTGGGCTCCTGGAAATGTGCCTGGAAGCATTGCCGCTCAAGTAAGCTCAAGGCTGCATATCCCCACGTCACTCCGGCATGTGCTGCGGGAAGCATGGTAAAGCTTGGGCCACTGAAAGTGACACCAAGGTAGACATAGGATGAGACAATCTCCACAAGATCCCCTCTATATGTGAAGCTCAATCTGGATGTGACGGGGCGAGAGGTATTGAAGACCATTACCTTGGTTTTACCAAGGTTAACAGAGAGGTCCCGCTGAGTGCAAAAGTCACGTAAGGCATCCAACTGTCTCTAAAGCCCTTCGGCTGAGTTTGAGAGGAGGACGATGTCATCTGCATAAAGTAGTATGGGGATCAATATGCCTGCCAGTGTGGGACCAGCCCCGCCTAATCCATCAATGAAGCTCGAGCTAATCAATGTAGAGGCCGAAAAGAGTGGGTGATAGAGGGCAGCCCTGTTTCACCCCAATAGTGCTGAAAATCTCATGTGAAGTACCTCCTGGGGCTCTCACTCGTCCGGTGACGGACTCATAGAGGGCGATGATGCTCCAAACCATGTCAGATGGGACTCCGATCTCCTGTAGATGGTGTAAGAGGCGGGCTCGGGGTACAGTATCAAAAGCTTTGCGGAAATCCACAAAGCAGCAGTAAATCCTCTGGTGTCGTGCTCTACCCTCCTCGATGATGGCACGGAGGGTGAAGATGTGGTCAAGGGTAGAGTAGCTCCTCCGAAAGCCAGCCTGTCCTGAGGCTCTGCATCCCTAGCTCTCTGCAAATGAACTGAGCTCCGCCTCTAGCACTGATCCATAGAGTTTGGCCAATGTGTGGCCAATCATGATCGTCCAGTAGTTATTAGGATCAAGTGGATCTCTGGCTCTGAGGATGGTGTTGGTGGACCAAGAGGGTGGAAATCCTTCACAAAGGGCTCTATTGAACATGTAGGCTAGCTAGTAGGGACGCTAGGGTATCACGGGCATGCGAGATGTACTCGGCAGTGAGTCCCTCATGATCTTGAGCTCGCCCATTGCGTCGTCTACGAATGGCCTTGAGGACCATGCCCTTTGTGAAGAAGGTGGAGGTGGTGGGGCGGGGATCTGGTGGTGGGGGTAGGGGTGGCTGATGGGGGATATGATAGAGGGAGCGTGCATAGGAGTGCCATGTGTCCGGGTAGGTGATAGGTGTAGGAGGGTGATGTTCTTGGAGTTTCCTCCATGCCTCTTTGCAGTTCGGCCCTAAGAAAAGTCGGTATAACTCAACCTCTTTCCGAGCGTAGAACTCCCGTTTCTTGTGTTGGGTGAGCCGTTGAGAAATCCGTTGCGCTTGGCACTTCGTGATATGCCCAATCCGTACCTCATGCTTAAGACGGGAGCGTGTGGCCTGACATTTGTCATCATACCAACCATTCTGGGGCATGGAACTGCAAGGTGGCTTGGCGGTAGACTGCCGCGTGCAAATGAAAGAAGCTGTGGCGGATGTGTGGAGTATGGTGGTGAGTTGTGTTGTGAGGGTGGATAGGGGGACAGTAGGTTCCACATCCTAGAGTTGGCGGTAGATGTGGTTGGAGTAAACAAGGTCAAGCTTGCCGGTGGCGCCGTATGTAGTAGAGATGACAGCTGGGTGGTGAGTGTGTCTAGAGGTGATAGGGAATCCATCTGGAATAGCCCGTCATATACATGATGCTCATATATGTCTGCCTAGTCATGGGTGAAGTAGAAAGTTGTATGCGATGCCTGTGTGGGCTGTGTGGGTGTTGGTGTGGAGCTCGCCAGTGACAGTAAGAGGTACGCGTGATCCGCACACCAATAGGACAGGGGAGGATGGTGAAAGATGTCACTGCCTGTGTGGTCTCCATGGACCCCATGATGTAGTCCACTGTGCTATCCCCCCCTATCGTGGAAAGCATGTCAGTGCTCCTGAATCCTACCACTGCCTCATCCCGTTATAAATAACGAGATGGTGTCGCGCTCCCAGCTCAAGTAAGTGATGACCATATCTGGTGTTATCCGGCCCCATGTCCTCTGACACCCTACAAGCTCCGGTTTCCTCCACCTCTAGTGTGTGCATCACCTCGGGGTGCTCGAAATCATAAATGTCGCACTGTCGGCTCTGTGTCCGTGCATTGAAGTCCCCCATAAGGAGGACTTCCCCCAGGTTGGAGTAGTGTATGATCTCATCTTAAAGGGCTGCATATGGTGACTCTCCCAATGGCCCTGTGTCCTCCTCCTCGCCTCTACTCTCATCCTTTGCTGTCATGGCATATCTGGATCCTCTAGGAGAGAAGTAGCATAGAGCAATGTATAACACCTTGTCTGCTGAGAGCTGCAATCTAATCCACATGTATCTAGCCTCCTGGTCACGTGCTACCACCTGTAGGGCTCCTGTAGCTCTCGCTTGAAGAGTACTGCTATACCTCCAGATCCTCTCGATGTGCTCTGCCGTGTGGTCCCCCTGTATGTAAACTCCCACTGATAGCCCTCTACTTTGGGTAGCCCCCTCTCTGGGCTCTGGGCATCTTTGTAAGTAGTATGATGTCCCGTCCCTCCATGACCTCCTCCCTCCTCCCAGGATGTGTCCAAAGTGCTCCATTGCAGTTCCAAACTGCTATGTGTATCTGTGAATCTGGATCCTCCATAGCCGATGTCCCATAGGCCGCTTGGCGCTAATCGATGGCCTTGCCATGGATGATGACACGGCCATCGCGATAGAATGCTCTCTTGCCCTCTTTCCGGGCCTGTAGGACTCTCGGCATGCATGTTTTCCTGTGTTCTATCTGCATCCTTGTAAGGTCGTCATCCAAATAGATGGGATCTCCCTATAATCCTCGTAGAATCACCCTCTTTCTCATGAAGATGACCCTCTCCGTCTCTCCTGCAAAGTGTAGGATGAGGGCTCGCTTGCGTGTTGAGTCTTTCCCGGCTCTCCATGCTTTGGTGAAGGGGAGAGGGTCCTCTTCCCTATAGCCGAGCTTCATGCATAGAAGTTGTCCATCTTTCTCGGGAGTGGAGTCGGGTGTCTCGGCTATACCTATGACTCAAATGTTGAGGCGGCGGGCATACCTCATCTCCTCCTCCTCAATGGTGGTGTGAATGATTTGGTGTTCTTCCCTTTGAGTCTCCTCCCTCACTTCTTTACGGATGTTCTTCTTCACCACCTCAACCCATCCTGACTGCTTGGCTTCGAGTTTTCCCTCCATGTCCTTTGTGATCTCCTTGGAGATCTCTTCTTTGATGGCACACACACACTGGTACCTCCTACTTTATATACCTAGATGAATCCAGGAACATGCCCAAATTTACCTTTTAGGAACGTGCATGTTATATACTCGTGGTAGTCAACCCACAAGACTATATGACTATCAACTCCATTATGCATAGTATGGACTAGATACTACGACATCCCCACTAACGTCATCAATGCCCAATAGTGGGTGTAGAACTCTGTATCAAGATATGCTCTAGCCTCTCACACACGCACTCCACACACACACACACACACACACACACACACACATAAGAGCATATATTCACACAAAGGCCTTCGTACTCACAAACCTCCGGAGATGCAGGGCAGACTCAGCCATAATGAAGCCTAGCACTAAGGGAAGTACAAATAGAAAGAATTAGTATAGCAAATAAGTAGTTGATGGGGAAAATTCACCGCCAAAGATAGAAAGCTTTATATTTATGTACAAGAAAATGTGTTACAAATGCTTCTCAAGTACAAAATACAACACAAGGATGTGATCCTTGAAGCTCAGCATAGAAGACGCTATTAGGTGCCAGTGCTCAGCCCACGCTCTACCTCCAATGCCATATCTTTAGAGATTCACTCTTTGACTGTTTTGCTTCAAGGAATGCAAGATGATGGACTAAACATCTATCCGCTATTTTACTTTATTTTCTTTTCTTTTTTTTGTTTTGTTTTGTTTTTTTTTTGGGGGGGGGGGGGGGGTCAGGTGGCTAAGGTTTAGATTTAATAAATCCAAGGTTATTGGCTATTTATGGCTAGACTGTTATTTATAGCACCAATAAGCACTATATAAGTGAGTCTTGGGTTATTATTGATTCATTGTGGTCTGGACCTAGATCGACAGCTTACTCCTGCCATGGACATGGCAGATCATGGGCATTTTGAATCTGTCAGAAGTAGGTGCTTTTTTACGTTTTGCTCACAGGATAGGGTTTTTGTGGATTCTAAGAGAAGGGGGAGAGAGGGGAGATCTGTATGCATGTGTGCAGGTGGAAATTGTCCTCGGAAACCCCTGTTTTTTCGAAGACACCCTAGGTTCTCTCTGAATTGTCAGTGCTGCAAATAGTGTCTGCATTTTTTTCCATGGTGTATGTGGTCACCTAGAATGGGCTGTAGGGCTTGCAGCCAGGCATGCAGAGAAGGGCGAATTGGGGCGCCAACAATAGACAGCAGATGTTGCACAGGTGTGCAGCCAGCAGGTGTTTCACATAAGAGCTGTACAGGCCACGTAGCAGGCTGTCCAGCACCTGGAACAGGCCGTACAGAACCTGCAGCAGGCTGTACAGAGCCTGTAACAGGGCCTGCACAGCCCGTATACATGCCACGTGGCAGGCTGGCGCAGATGTGGACAGATGACAGCCGCCAGAGAGAGGGAGAGAGCAGAAGTGGATGGTGGCTATTTGAAAAAGCTTGCTGTAGGGGGGCTCTTTTCATACAAAACCACGCTTAACCATCTGACATGGTGGAGAGAACTCAAGAATAAACCAAGTAGTTGGGCGGAGTTTGAGACAATGTTTCGAGATGAGTTCCTCCAAATAGAGGATGAGTTTGATATTGTGGCCAAGTTTATGGACTCGGACATGAAGAACCTGTCTTTTGACACGTACTTACAGAGATTTAGAGAGTTGTAATCCCAAGCGGCACACATGGATGCCACAACATTGTGTGGGTTTTTTAATCCGTGGGTTGGCATGAGAACATAAGCTTCAGGTAAAGAATAACCATAGCATCACACTGGAGAATGCCATCCCATATGTTAGGATTTATGAGACAATAGCTGGCCAAATTCAGGAGAACGTCTCTCAAAAACCTCAAACTAGAGAAACCATTGAGCAGGCTTCCAAGCGTAAACAAAAGTTTAAGTCTCAGAAGGCTCCACAGAACCAAACCCACTCTTCAGGTGAACCCAATCCAAAGAAGGATCAGAAGGGCCAATCAGTAGACTCTCCAAAACATTAGGGAGTGGAGGTGTTTCTCTTGTGGTCAGAAGGGCCATATGAGGGCGAGTTGTCCAACGGCAAAGAGTAAGGCGGCAGCGCATTGACCGAAGTAACAAGTAACCCTCAAATTTCTTCTGTGGATACTATTGTTTTAGGTCACACTACTTGCATGGAAGGTGCTTTCAGAATGGCACTCTTCAGTCCTACCGACTTCATACAAATGTTAAGGTCGGTGTTACAAAAGACTATGCACATCCTTTTTGACCCTGATAGCACTCACAAAGTCATTAATGCTAAACTTGTGCAGAAGCTAGAAGTGAAGATGCAACTAAAAGATCGCGTGTATCGTGTGAACTTGGTGGCAGGACATGGACAGACCTGGAACAAACGCTGTCTCAATTACTGATATCTATTCAGAGTTCTATGTCTATGTAGATTGGAAGGATCATGTTTTGTCCTTTGTAATGGAAGATGCTCCAGTCTATTTGAAGGGTGATTTTGCAATCCTCGTAATATAATGTATATTTGTTATGCAGTGTTTCACTCTGTTAGTACCCTTTCATTTAATGTTTAATTGTGATTAATAATGGTTAAGTTAGATGATAATACTAGCATATGATTCTCGCAATAGCTATACGTTTGGTAGGAGTTGGGTTTAAACCCACATTCCCCAAGACCTTGGTAATTGAAGGAGACATAATTGTGGTGCCTGATAGTTAGGAGTCTGAGGTATGATATCCCCTAGGTACGAGGATTTACTAGATCCTTGGGTATGATGTTACAGCTAACATATATTTATCTCGACGATTTCAAGTTTCCAATTCCATGAGGAGTTGGAGGACTGAAGGATGGTTTATATTCTTTAGGGACTTGAGAAGGTTCTGTTTTTTCTGTCTTGTTCCCATGGTCATATAAGAACATGAGCTTCAATTGGGTTGGTTCCTTGATATGTGGTTACGTGGATTTGATACACATGTATAAACCTGCTTTTGGAGATAGTTTATGCAAAGAGCTAGATTATCCTCCATTTACATAAATGTCCTAAGTGGGGAAGAATGTTACATACCTATTGCTAAACCTTGGGATTAGGGACTAATCCAACAAGGTTAGGGAAGCCCTAGGATTAGGACAAGCATGTGGATTCAGGTGGCTAAGGTTCAAATTTAATAAATCCAAGGTTATTGGCTATTTATGACTGGATTGTTAGTTATAGCAGCAATAAGCACTATATAAGTGAGTCTTGGGTTCTTATTGATTCATTGTGGTTTGGACCTAGACCAAGAGGCTTACTCTTGCCATGGACATGGCGGATCACGGGTAGTCTTGCCGAGGGCCCTTGTGGGCAGGCAACCCTGGTGGTATGGGATGCCAAGGTTGACTGACATGGACTCGTGGGAGTGGAACCTTAGCCTTTGGCTCGAGGGAGGTTTGAGGACGTGAACCTATGATTGGGTGGTGAGCTTGCCTGCACCCCTTTTATTTGGTTTCTCTAATCCGGTTTATGCATGTGTATTAGGTGATCCTTGGGAGGAGTCCCTTACATGTTCACACATGTTTATGCTGCCCACCAACTGCAGCCCGACTTCCCCACACTTGTCCACACTCCTTGTATGGCTAGGCATGCCCAAACCAGCCCTCCCTCATGGCTGCCCCACCAAGCCGGCCTATCTTGATCCCGGGGTCAGGACCACATGGAGGTGTCACACTCTTCCCTATGAGACCAAGTTAGAATTGCGGTTTGGAACTGCAATGGGGCTCTAGAGACAGATGCAGGCTTATTCCAGGAGACACTCAAAGGGTGCGGCATAGTACTATACACAGAGACACACAAGTGCTAGGGGAGCCGGCTACCTGAGGTCAGAGGATATAGATTAGAGTCCACATACCGCCCACAGCGGCGCGCCACACACGGTAGGGGGAACCAGAGGCTCAAGAGGAGTGGCCATACTATACAAAGAGGAGATACAACATATAATACAAGTGGTCAGACAAGATGCGGGAGCACAGTTCATGTGGATCAGGATCAAAACAGAAAGGCCCCAAGACATCTACCTAGCAATAAGCTAATTCGCTCCGGCGACATCCGGATATGCCACCCGTGGAGAGTCTGCCACTCTATGATGACATTATGGAGTTCTCCAACCTGGGAGACATCCTCCTTGTTGGAGACTTCAACGCCCGCGCTGCCATCGCACAGATACCCTTCTTCAAGACAGATGCGCCATGTACCAAGAGATCGACACTGAGGGCACAGACCTCGAGCGTACATCACAAGACACAGCAACCCGCAACTACGGGAAGCATTTCCTGGCCCCTGGCGGAGGACTAGCCATCTACAATGACTTAGCCCGATGGCCCAGCTACAACTTTTTCACATGATGCCCCTTCGCACATGGAGCCATGATGGGCTCTCTCCTTGATACCACTCCTCCCGGACTTCACCATCTCGCCTCGCCCTATTGGAGTCACAGCCGACCATGCGAGTACACCCAGCCCTCGGTTCTGCTGCACCACCGCCACCCGAGATACCACTTCACCAGAGAGACCTCTCCCATCTACTCCAACCACATTTACCGCACCCTCTCCAACCTTGATCCCACACCCCACTTGATGAGCTCACCACACAGCTCGCAACACCCTCCACACATCCACAACAGCCACATACCAAAGCCCCCCTCAACCACCATGATACCAGTTATTCTATGGTTCACATGTTCAATAGGGGGGTTTCCCCACCAGCTAGTCCTCCAACACCATTGTGCCCATTCTGAAAGCAAGTGATCCCCTGGACCCCAGCAACTATAGGACTATCATGATTGGTCATACTTTGGCCAAGATCTATGGATCAATTTTGGAATATAAGCAGACTCAAGGCCCCAGGGCAGGCAGGTTTAATGAGACGGCACTCCACACTAGACCACATCTTCACACTATGGGCCATCATTGAGGAGGGGAGAGCCCAAGGGCATCAGATATACTACTGCTTTGTGGATTTCCGAAAGGCTTTTGATACCGTCCCACGAGCCAGACTGATGAGGAGACTAGGATATGGGAGTACCAGCAAAGATGGTTTAGGGGATTCTCACACTCTACAAATCCATCACTGCCAGAGTACAGGACCCAAGGGAAGACTTAGAGGTCATACATAGCACTATCGGGGTGAAGTAGGACTGCCCCTTGTCTCCCACTCTATTTGATGAGATATTTGCCTACATAGATAGACACGGAGGACCAAGAGCATGACTAGCAGGAGTCTTGATACCAATCCTATTGTATGCAGATGACATTGTCCTTATATCTGACTCGCCAGAGGGGTTGCAAAGGCACCTAGATGCAGTACAAGCCTTCTGCAAGGACTTGGACCTAACTATGAACCTTGAGAAGACCAAGGTTATGATCTTTAACACTACCCCACAGTGGATAGGCAGATATGCGCAGTAGTTTACTTACAGTGGGCACTGGGGAGCCCGTGGAGCATATCACATCATATGTATACCTCGGGATCACCTTTTCTGGACCCAAGTTCTCCATGAGGAAGGCAACTCAAGCCAGATTGGCACATGGCTATGCAGCCCTCGGCTCACTACTGAGGTAGTGCTCACAGATAAAGTTACAGGAGCCGAGGACAAGTCACAAAACTATGGCTATTTGACACACTAGTCACACCTACACTATTGTATGGGATCCCATTTGGGGGCCAGCCTATACCACAGGAGGAGACGGAGGGGGGACCAGCTGAGACAGATACGGAGGAAGCATATGATGGATGGAAGTCAATGGAGAGGCCCTTGGTGAGGATGATCTCACCCATAGAAGTAAGCCATCAGTGCCACACGAGATTGTGTGGGCACAGATGGGCTGTACGGACAATACCAGAGGCTCTACTCCAGATAGTGACATGCTGGAGCCTGGCACACATTATGGGAGCTCCCACCATCAGTGCCACACGAGATTGTGTGGGTGGAGATGGGGGCTGCACGGACAGTAACAGAGGCTCTACTCAAGATAGTGACATGCTAAGCACACGTTATGGGAGCTCCCACCAGACAAATACCCCCGGCTTGCCTCCAGACAGTTGGCACTAGATGGAGATACACAGTGCAGGTATGCGCATGTGGGCACCTGGTTCAGTTTACATGGCATGCAGATGGAAGCACCCCCCCCCCCCCCCCCCTTTTCAGTACAGCATAGAGGCACCTTCCTTTGATCTCAGCTGCACAGGGCTGAACACGGTCATTAGGAAGGACATTGTTAGACTGGATACTTAGAGGACCTGGTGCTCACCCACTCAACCCCTAAGGACCAAGATGGCCTTCTACAGAGACCACCTTCTTCACTTGGCGGAGGATAGCTTTATCACATGCCCATGCTACATGGACACACATCTGTCGTTTGGAATGAGATGCACGATTGGCCAAATCCGCACCTCATCCCACCACTTGAGAGTGGTGGGCGAGGGATGGCTGCCCCAAAGGATAGGATGTGTCATCTTTGCCATACAGAGGCCGAGACGGAGGAGCACTACATATGCCGATGTCCAGTATACTATAAGATCAGGGGGAAGCTTCACTGCCTCTTCCGAGACAGGTTTGGACCACTCTCCGGGATCATGGACTTGCCGGATCAGAGATGCCTAGGGCTCTTACTTCTAGAGCTTTGCAGACCCTATTGCGGCCCAGACCAGCAGCACCTACCTGAGGACCAGCGCAGAGAGAGCTCACTGATTTTTTCCAGCCTCCAGCTTCGAGGGCAGACCCACCCACCCTGCCTGGACCCAGGCTGATGTAGGAGCCGGAATGCATCACCATAGGAGGATCAGGGCCACCATTTTACACCATCACAGACCCCTCACACGGGCTCAGCTTTACCAATCTGAGTGCCATGTTGCAATGCCCCATGCGGGATATCTTAGGATGATATGCGAACCTATGCTCTTTGAACATGGATCAGCTCTAGCATTTTAGCTTTGTCATTTCTTTCATTTCATTTTAGTACCCATGATGATGTATTCCATGAACACGATGTAATCATTTTGGTCTCGTAGGTCATTTTGGCCTTTTGTAGACGTTAATATAACTTCCTTTCTTCTCTCTCTCTCCTTATCTGCCTGTACAATTGCGCACTACTCTCACATGTTGCCTAAGAAGTGCACGGTGGATTTGGTCGATTAAATTTGTAAAATCAAGATGTTTTCTACTAATTCAAAATAGTGTACTTGCACCATTTTTAAATCTATGTTGGTGTTGCTGTTTAAAAAATTAAGCATTTTTATGCATGTTACATGCCAAATAGGCATTTTATAGCCCCTTCATTGTATGAAACATTCAAGAAACGATTCTGAGAGGTAAGAAACGTATGAAAGCTGTGACACTGCCCTTGGATGAGAGGAGCGATGCTCAAATCAACTGTGTTGCGAATGTTGAATCAAGCATGCCTTGTCTCATGCTGGTTGAGGCTCAATTACCATCATTCTATGCCTCCAGAAACTTACATCCATGATATTTGGATGCCTTAGAAATACTTGGGCTTCTGATGGGTAAACGGTGTAGTGAACATCAATTTTTAAGTGATTTGATGCCAACTTAAGGGCTCAAAAATATATATCGTTTAATTCTTGGAAGCCTCATGGACTACTGGGCTACTGGGCTACTGGGCTACTGCATGAATCTTCAGGATTCAGTTATTCTAAGACCTGCACATGCTAAATTGGTCACATGCTGGTGGCATTTTCACACACACACACACACAGACAGAGGCCTGCAGGCCAAGAGTGAAACAAGGTATTGAATGAAGCATGGGCATTTTAAACCCTCTTTATTCTATGCATAAGAAATGTGTTTCAAAAATAAAAAACATTTGTAAACTACCTCAAACTTCCACCCTGACAACAATGACACGAGAGAAAAGTCAAAGCTTCTTACATGCCACCTTGCTTGTCCCACAAAACCTCCATCACACAACATAATATTGCATTCATGTACAGACCCCTGCCCTCTGTCCATCCCTTTCCCACTGACCAAATGCATTCTATATTGCAAGCAACAAGACCATGCCAGTTCAGTTCAAACAAGGCTTACTTTTCAAGAAGTGCATGATCAGTTCGAAATCGATGAACAAGAAAAACCATCAATTGGCGAAAATGTTGCTTGTCCCTCGCAATGCAAGCATGAATCTCAAGCCCTAGTAACACAACCTGTCAACCAAAATTGGTTTACATTCAAACAAACAAAAAAAGTCGTTAAATACGCCTAAAAAGGGGTGCCTAAAATTTCACCGACAAACTGCACCGTTGGTATCCATTTGTGCTCAGTACAAGGAGTTAATTATCAAGGTTCTTTTAGAATCTGGACCACCATTACATGTTGAAACATACCTCATCTGAAGAGTCTGCCAAGGACTGAAGTAAAGGGGGGAATATGGAGTCAAGGTATGACAAAACCTGTTGTGAATAGAAGTGTTGAGCTCTCTCTCTCTCTCTCTCTCTCTCTCTCTCTCTCTCTCCGTCGGATAAATCATATTTGGTCTCTTGGGATTGTTCCTACGACATTAAAAAAGCTGCTTCTTCTTCTTCTTCTTCTCTCTCTCTCCCTCCCTCTCTCTCTCACACACACACAGACAGACACACACAAACCAAGAAATTTAGTCACATGTCCATGCCATGAGGATTGCTATTGGTCAACCGCGAGTATCTTCTCACCACCTTCCACTAGTGACAAGGAGGGCACACGTCATACCACGAGGAACGGATCTAAAGATTATGCATGATAGGGGAGGTCTAGATGGAGAAGCACTAGCTGCTCAGATGCTTGGTGTATGATGAGATATAGGGGAGGTTTTCTTGTCTCTTCAAGGAGGGATTTTGCCCCCCACGCTTTACAGAGATCAGAAATGTTTGGCCTGCACCGTTCGACAGGTATTACTGAGGATAGACAGAACGTCAAGATCAGCAAGATACCCTCAGTCATCCATCAACGACTTCTTTGGACACACCCGGTGGTAGTGCTTTAAAAAGATCAGAAATGTTTGGCCTGCACCGTTGGAGAGGTCTTACTGAGGATAGATAGAACGTCAAGATCAGCAAGATACCCTCAGTTATCCATCACCGACTTCTTTGGACCACCAGTTGGTTGTGACAGATTCTCAGCACAGTTGACATCCAAGGGGGATGACACCCACACCCAGAAAAAGAGTGCCCCCTCCCCCCAAAAAAAAACCAGTGCCTTGAGACCCAGAATCATCTCGCACACATGGAGTTACCCGGAATCAGGCAACAATCCCTTCAGAGAGCCCGATGCCCTTATCCTGCAAGTTCCAAGCAACAAAAAATATCCCTCTGCCCCAAGTAGTGGACATTGCCTCCATGTATATTGTCACAGACGTGGATCACACAGGCTGAGGACCCAAGCAATACACGGGTCTGTTTTTCTTTTGGCACTTTTTATCTTCTATGTTTATGATCTTCAGTTTACAGACGGAACTTCAGACGGAACTTATGTAACACTTTTTGGTCTCAAAGACCCATTGAGTCTTTAGCAGACATTAATAAAATCTCTCTCTCTCTCTCTCTCTCTCACACACACAACCCAATGCCATGAATCAGAACTTGTCTTGTATCCCAATGTAACTATTCACTTGTTTTATGCAAAGCAGGATCAGAAAGCAACAAGCTCGCAGAAATTGGCACAAATAACTTTTCTTTCCTTGTCAAAAGCAATGATACACACACTAGACCTCCCAGTTAAACAGTCGTCACAAGAAGCACAAACTGTTCACAGCTCACAAATGTAGAGTAACTCATCTGGATTCGACACATCAAATCATACCATTGGCAAAACTTGTTTTCCTTTTCATTTTTATGAGCTGTAGGGTGTGAAACGAGGAAGAAGAGGAAGAGGCAAATGGACACACAAGCACACACAGGTGCATGCACAAGATGGGAGAGAGAGAAAGAGAGACCTCTGTCCTGTGCCTCTGCAATAGAACGGAGATCCATCGTAAAGCTTCAAGCCTTGTTTCCTCCCACTCACTTCCCAGATCCCTGAACATGTCACCATGAACCAGTTACATAGGTTGGGAAAAAATATCCTTACTCTTTGAAAGGAAGAAAACTTGCAAGGGGATGTAATTTCATATAAAAATTTAGGTTTCATTACTCTCTCTCTCTCTCTCCATAGTGTACCCCTCCGTCCCACATGATATTGTATCCCCTCACTATATTCCACTCACCTCCATAGCATACCCCCCCCCCCCCTCACTATATTCACACCCTATAAGGGTTTCTGTTTACCTTCCATTTCCAGTTTCATTTTCTAGGTGCCAGTAGTATCATCTTTATTTTTCATTTTCTGGTTTTTTTTTTAATCCAGACATTGTATCAGATCCACCATGATGTAACTTTTGGTCTCATAGGTCATTATGGCCTTTTGAAGACGTTAATATAACATTTCATTTCATTTCTCTCTCTCTCTCTCTCTCTCTCTCTCTCTCTCTCTCTCTCAATGAGCCATCAAAGATTTCTTTGTGGTACACACATCCACATCGGAATCCTCTACTATGACATCAGAGCCCACCATCCGTACCCACACTCCAGCTCCACGCCCCAAAGGAGTTCTCAGCGAGAGCTCGATCCATTCTACGAGACAGACCTCCCTGACCGAGAGCATCAGGTCCCTCCACCACACAGAGACAGATTCGTGAGGTTCTCCGCCGACATGACACGCTCCCATCACAGAGGCTTGACATTCACTCCACCATCAGATCGGTTCTGGCTGAGGCACGTATCGTCATTAGCTGATAACAGCATATCTCACTCTACATAGGATCATCTGGTGATCACATGTACTCTCAGATGTTTTCATTTTACTTTTTCTTTCAGTTTTCCATGGCTCAGTAACTCTCTCTCTCTCTCTCTCTCTCTCTCTCTCTCTCTCTCTCTCTCTTACAAGGATGCAGATAGAACACAAGAAAACATGCATGCCGAGAGTCCTACAGGCCCGGAAAGAGGGCAAGAGAGCATATTGGGATGATTCTATTCTTTTCCGGCTTATAGATGTGATTGTTGTATGTTTTTCTCATACTTGATAGAAGTCTCTTTTTGAAGAAAAAAAAAAGAAGCAGCTCTCTTATAATCAATTAAAGAAATACCACAAGGAGCGCCACTGCGTTTTGGGGCCAATCGGTGTCCGTGTAATGTTTCAAGAGCACTTTAGCTCCCCTTGTTTGTTTTCCTTTTTCTAGGTCCTCAAAGGTGTTGAAGTGTTTGTGTGCAAGTTTGTTTTTTCGTCTGAAGACTGAGGCGGGTTTACACTACCGCTCATACTTCTAACACATGACTGCTTCCATAAGCAGAACTGTTGGTTAGTGTAGTCCCCACTCCTGACCTTTTCTCTTTCTCATTGTTGGAAGGAAGCCTCTTGCTTCTGAGAAAGCCTTTGCTCTGATACCAATGTCACAAAGAGGGGACCTGGAACCAACAATACTAGACCAAACACTTCAGATACCAAACACAGAGCACGATACCACAACGGAAGAAACCATATACAATACAAAAACACTGCACTGAGCCGGAACAGCTGCCCCCCGTAGGAATCTTGTTTATTCAGATAGAAGCTTTTTACAAGAACCCAGGGTGAAAAACACTGTATCTTTCCCACAGTACTTCAGCAAGGCAACTCAAGTCCATGATCATCAAAGATCTTCCAAAGACTGTCCAAAAAACAGCTCTCAAAACCGTCTTCAAATCTGCTCCAATACAAGTTCTCTGTTCCCAGCGTGTCCCGTGCAAGGGAACCCAAAGGACAGTCACTATTGTTCAGCCAGCTCTTGAGCAGCCACAATCGAGAGAAAGACAGAGATTTTGCTGCTGTTTGGCCAGCCTAGCAAAGGGGGTACTGTTGAACAACTAGCACCTCTGTAGCACTCAATCGAACAAGAGAGAGAAAGAAGATACTCAGCATCTAGTCGAGGAAGGGAGTAAGAGAGAGAACTAGCAGCTCTTGGCCAGCCTGTAGGCGACTGGCAACAGTGGGTAGGAAGAATTCTGCTGTCGGCCAGCCCAAAAGAAAGAGAGAGAAACAGACAGACGCTGCCCTTTTAGTGTGGATAACAGCCTGCAGGAAGAGAAACTCGAGCTACTGCCCTACTAGCGTCTGTGGCAGCCAGTCGAGAGAGAGAAGAGATAATTAAGCCTTTTGAACAGATTATAATTGATTTCTAATGCACCTTTTGAAAATCTTTTTGAACTTCTATTTCGAGGGAATTTATTTTAAGTATATTTGTGCGCATCCCCATAAAACAGCCCCTTCCTCGTGCTCTTTCACGATTCAGCCCATGCCCCTTAAGATGGAGTTGGCCGGCTCTATAAATATGGTCCATACTTTTCCTTTTTGCCAAAAGTAGCCTTGGTGTTGCTTAAAATATCCCCTTTTTGCCAAAAGTGGCCTTGCTTGCTTAAAATATCCTGAAGCTTTTTCCCAAACTTGCTCCCCAAGCTGAAGCTAGGTGCCCTATTTTGTCCATATAGACCTGTCCAAAAGTAATAATATGTCCATCCCTTTGTTAATCGGGTGTGAAAACACTATCCCATGGTACTTTTGCCCAGATGCCATCTTCAGCCCAAAATCTTGCCAGTTAATGTTCCCGCTTTCTTCTGTGGAAAGATTCTCGTTCACACCTTTGTTCCACCTAGTGTATAAAGCACTGGTCGAGACGGGTGAGGAAACCAAATGGTGACATCCCCTCCGTCTTAAGACAGTTGTCCGCAACTGTATGAACGTGATACCACTGAGATATCCTTCAAGAATAGTAGGTGCACTGCCAATCCATAATATTTCATAATTCCGGCATTAAAACCATAAATCCAGATCCACGATCCCAAGTCAGATATGGGCACAAGAGCCAACCGTATCAAGAAAGAAATTGTATCCATATCTTGAGTCAATAACTCTGATAATAACCAGACACAGGCATAATGGAATTAGAAACTTACGTGGGGAAGAAAAGCAAATAGTTTCTGGAATGAATCGTGGAGTTTTCTCTCTCTGGTGACCCCCATATGCAAGCGACCAGCCCGTATGTTCATACAGGAAGAGTCGACTTGCTCTTGGGAACCCTTTGGGACAACGGACTTGCATCCTTGTAGTTTTTGAAGAGTTGGACCAGCCCATATGTTCATACAGGAAGAGTCGACTTGCTCTTGGGAACCCTTTGGGACAGCCAACTTGCATCCTTGCAGTTTTTGAAGAGTTGGAGCAGCCCATATTTTCATATAGGAAGAGTCGACTTGCTCTTGGGAAACCTTTGGGACAGCCGACTTGCATCCTTGCTGTTTTTGAAGAGTTGGACCAGCCCATATGTTCGTACAGGAAGAGTTGACTTGCTCTTGAGACCCCTTTGGGACAGCTAACTTATATCCTTGTTGTTTTCGAAGAGTTGGACCAGCCTTTATGTTCATACAGAAGAAGTCGACTAGCTTTGGGAGTAACAAAAGGGGTCGACCAGCCTGTTGAGTGCTATAGGAGAAATCAACCAGCCCTTGTGGTTATCCGGGAAGGGTGTAGGTGAGAGTTAGTATGGGAATGCCAGTTTGTGCATGGTCCGGGAACACTAGGTGACCACCTAGCTCTATCCAGGTAAGGTGAAGATTGTTCGTGATCGGATTCTTCATCGACGGATTCTCTACTTAACAAGAATATTTGTCTGGTTTGTGATTTCATTTTGAATCGATTCTGCTATGGCAAAATCTGGCTTGGTGTAAGCCCATGTACCTTGTACTTATAAATACTCCAAGAAATAATACAATAGTATTGAGAGAGGGGGGGGGGGGGGAGCTTTCTGGCCCTAGTGGTGGTGTCAAGAGTACAATTTCATTTTTAGCTTTGTGGTTGCTTATGTTGTTCACTAAAATCAAGGTTAAGTGATCTAAGATTGTGCATTTGTTTTTCGATTGTTGTTGGTCTTCCGTAGGGAGCGGTTTCACCTCCTCTAGCTCCATGTAAGCTCTGCATATATAGCCTCCTCTTCTGCATCACGCTCGTTGAGGACACTCTTAAGAGTCCATTGTCAACTTAAACTTGTCAACATTCACCCAAAGGCAAATATTTATAAATTGTTAGTCACGACTCACGACTCATCACTGATGACATGCTATGAAATTTGAATCATAAATTCAACTTTGAGCTTTGGAGATCTCTACCTGTTTGGAGAGCTCCATGTCATGCATCTTCTCCACCATGGGCATGTTAGCGTGGCAATATACAAGCCACTCTAAGTGCATGGTGCTCAGACGATTGCGTATCTTTGTGTGAATGAGTGAGTAGGAACTCTAGTTCCTCTCACATGTCCCCGAAGAAGAATTCTAAAAAATTAGAGAGTTAGAATGTATAAACTTTAAAGTTGAAAGTCCTCTCTTAAAAGTTGACTCTGGATTCTTGAATATTCAATTGACAAGTCATGACTCATCACTCACCTGTGACAAGACTCTCAAAGCCACTTTTTGTACGTAAGCCATTTGGACATATTGTTCGTGATGACTTGAATGACGTTTTCTTGCCCAACCTACATGTAACACAATGGCAAATGCAATGAGCGACGAGTCATGACATTCTTTAGAAGCTTGAACATAAATAACACTTAAATCACAATGCACATAGACTCATCATTCAAATTTCACCTCTATGATGGCTTGCTGGATATGACAATAGATAAAGTCGCCCGATGTTCTTTGCCCCGCCTTTTCAGTATCCACGGCGCGTAAGAAGTATGTGTCGAGAGCGCATGACACAAGGATATTCATGATACCTCTCTTCTTTCGATCACTCCATCCATCGGATAGGATAGAGCAACCATACGTCGCCCATCCTTCGTGCACGGGTGTGAGTTTGTTGTTGGTCCTCTTCTCATGGTATGTGATACCATGCCAATCGCCATGGGATGGCCCCACCTCCGCAATAGCCTTCACCATCTTGTGCCATTGTGGGACCTTGAGCACATGGAAGGAGAGATTGCAATTGATGACCGTGTGTGCAATCTCCTCGTTCGTGGCTTTCATCTTCATCTTCAGCTTCAGCTTCACATATGTGAGGTTGTTTATGTTTGCACCGATGGCGGTTTGCCTCATTGCCGAAGAGCTCTCTTCCCTTGGTCTCTTTGATTGGAAGTTCGAGCCGCCTCAGGCGGAGCCAATGCCCAATGCAGTGGGGGAAGCACTCACGGAAGTGGAGGCTTGAGACATGGAAGCTCCTCCACATCCACATTTGCCTTGGTTGCAGATAAGCAGGTATTTTTTCACTATACCATCCACAATTTCTTGAGGATTCTCCTTGCACGGCACAACTCCCCTCCCCAACCTTGGACACACATGCAAGGAGCCTCGTGATGCTACTTGTGTAACCCTTCCCGCAAAGGTTACAGGTCCATTTCCATGACCCGGAACCGTCGGTAGGTTTCTCGCCTGTGGTGGTATATAAGGAAAAAGCCTCATGCTCTTCGTTTCCTCCGGGTCCTTGTTCCCATTGGAGACTCGAGGGAAGGCTGAGAGAGAGAGAGAGAGAGTCGAGACGAGAGAGAGAGAGAGGGATCTTGAGAGAGAGAGTCTTGAGAGAGCAAGAGTCTAGAGAGAGAAAGAGTCTAGAGGGAGAGAGAGACAAATTGAAGATTTCAACATTCTGAACGCTTTCATCGCGAAGACTTCCATTGTCATCGACTCTACTTGCAATTGGTAAGCTTTGATACTAAGCAAGAAATAGGAGGGAGACGCAGGACTCCATGTTCACATACCTTGCGTAGTGTTTTCTTGTCCTACGTGGTCTCTTACAGATTGTTGCTACCATGTGTTGGTGGAACAATAGAGGGCAGATGGTAGGGAACATGGGCATTTGAGAGGGTAGTGTGAGTTGCAAGTCTACACCGACAGCCACATTGTTTGTAATACTGTATTCATATGCATTGGTATGGAAATCTGGTCAGAAATGCCCATGACACTATATACTTGATTCCCTAAGATCAATATACTTTATTTGAGGGAGAGGCCGGCCGTTCCAGCTCATTGTGCGTCTCTTGTCAATTTAGCAAATTACTTCTTGTATTGAGCATGTTGTCCATTAAATCTTGGTGTATTTTAGTGTATTGATTAGCATTGTGTTCAACCAAGTTACACTGTGCGGTATAAGGGGAGTGGCTCGATGCAAAATAACACACATCAATGTTGATAGATCTGTCACCGGTAAGTTGTAGTTTACTTTCTTGTCCTTTTGGATGATGCTGAGAATCTATTAGAGGTGGGGTCTAAAAAGGATAGCTACCCCTCCCAAGCCACATACTACTCCTAATGTGCGTGTCTCGGTTCGGCAAGCTAACTCCTACTTAAACGTGGCTATGTATGGTAAACCCCTCTCGGGGCTATGATGAGTCTTTGTATAGAAAATGTCATCCTTCCTTGTGAGAGTCTTGCTCAAATCTCTTGGATTCGACCAGAGGGTGTCATTGTAGTTCCATATTGTGCGGTGTAAGGGGAGTGGCTCGGTGCAAAATAGCACACATCAATGTTGATAATCTGTCACCGGTAAGTTGTAGCTTGCATTCTTGTCCTTTCGGACGATGTTGAGAGGTGGGGTCTAAAAAGGACAGCTACCCCTCCCAAGCCACATACTCCTAATGTGCGGGTCTCGGTTCGGCAAGCTAACTTCGACTTAAACGTGGCTATGTATGGTAAACCCCTCTCAGGGCTATGATGAGTCTTTGTATAGAAAATGTCATCCTTCCTCGTGAGAGTCTTGCTCAAATCTCCTGGATGCCATTGTAGTTCCATAATGCTAACTTTAGGTGTTTGGTCCGATGAACCCTCTGTCTCTACTTGGGACGGCACTTAGTGATAATGACCATCTCTATAGACAGCCCACTTGTCCACTCTACGGGCCTCATGTGGGTGTGCCACGTGTGCCTAGTTGAGATCATACCCCATGTACACTTGTGTGCCCTTAAGGCCAGCCCATTTATATAAGAAGCTCTGTCTGCTGGTGGCATCAGAGAATCTGATATGAGGGGCCGCTCCCACGTCATATCCTTCCCTGCCCTCCATGTATCTGTAAAGCGGGGGGGGTGCTGTAATTCCACCGGTCAGTGTGGAATGTTTGGTTGAACAGGATGCTAATAAATATACTTAAATACACCAAGATTTAATGGACAACAAGCTCAATACAAGATGTAATTTGCTGAATTGACAAGAGATCCACAATGAGCCGGAACGACCGGCCGCTCCCTCAAATAGAGTATATTAATCTTGGGAGAATCAAGTACATAGTGTCATGGGCATTTTTGACCAGATTTCCATACCAATGCATATGAATACAATATTGCAAACAATATAGTTGTCGGTGAAGATCTGCAACTCACATTACCCTCTCGAGTGCCCATGTTCCCTACCATCTGCTCTCTATTGTTCCACCAACACATGATAGTAACAATCTGCAAGAGAGCACGTAGCACAAGAGAACACTACACAGGGTATGTGAACATGTAGTCCTACTTTTCCCTCCTTCTACTTGCTTCCATAATTAAGCATTAAAGCTTACCAATTGTAAGTAGAGTTGATGACAGCAAAAGTCTTCGCGATGGAAGCGTATGGAATGTTGAAATCTTCAATCTTGCGTGATTCTTCATGACAGAAGTCATGAAGAGGATGAAGGGAACCTTGGGAAAGCTTCCCCTATGGTTCAACTTGAGAAAGGAAGGCTGAAATTAGGGATTTGAGCGAAAAGACTAGAAATTACAGCAAATATAAGAGTTGTTTTGCTGAATTTCAGATATTGGGAGTGTTTGGGGGAGTGAATACAACGTAGAAACACTCTTGGAAGCTTGGAAAACACACTAGCAAGCTTGGATAAAGTGTGGAAAACACAGCCAAAAGGCTTCATGAAGGAGGGTGCCAACTACTAGAGAGAAGAAAGATAAGGATGATGAGATGTCCACCCTGGGTGTCAGGCAAGTGACTTGTGGTGCAAGCTGGGATGGGCACATGGCTAGTTGCTCTCTTTGAACAAAGGGGATAAGGTTTGGGCGATGGGCATTGAGCTTTGTCCACCTCGGGACATTGGTGTGTGCAAACACAGGGTTGGTCATAATTTATAAGTGAGTTTTGGTTGCCCAAAACTTAATAAAGTGTGTACACACTCATAAATTAATGCTAGATTCTAATGCTAGGTTTTGACCAATACTTACCACCTGTCACATGCCACATAACCATGTCAACAGACAATTTCACACGCACAGTTCACGGGCGGGCGTCCCGTTACCCTGAACCACACATGGTCAAGTAGGCATGAAAATAGCATTCAAGTTGAATTTGCATGCAAGCATATAAAGATGCTATGCAACGCAGCATTGGTATGGACAATCCCCGTTCACGAGACTATACCAAAATAGACGTGTTCCAAGCAAGTACATGAGTTACCAGACCCAATGGAACACCAATCTTCCAAGCATGTACTCACAGGCACAATTCCCAACGGAAAGCCAAGTCCATAGTATCACATGAGTGGCATCAATCCCCAGCCTATGCAATTGCCATGGATGCCAGTCCAATGTATATACATAATGAGAAAGCACAAGTGGACCGGTTGGGTGGCAAATGGTGACAACTCCCGTCCACTCCTATCATTTGGCAAAGCTTCATGGCATCTGCCTTGGGGGAAGCCCCCGCACTCGCACATGGAGGGCCCTATCCTTCGTGCGTTTCTCCTCCTTGAGAGTCTCATGTATGATGCTTTGTGGGGGTTTGTGCTTCTTCACCACCTCCACACAATCTTTCTTGGTGGTCTGCAATTTTTCTTGCAACTTATCACTCGCAGCCTTTACTTGCTCTGCCTGGAGTTCCCCTATCTTTGGGGCAGCTTTGGCATTGGCTGTTGTTGCAGCTGGGTCTCTTTCCCTATTCAAATCTCCTCCTCTTGATGGTTCAGCTTTGCCTTCATTTCTTCAATCTTGTATCTCCTTGTGGAGGCCTTCCATGTTGGTTTAGGGTACTGTCCAACACCTTCTGCTTGATCGATGCCCATTTGGTGTTGTCCTCCACAGTCTTGATGTATGTCTACAGCTCCTGTAGGTTCATCTTGGCTATTCGCCCCTAGTTACTGCCTCCGGGGCTTGAGCAGGGTGGGTGGGATAGGATGCAGTGTGAAGAGCAAGGCGGCCACCTGCGCGCAGCGCAAACAGGGGTGAGGGGCGCAAAGGTGCTTATGCCACCGAGAGAGAGAGAGAGAGAGAGAGAGAGAGAGAGAGAGAGAGAAGAAGAAGAGTCCGAACTCGACCTATGAGACAAATCAATGTACAACTGTCAATGTCTTCTAGATGTCCAGAAAAAAAAGGACAAAATGAACAGGAAATAAACTATGAAAGTACTGAGCTAGTGGGGGTGTGTGATGGATGGAGCACTACTGCTAGAGGCTCAGTATGCAACCTATATACGTAGGGTATACAAGAATGCAATGGAGATCTGTCTAGCTCCAACCAGTACCATAATGGGGGTGTAATATGTGATACATAGGCGATGACCAGGCAAAAATACCTCGGAGCATGATCTCTGGGTGCGAGTGTAAGTGAGCTAGCCGTTCCTGGATATGGTGCTGATGTCGAGCCCGTATCTCTTTGATCTCCCTCTGATGTAGTCTGGGAGTCTGGTAGCCTGGTGCTCTCGGTCTCCGTCTGGCTCGGAGGTCTGCAGCGCGCTCAAGTGTAACCCCCTCCTGGGTCATGATACGCACTAGGATAGATCTTTGGAAGAAATCAGTGAGCTGGAGCTGTCGCCCACCTCTCTTTGTGGTATGAGTCCGTAGCAGTGTCTCTCTATGGCACTGTGTCTCTAGCAAGAACTAGCCAAATCTGTGCTGGTCTGCGGACTCCATGGTCTGGCAGTGTGATGGATGTCCACTGAAGATGGTGGTGTATCTCTCTCTAATGACACTATATGCTCTGCATCTGCATACATAATGTTCCTCACTCTCAACCTCCTCCTGGCATAGTCTGCATATCCTCTCTGCTCTGGGGATCCGTGCTGCCCTACTTGACTCAATCTCAAGCTGGTGTGATGACACTCTGAGTTGGCCAATCACCACTCGGGCACTGTGAGGCATGTACACATCCATGTATCCAGGTCTCTGTATGAATCCATCCGCTGAGATACGCATAAACTGATCTCTGTAGTATAGCATCTTCCTGGCGGTAGAGGCTGACTGGGTGTAATCCAAGTCTCTTGAGTGTATCGCTACCATAAATCCTACCGAAGGACTCTATTTCTCTCACTGTGAGAGAGCTGGATGTGTGGTGCATGTATATCATATTGGAAAGGTGGCAGGTGATCTATGTCAAGACCATGCTGAGTGAGCCACTGTATCATCTGTGAATACCATGATCTCCTATCTCCACTCTCTGCGAGCTACCTGGACACCTCAAAAGCTCTATGTGAGAGTCAATCTGATGGCACATCTCTGATCCTCTGTATGAAGCAGATCGTCTGGAAGAGGGCCTCTACTAGTTTAGGAGGTGCAGCAAACTCCGTCCGGACAATGTCATGTGGGACGGAGGGTTTGCTGTGGATCATCTGTGAGAGCATGAGAATCTGAGGCCTCTCTATCTGAGACCATGTGGAGGTGGCGAGCCCAGGTGCCCATACTGCTGCAGCATACATCAAAGTAGGGGTGACTAGTGTGTCAAACAACCACCCTTCGTGTGGGGCTCCTGGAAGTGTGCCTGGTGACACTGTCTCTCTAGCATGGCCAGAGCTGCATACCCTCGTGTGAGTCTATCCCTGGCTGCCTGTGCCATAGTAAATCTTCTTGGCGGAGTCGTAAATGTAATCCCCAAGTACACATATGAGTCTACCACCTCTACCTGTCCTCTTGCTAGTGTGAAGATGGCCTGTCGTCGAACCGGCCCTGAGGTGTGGAAAATCATGGCCTTGGTTTTCCCAAGGTTCACTGTAAGCCCCCTCTGTGTGCAGAAGTCATCGAGTGCATGGAGATGGTGCTGTAATCCCATCCGCGACTCAGAGACCAAAATAATATCATCTGCATATAGCATAATGTGGACTGTGGTACCTGAGATGTCTACCCCGTCCCCTCCACCGTGACCAATAAAGTTAGCCACCTCATCGATGTATAGCCCAAATAGTGTAGCAGAGAGTGGGCATCCTTGCTTCACACCTATGGTGCTAGCAATAACATCAGATAGCCCCCCAGGGCATCGTATGCACCCGAAGACCTGCTCATATGAAGCATAGATGCCCCAAACCATCTATGATGGGATCCCCAATGACTGTAGGCGTTGAAAGAGTCTCTCTCGTGGCACCGTGTCAAATGCTTTGCAGAAATCCACAAAGCAGCAGTATAATCTCTTCTCCTGCGTCCTAGCCTGGTCAATCAGACATCTCAGAGTGAATATATGGTCAATAGTGGAGAAAGCTCGTCGGAATCGAGCCTGCCCTGGTGCTCGCAGTCCCTCCTTCTCTGCATATGAGCTCAACTCTGCCTCGAGCACTACGCCATAAAGTTTGGCCAATGTATGACCAATCATGATAGTCCTGTAGTTGCTGGGGTCTAGCATGTCTCCCGCTTTGTGGAGAGGCCCCATCTCAGTCATGGATTCCCATACCCCTGTCCAATCAGCAGCAAGGCTGTACCAAATATGTGTTCTTTCTTGTACCCACTGCTTGCATGTGACCCAAAAACATGTTTCCATATGAAACAAAAGCCTGTTTTAGCAAACATCAAGTGACCTGTTTCCCCATGAAACATCTGGTCAGGCAAACATCAAGTGACCTGTTTCCCCATGAAACATCTGGTCTGGCCCAGCATGAAACCCATGTCTTGTTTCCACGTGAAAACATTCTCGGCACATACTCAAATGTAGTGCCAACACAACACACAAACAAAAGAGAGAACTCTTACTGAATATGACAAGCTGTACTTCTGCCCCACAACTATGTTACATAGGTATGCCCAAAACTGCAGGTCCCTCTGTTCCTTCCAAGCAGAAAGAAAGCAATCTGCTCCATGGGTATGCACCCATGAGAGCTTGCGTCGCTCCCATGCCAAGAAACATAACCAGGTGACCTTGTACTTGCAGCCAATAACCCATGTACACAGTGTACTTGCAGCCAAGCAAAACAACCCATAAACAGTCTCAAAACATCCCTGTTGCAAGGAGGATCAGCACACTTGTGCACCTCTGTCAGCAGCCACCTATGAGTGAAAGGAGCTGTACGCTACAGTCCAGGTTTGCCTTCAAAAAGCTGTGTATGCAGTCCTGGCTGCCTGAGAGTCTAGGGAAACCAGCCCCTCCTTTCTGCAAAAACACGCCGTCCTCCAAAAAGCACACACCTGGCCACCTGTGCGTCCAAAGAAACCAACCTGTAAGTTTCAGCCCTGTGCACCTACAGTCCAGCCAGCCAGCATGTATGAACAGTCCAGCCCTCCGTGTGCCGAGAGAGAGAGAGAGAGAGAGAGAGAGAGCATGTGCCACAACTCCAGCCCGCCTCTTCTTGCTGTTCAGCCCTCCGCCTTTTCACCAATAGAGAGGTGCCCCTTTGCAGCCCGCCAGCCCCTCTTCAGAAAAAGCACACACGTGGCCCCCAATAATAGCATATGGGCCACGATTTCTTTCATAAAAGGTATTACAATGTTTCTAAAGGTTTTTAAAACCTTTTGTCCCCTCCCCCCACATGGGGTAATAAAAAGAAACCTTAAAAAATTTTCTAAAGTCTCCTTTGATTCCAAAAACTGTACCAATCTGTCCATGAAGTTATTGCCCCAAACTGATGCCATTCACACTGTCCACCATGTCCCCGTGCACACCTGCATATTGTCCAAAGAAAAACACAAGGTTGTGACAGGTAGACAGCTTGGTCTAAGGATTTATGGATTCATAGGTTTTATCCTCAAAGTATAGAGTTCATTTTATGTGCCCGTGCTCAGCACTTTCTCCACCATATGGATTATTGTGGATTATAAATCAAGCTTATAAGCAAGCTATATGGAGCTATATCTCAACATATCTTATGCGATATTTCTTTTGGCTTCATGACGAACCTAGCAAAGAAAAGCAAGTATACTCTGAGTTTTACCAAGTTAATGCTTTTTGCCAATATCTGGAATTTTGTACATGTTGAACTCCCTTGTTGACGCAAGTGGAGAGTGTTTCTCATGTCTATCTTGAGATGTGTTTCAGGAAAGCTATTTTTCTGAAAGGCGTTTTCCTTGGAAACCATTCTGATTCTGGAAAAGGCTTCTCTATGGTTTTGATGAATAGTTTAAGGTTTCGGTCTTGTGTACTGGAGGCTTCTAGCAATATGGAATGCTAGAATTGTCGCCTACACAAGGATCTCATATGGGGAGTATTCTAGTGGTATGGGATGCTAGAATATATCAAATATGCGGTTACAAAGCTCTGAATTATTTATCATTAACATGGACTAGCTGATTTTGGACTATGAGTATACTGTGGTTGCAGTGGATTTAATGGATATCTCATGGATCCAGGATTTTTCTATAGATTTCTATTGGCGCCCGAAATGCCTATAACACTATCTATTGCAGACATGTTTATGGAGAGCTAGGATCTCTATGCCTGTGATTTATTGTTATCTTATGTTATACTGAACTCATGGAAGAGTTTGTAACTCTGTCCAGTGAGAGGAATTGGTGACTCCATCTAGTGCGAGGAGTTGGTGACCCCTTGAATGTGCCAAGTAGTTCCCCTCCTAACAAACCCGTATATCATGTGAGTGCCGCACAACAAGAGGAAAGCTATGATACCAATGAAACCACTCCCCACGGAAAACCAACCACAATCGGAAAACAAATGCACAATCTTAGATCACTTAGCCCTGATTTTAGTAAACAACATAAGCAACCACAAAGCTGAAAATGAAACCGTACTCTTGACACCACCGTTGACTGGGGCCAGAAAGCGCCCCCTCCCCCCCTCTCAATACTATTGTATTTCTTGGAGTATTTATAAGTACAAGGTACATGGGCTTACACAAAGCCAGATTTTGCCATAACAGAATCCATACAAAATGAAATCACAAACCAGACAAATATTCTTGTCAAGTAGAGAATCCGTCGATGAAGAATCCAATCACGAACAATCTTCACCTTACCTAGATAGAGCTAGTTGGTCACCAGGTGTTCCGGGACCATGCACAAACTAGCATTCCCGTACTAACTCTCACCTACACCCTTCCCAAATAACCACAAGCGCTGGTTGATTTCTCCTATAGAACTCAACAGGCTGGTCGACCCCTTTTGTAACTCCCAAAGCTAGTCGACTTCTTCTGTATGAACATAAAAGCTGGTCCAACTATTCGAAAACAGCAAGGATGCAAGTCGGCTGTCCCAAAGGGATCCCAAGAGCAAGTCAACTCTTCCTGTACGAACATATGGGCTGGTCCAACTCTTCAAAAACAGCAAGGATGCAAGTCGGCTGTCCCAAAGGGTTCCCAAGAGCAAGTCAACTCTTCCTATATGAACATATGGGCTGCTCCAACTCTACAAAAACTGCAAGGATGCAAGTCGGCTGTCCCAAAGGGTTCCCAAGAGCAAGTCGACTCTTCCTGTATGAACATATGGGCCAGTCCAACTCTTCAAAAACTGCAAGGATGCAAGTCCGTTGTCCCAAAGGGTTCTCAAGAGCAAGTCGACTCTTCCTGTATGAATATACGGGGGTCGCTTGCATACGGGGGTCACCAGAGAGAGAGAGAGAGAGAGAGAGAGAGAGAGAGAGAGAGAGAGAACTCCACTCAGGATATGGATACAGTTTGTTTCTTGATACGGTTGGCTCTTGTGCCTCACGTAAGTTTCTAATTCCATTTGCATGAGATAGAGGTGGTAAGTGGAACAAGCATGGGCACCTCCATAATTTGGGCCCCGGTCACTTTTAATAAATTGTCCACTCACTTATTATCATATGTGAACTTGCAAGCCTTATAAATTCAAAGGTTAGAATAACAGCATTAAAATAAATGAATACACCATACTTACCACCTGTTCACATGCAACAAAACATCTCAGAAGACAAGCAAGCTTCACAGTTCACTAGTAGGCGTCCCTGCTCAGTAAGTGACACATCATGGCAGGCAAACACAAGAAGACAAGTCAACATAGCTCCAATGCCAATGTGGCATCATTGGCATCATGGACATCTGGTTGGCTATGAAAGTCGGATGCTCCATGGGACTGAGTTGCTATAATTGCCTCAAAAAGGGCTGAGCACAATCTTGACACACACTTAAACTACTAATACTATTAACCAAGATGAAATGGCACAAAATCGAATGAGATAGCAATGCTGAAATTTAAATGACACTGCAATAGGGCCGGAAAGGGAGGAGGACCCCCCTTGTAGTATCATTGTATTATCAAGGATTCCTCAAGATACAAGCTTCATGGGCATCACATGCCAGATTTCCAACAACATCCATGCAATGAAACGATTTTGCAAACATGTTTTGTCAAAGTTGGGGGCTGATTCCACAGCTTTTGTTGAGAAGAACCTCACTCCCCAATCCGCAGTGTCTTGCCACAAGTATCCATGCTCCACTGGCATCCATACACAAGCATGTCTGTGCTAGGCCGAGTCATAGAAGACCTTAATGGACAAGCACATGGATGTAGTGTAGGTAAAGAGAACTTGAAGAAGCTCCTGCTGCTGAATTTACTTATTTTGAGAGAAGAAATCAGCTTTTGATCAAATTGTCGGCAATAGAAATGCTTGAAAGCAATTTCAGCAGGTACATATCCAAGAGATAACAGTTGAAAAGGACTCCCAAGGGCTGGACGATAGTGTAGCACTCACTTTCCGGCTGATCCAAGCGTTGGAGAAGCAAGAAACCATGCCAAAAAGTATGTGTACGAACCTCAACAGGAGCCACAGCTCTCCCATGAGTGGAGAGGGTGCCCAATAAGCTGTCAACACTCTTTTATTTAAAAGTGTGCGTGATTTATGAGAGTTTGGCGGCCACCATCCAATAAGTGCCCAATCTCACTTATAACATGTTTGCCCAATCTTTAATGAAGAGTGGATGCTCATCTCACTTATAAGTTGTCCAGCCGTACTATAATGAAGTGTGGACCTGCAAAGCTACAAAGTGAGCTAAGCTAAAACACAAATAAGCATCAATAAAGAGTTTAGTCACACTTAACCACTTGTCTACAACCCACAAGCAAGGTCAGAATAGAGATTCATGCCCACGGTTCATGAGAGGGCATCCCCTGCTTGTAAAATAGACACACACATCTTGCAAGCAGTAAAACATTTCATGCGAAAACAGTTCTAGGCATGCAAGTATGCCATGCATAAGAATGTATTGGACATTCTCCCTTTCATTTAGCTTGTAGCATGTGGTCATTCCAGGCGTAGACATTACGTCCCCAAGCCAACCGGATTGCCTCTGTGTAGATTACGAAGGCTTGAATAAACTTAGTGCCCAATACATGTATCCTTTGCCAAGGATGAATGACCTGGTAGATCGTCTTCAGGATGCTATGTATTTCACCAAGATTGATCTATGGTCGGGTTATCATCAAATAAGGATTAAACCTAAGGACATGCCGTAGATTGTGTTTCAGACGCGCTATGGCCATTGTGAGTTTTTGGTCTTAGCTTCTGGGTTGACGAATGCTCTTGCTACTTTTCTCAGCAGATGATGAACGATTTGTTTCATCCATACGTGGGAAAGTGGATTGCTGTCTTCTTGGATAACATACTGATTTACAATAGGTCATTGGAAGAGCACATGCAACATCACAGAGTCATCTTAGAGTTACTCACACGAGAGAAGTTGTATGTGACGGAGTCAAAGTGCGATTTCTTCAAGCAAGAACTCTTGTATCTGGGTCACATCATCTCTGTTAATGGTGTGCGGATTGATCTAGATAAGGTTAGAAAGGTCTTGGAATGGTCGATTCGACAGACAATTGGGCAAGTGAAATCATTTCTTGGTTTCACTAGCTTTTTGAGGAAGTTCATCGAGGCTTATGCTAGCATTGCTATCGATTTGACTCAACTTTTACAGGAGGTGAGAAGCAACGAGGGCAAAATAAGTCCTCGGATGTTTGGAGTGACAAGCTGGATCGGTGTTGTTTTAGAGCACTGAAGGAGCTAGTCACCTTAGCGCCTATGTTGCAAATTGTGGATCCTAATAAACCTTTTGTGGTTGAAATGGATGCCAGTGATCAATAGGTATTGCCTTGTTCCAGGTTGGGAGACCCATAGCCTTTGAAAGCAAGAAGCTTTCAAATGCACAATCAAGTATCCTACCCAGAAAAAGGAACTTCTTGTTGTTATCCACGCAATGAAAATCTGGAGACACTATCTATATGGGTCTTGATTTGCTGTGTGGACAAGTCACCACTCGTTGAAGTATATTTGTGAATCAACCAGACCTGAAGGATCGGAAGTGAGATGGGTTGACCTCATGCAAGAGTTCGACTTTGAGATCCGTTACCATAAGGGAGCGACTAATCGTGTTGTTCATGCCCTTAGCAGATCCCCAAGGTCAATGCTATCTCTTTTACTGAGATAACGATTGACTTCTATCTCTCTCTCAAAGGGCGTTGCCAACATGATTTCGATTTTGGTTGAATCTGGTGATTGGCAATTGGTCCAGGTCGGTTGCAGCCCAGGAGATTCAAGTGTTTCGGCACTCCGATGAGTGTTGCTAAGAGAAAGATACTGGAAAAGTATTCCATTAGAGATGGATTACTATTCAACGATGGCAAGGTTTGTGTTCCCAGTGATCTGGACGTCCTAACTTTGATATTGCATGAGTGCCATGATGCACCTAGTGTGGGGCACCTAAGCATGCATAGAACCTTGGCCTTGGCTGGCCAGCATTTCCATTGGCCATGCATGAGATCCATTGTTGAGGATTATGTGTGGAAGTGTAGCCAATGTCAACTTAATTTGTTTGAAAGGCTTAGAGCTAGAGGATTATTACATCCTTTGCAAATTTCTAAGAACAAGTGGCAAAGTGTCTTTATGGATTTTGTAGTTGGTTTATCCCAGACAAGTAGGGGGCATGATTCAATCTGGGTCGTTGTTGACCGCATAGTTGTCAGATATGAAACGAAGGTACGAAAAAACGGTACCAGTACGGAACTTCTAATGTTCGAAAAATAAAAACGATTAAAGTACATTCCACTTTAAAAAACACTTGAAAAATAGATATTTATACACATTTAGAGATCCAAAGTCTAGAGAAGTTGTCATAAACTAGAAACAAGTTAAAGCACTAGTACAAAGAGTCATGAATGGTGAACATATTCGTGCAACATGCCATAAATAAGAGTCGTGTTTCTTAGTTCATCAAGGACACAGAAGCAACGGAAGTTACAATTTCCCGCACGATAGCAGGCCAAACAGCTGCCATGACCCAATGGATGGATCGCAAAGAAGCTCGCATAGAAGCCCACTTGCAAGAGTAAGACTCATTACGGGAAATTTCCACCAGGAGCTTCCGACTCAGAATCCAGTTATTGCCCGTCACTTGCAGCAGGAACATGACGATCTTGAGCAGGACGTGTCAGGAGCCGACCCCTGAGTGGCAGTGTGAGTGGAATACCGACCTCAAGAGCTCTTTCAGCACCAGGAGAGCCGCCACAGGAGCCGGAGTGCTCGATGGACGACATTAGCAGTTCCCTTCTAGGGATTCCCTCCCACAGTGTGCTAGTGAGATTCGTCGCCGTGAAGGCCAAAAAATCTAGGCCTCAGGCTTTCATGCCATGAGAGGAGCCGCAGAGCATAACCATTTTTTGAAGCTACAAGATAGAGGTATTTTGCTACGCTGTATATTTACTATAGTGTGTTGGATAAACCAAGGAGTAACTTACCTTTAAAGCTGAGGTAAGGCTTTTATCAGCAACAGTGAATTAATAGAACCAAGCTATAATGGGGTGGATCCAAAATAATGGGGACCATGTTAAAGAACTAGCACAGACTTCAAAGTGTGTTCAGTAGATGTGGAGCAGTAGAAAAGGTATTCATGTAGGTAAGTTACCAAAAGACTGGGGAGGAACTGTGAGGCATGGACGCACAAGATTTAGTGCTGGCACGAAACATGTGTGATGCACATGATCATGGAAATGAACTTTTCCGTGGCCAATATCCTCTATGGCTTCATGGGTGAGCTAAAAGATTGACATCTTGATGGCATTGGGAAGCTCTATGGTTAGGTTGATAATCTAAAGACCAACTCCTATGGTGTCCTACGACACAATGGAGACATTGGCTAGCAATTCAATTTCTGAATCCCATTGGTAATCAGAGATCAAGAAAAATCTTCAGTGGTCATCTGTTATCCTTGCAATTAAGTTCCAAGGGCTTGTGCCTTGCAATAGTGACTTCTGCAACTTGAGAAGTAGAGGCTCCTAGTGAGCATGCTACTAGCTATGTACGCTAAAAGTTTGTGGCCAACTCACATAACCTTTGAACTTTGAAAATGAGTAAAAAATAAACCCGCCTTTTAGCTATTCCAAGCACAGCTTCAATGTCAAAACTGTCTGGCTCTGCCTTGATTGCCCGGAGCTCCTCATTAGTTTCTCTAGCAACCTGAGTTTATAACATGAGTCAGTTGTTAATAATCAAAATGGACTAAAAAGCACCTGGAAAATCCAAAAGGCCAGTCAAAATTTAGGACATATTAGATGAAGAGAAGTAACACAACCTTACCACTCTAATTTTCTCCTCCTTGTCTGATATGCATGGTAATATTGATCCTAGAATATCAGCATAGTACGGAACAAGTTGCTCACCCCCTAGTTTGACAAACTCATTGATCTGAAACATTTATCATAAGGAAGTTGTTTCTGAGAATAAAATGCATCTCCATATCTCCACAAAAACCTTTACAATGGTACAACTTTCATAGCATGTGGCATCATATGGCATTGCACACGCACATATAAACCTACCCAAGTAATAGCAGTTAGCCTTGTAAACTCATCTGGTGAATCTGCTCTTTGCACCAGAATTTCAGCCATTCGTCCATAGTCCACTGACTGCAAGGGCACAGAGAAAGACAAGCCAGCTTGTCAGGAATGATTGAAGTGAATATAACATTATGAATCTAAATGTGCATGCTTTAAAATTTTATTCATGATTGACAATACCGGAGAGTTCTTGATCTCTTGCAAGAACTCAGAAAGAGCTGAGTCTGCTTGTTGCCGAATCTCATGGCTTGAGTCACTCAGCATGTTAAACAAGCCTGTGTATAAACCCACGCTCTTTGTCAAACAAGAACACATATGAAGCAACAAAAAAGTGCCAGTGGTACAAGCACCAATCAAGAATGTATACAACTTCCAAATGGAAATCAAACCTACCATCAAGGAAGTCTGGCAGGAAGCCTAACATATCAATATCTGGCACACTATCTAAAACGGTGATCCATCCAACCAGAAACTGTCGCACATAAGGATTAAGGACATTCATTCGCTCCCTCAGCAGTGGTATAAATTCTTCAATGCTGTTCAAGAAGAGCAAAGCCATTTTAAATTATGAATTAAAAAATTCTAGAAACACAATTTTGGAAAGCTTGACAATAAGTGTACATAAAATTGATTGGAAAAGATATCAATTCCAGATGCATGTACTTGAAATATATCTCCTAACATTGGCCATGATGGTGTTTTGTAAGATTCTTAGAAGAGGCGCACCTGAATTGATCACTTTCTGTGACAATGTCCTGCACACACCAAGAGCATCAATGGCCAGTTTAACAAAGAAATCAGAAAGTGAGACCTCCAAATGTCTTCGGATCATGAACAACTGCTTTAGAGACATAGCATTCACAAGACCCCACAGGTTTGCAGCGTACAAATAAGTGTACCTTAACAAGCTTGTCAAGAAGATGTGCGGCACTTTGCACATTAGCAGCGGAATCTGCTGAAAGTTTGCAAAGTGCATCAAATATTTGGTTGAAGAACAAGATAAACTCTCCTCTAGCTACCTGCCAAAAAAGTTACAGACAATAGAATGTAGTATTTTAAACCCCTACACTCTTTCACACAAGACCAAACATACCTTTGCAATGTTGTAAAGCGCCTCGCAGACCATTACATACAATAGAACGTAGTTTTTTAAACCCCTACACTCTTTCACACAAGACCAAACATACCTTTGCAATGTTGTAAAGTGCCTCGCATGCATAGAATCGGACCCGGCTGTCTTGATCTGCCAAGGATTCGAGCACAGGAGGAACAATTTGCTGTTGTAGGAAAAAAATCTGTCAGAAAATTAATGATCTTGTTCCCTACTTGAAGTCTAGGCAGCTGTGTTCACTAGACGGATGCATTTTCTACTAATCAAAACAGCCATATTTCAGGGCCAATCAAACACATTAATCTTCTTGATTTTCTTTAATGGAGTCGGGACAAGCAGCTGTGCGCGCCCACATCTGGTGATGCGCTGATTGTGGGTTGCAGCAGTTCGACCAGCCCAGTCCGCCAGCAGTATGTGGTCCAGCACTTCAAAAGGACCTCCCACCCCATTACTTTGCACTTGAGCCTGGGGGTGCCTAGAGTGACAAACCTTGCCTGGTTGATCATGACGATTTTGGATCTGGAAGTCTTCAAGACCAATTTGCTAGTCTCAGCCTTTTTACTAAGGAGCAGATTGATGGAGCAATTGATGATAACTCTGCACCATCTGGTCACACTTAAAACAATTTGGCAAGGGCAAGACACTTCACCCACAGAGCAATCCAGTGCTTAACTACTCCTACTGCAATGCTAAGCAAGATGAAGCTTACACCAAGAAGTAAAAATAGTAGAGAAGTTGCAAGGCATACTACTAAAGTGCCTTTGAACGTATTAAAAAAGCACACCATAAGGTGGCTCCAGTTGAATTGGTGAAGGTCATGAGTGGACATCCATGGTTGTATGACAGTTATTACGACCACCTCTATGATGATTCACCCGATCTCTCATAAACCATTGTCTTAATAGGGTGTTAGGATAGCTTTTGTATCCCTGATATAGGTCACGAGACCAGGGCAAAAAGATGCTTCGTGCAGCATGTTCTATCTTCAAATCTTGGATTCACATATGTTATGAGCTCATTGCAAACTTGACATCACACTTGCCAATAGACAGGATGACCATCCAATTGAGAACATCCTTTGAGGCCCCATATTGGATGAGTCAACCAGAGCTCATAGAAAAAAAAAACATCATGGGAATATCCAAAGCTCATGAGAACAGAAAAAAACAAAGAACTGAAAATTTTACTCCAAACAGAGGCATACTTGAAGATGCTGTGCAGCTTCCCCTGCTAGACCAACAGTGGCCGCAGCTAGACCAATCAACCCACCCTGTAAAACAAAAATGGATTAAACATGACCACCCTACCCTCTACCCTGTTTGTTCCGTAACTTGGAGAAAGAAAAAAAAAAAACTAGCGAACTCATGGCTGAGCTTTCTCCTTTCATAGTCTGAAACCCACTGGCAGGCTTGAAATTTCCTATGCAAACATGGTTCCCCCAATAGCACAATAATTCAAGCCTTCCGTTTCTAACAATTTGCTGGCACATAATCTTAAGAACACGGTTAATCTCCCAAAAAACACCTTCCGATGATTTGCCTGAGGAGAGAATGCAAAGTCGTTTGTCAGCACATTGATGATGGCTGATATTCTCTCATGATCACCAGCGGATGTAAGCTGCTTTATGACACCTTCAACCTGGTACATCAGCACAAAAGGTCTCTTTAAGCTCAACAAGTCCAGAGGAAAACTAACATGTTAAAGGAGTAACAGCATGTTCACAGGAAGCACAATAAAGGAAAAAAGCACCCAATGAAGCAGCAAGAGCAGAGGAACACCTCATCAAAATCCATATATGAGTTCAAAACCAGATAATTAGAAATAATGTGTTATTCTCCAAATTTCATTAAGGTAGGAGCTTTGTGATTGCATATAATTGCTCCACAAAAATCTGTGTAAGCTTCACTATGTTTTGTAGCAGAAGCGTATCTAATGTGTGCATTCAAGTCCTGCGCAAGGGCATGGCCATCATCTGCTTGATAGCAGCAACTCTACGCATGCGCACACCAGACCGGGATGACTTGCAGCACCTTTATTCGTGTGCACTTAGCAGCTAGCTTTCTAAGACAAAAGGTAGCTTTTAACGTTCTTTAACCTTAGTTGCTGGGGCCAATTAAATTGTGTCCCAATGCATTCGGGAGCATGTGCTTTGATGCGAGCAGGACGGTGCACATGTGGGGAAAAAGTCGTTCTATAAAAAGAACACCACTCAGTAACAAAATAAGCTTTCATGACAAGTCTGCACGCTTAGGGTCAGTCACAAAGTTTGGTGGGACCACTAATGGTAATAAAACACATTTGAGACCTCCTATTCTCATTAAAAGTGTACTTTATGTAAGCCCAGCGGGGCATGCAGCGAGAGACTCAAACCACATGTCCAAGAGATAAAAATATAAAGAGAGAGAGGGGAGAGAGAAAAGGGAATGGGGATCTTGCACAGTACACCACATTGAGCGGGGAACAGGCCCCGCCCCCTTTCAGGAATTTATTCAGGAACAATCCACGGGCATAGTTTTTCCATACGGCAAACGCATACAGGTATGGAAGTACGAAAAAAGTACGGTTCACACCCCCAAGAAATTCCATACGGCACCCTAAATTTAAGGAAAAACATGCTACATATGACACAAAAAAACAAAGAAACTTGAAACTGCAAAGATTTTGCGATTAGAAAAAACATAAATGATGTAGAGCCATAATCCAAACTCCGTACTTTATATTAATGTAACTTGTTTACATCATACATGTATGATACATGTATGGAACATGTTACATAAGTAAGGACTAGGGAGTGTGGAGTGGGCAAATGCCAAAACCTATCACCTGTAGGCATAGTTTTTTCATACAGCAACCATACGACATACGTGTATGAGTCTGGAACTATGAAATAAGTATGGTTCAAACCTTGGAGAAATTCCATACGCGAGATTTCATACTTGATTCTTAAATTAAAGGGTAGACATGCCATTTTCAAAGAAGTGAACCATGAGAGACTTAAAATATGTGAAAGCCATGATAGATGGTCTATCATGGTTCTCACAAACTGACCATGTTTCATCCGTCATGACTTTCACACATTGACAATTAATCTCTATGTCTAGAAAAGATGCAAAACATTTTCTTTTTTGGCTCGAGTATGAAAAGTTTTTCCATACGTGACCATACGCATACGAGTATGGAAGTATGGAATATTTTCCATACGAGTATTGAAAAAACTTATTTTCCATACGAGTATTGAAAAAACTATGTCCACGGGCACGCTGGCAAGATCAATACAACAAATGAATACAAAACAAACAAATATGCCGATGTAGGATATCCAAGCCGATGTCGATGTTGACGCACAAGATCTCTGATGCTGAGCACACCACGAGGATGACCCATAAGTATCTCTCACCGGGCTAGTACCAGATCCAATATCCAAATCCAATGGATCCCAAGTCCAATGAATCCAAATCCCAGTCCAAAATCCAAGCTCCATGTCTAAGCTCTATGTTCCATGTTCATGTCCAGGCTTCATGCCCAAGCTCTATGTCCAAGTTCTTCATGTCTACTCAAGTTCAAGCTTCCATGTCCAAGCTTCATGCTCCATGTCCAAGCTCTATGCCCAAGTTCCAAGTCCAAGCTCTAAATCCACTTGCTCATCCCATGAATAATCTCCACAATTCCTATAGCCTTGTCGATGATGAAAACCCTAGAGAAGCTCTTTCTGGCAAGAAAACTCAGATAAAACCTGTTTTCATGGTTTTCAGGCGATAAAACCTCCAAAAAGCAGTTTTTAGGATTTTTTGAGCAGTTTTAGGGTTTTTGGAATTTTTAGGGTTCCTAAAATCTTCTGTCCGTACAGCAGTACAGACTGTATGCTCAAGTTCAAGCTTCCATGTCCAAGCTCTATGGCCAAGTTCCATGTCCATGCTCTAAATCCACTTGCTCATCCCATGAATAATCTCCACAATTCCTATAGCCTTGTTGACGATGAAAACCCTAGAGAATGGCAAGAAAACTAATATAGAACCTGTTTTAATGGTTTTCGGGCGATAAAACCATTAATGGTTTTCAGGCGATAAAACCTCCAAAAAGTAGTTTTTAGGGTTTTTTGAGCAATTTTAGGGTTTTTGGAATTTTTGGGGTTCCTGAAATCTTCTGTCTGTACAGTCTATACAGCAGTCGCACGGAAAGATGGTGACGTGGCACTGCAGTTGCTGGAGGCACTCTGAAATCAGCAAGTAACGATGAAAAACTCCATGATTTGGTTCATAGATGATGATGATAAAGATAATCTCCGCGCTTGAACGAAGATGGCAACGCGATGAAGAGGTTCTTCTTCAACTTGATGCTCAAGAGAGGCTCGTGCTTCTTTTATACTTGGGAAGCCTTGCTTTTTGCCAAAAGTGATGCTTTTGCTTTGCTTTTGCCTTTTTATTAAATATTATTAATAATAGCCAAAGTTCCTAATTTGTGCTTTTACAACTTCAGGGCCTTGCTTTTTGGCCCTAGAGCTGCTTTTTGAGAAAGCAGCTTTTAGCTTTTTAGACCGGCTTAGTCTCCTCTTTCCAATGGTGCCCTTGGCTCATGGTCAACCCTGTTTGACTTTTTTTGCCTGCTTTTTGACCAAGAATGGTGCTTTTTCTTAATCAATCCTTATGGACCATGTACCATGTACCCTGTCCTCGTGTCTTCTTCCACCTGTCTGGTGTCCGAGGATGGATTTCATTGTGTGAAATAGAGCTAGGAGGGCCAAATAGTTACACTTAAGTATGTGTACCACAATCAGTTTCTTCACTTCACTCATAAGATTATATTCCTTGTCATGTCATAACAGAATCTGAATTTTCAGCTCCTTCATGTGAGGTTTTAGGATGTTCATAAGCCCGAACTCTCGTTCATTGCAAGTTTGGTCTTCTCCCTTGGCTTGCTACTTCACAAGGCTTGCACAAGAAGTATAAAATGACAAGAAGGAGGTTCTATATATAGAGCTCCCAAATGTAGGCTAACTTGCTTTGATATGCCTTAGATGCCTTAATAAGTACTCTTGCATTGATTGCATTCACACTTCAATGAACACTCTAATGATGCCCTTTCTAGGCCCTTAGGATGTTCATAAGCCCGAACTCTCGTTCATTGCAAGTTTGGTCTTCTCCCTTGGCTTGCTACTTCACAAGGCTTGCACAAGTAGTATAAAATGACAAGGAGGTTCTATATATAGAGCTCCCAAATGTAGGCTAACTTGCTTTGATATGCCTTAGATGCCTTAATAAGTGCTCTTGCATTGATTGCATTCACACTTCAATGAACACTCTAATGATGCCCTTTCTAGGCCCTTGCCTCACATTAACAGTCTCTTTTGTTCATTTATAAGATATGGCTCAGTTCACTTGCTAAACCCTAACCCTGATAGCCTAGCGTGTTACAAAAGATGAAGCGCGTAAAGCTTGGTCTAGGCACCCGAGATGGTTTCTTAGACACAAAAATGGACACTAGAGCTCAAGTGTCAAGTGGAAAGCATGTACAGTGAGCTCCCGAGATTTGGGAGATACCTAGCATTGAAACGTGTTTCTACATGATGCTCACATACATTTCTAATAAGGTGGAATACATAGGAACAAACTATTCATGACTCTCACCTCTCAGATGTTGATCTTCATCAGCTTGCTGACTCCTTGGCAGCACCTTTGACATGGGCACAGAGATTACAGCAGCTTCGTCATTCTTGTATTCTCGCCTTGATGAGTAAAGTGGTGCAGTCACATGAGCCTACTACAACTAAAGAGGCTCTTGCTCTTCTTGACTGGTGGGCAGCCATGGAGGCCGAAATTGATTCCATTGAAAGGAATGGTACATGGGAGCTTGTGGACTGGCCATTCAATAGGCAGGTCATTGGGTCAAGTGGGTTTTAAAACCAAGTTTCATGCCGATGGTTCTCTGGACAAACACAAAGCCAAATTGGTTGCAAAGGGGTATTCTCAAATTGAGGGTATTGACTATGAGGAAACTTTTGCCCCTACAACCAGATACACCACTATCCGGACCGTTCTTGCTCTCTCCACTTATCCTCACAGGTCCGACATTTCTTATAGTGTCAGTATCATCAGACAATTCTCTTCCACTCCTGGACATTCTCATTGGCAGGCGGCTCTTCGATACTTATCTGGTACCTTGGACTATGGTCTCTCTTTCAGAGGAAGCACTGAGCTTCTTGGATACTCTCACACTAATTGGGCAGCTAATCAGGAAACCAGGCGTTCCACTTCTAGTTACTACTTCACTTTAGGTTCCGGCCTCATTTCTTGGAGATCCAAGAAGCAAACTACAATTCCTCTTCCATTGGGGCTGAGTACCATGCTTATTTGGATACTTGTTGCGAGCTATTGCTGCAGATGCTAAGTAATCTTGATGTTCTTTCGAACTCTCCCATTCACATTCTTATAGACAGCCAAAGTGCCTTGACATTGGCATGTACTTCATCTTTTCATGGCAGGACCAAGTTCATTTTCACTTTGTTCGTGAGTTGGTCGCTGACAGCATCATTTCTCTAGAGTATTGTCCCTCTCAAGACAACCTAGCTAATCTCTTCACCAAGCCACTTCCTCGAGATACTATTGATCAGCTCCTTACCCGTATGGGAGTCGGACCACCATGTTGGAGCTGAGAGGAGGAGTTGGAATGATATCTCCAACCCGTTTGATCCATTTTATGTCACCTTTTATTCATCATATTTATTTGATATTTTTGGGTATTTTTCCCACCTTATATCAGGCTTTTTGTAGGAAAAAGTTGTTAGGGTTAGGGTTTTGGAAGGCACACCAACAGGAAGCGTGAGAGAGAGAGAGAGGAACACGTTTGCTCATGTATTGATAATGATAAAAAGGAGTACAATAACCACATATAAAAGATGTGACCTAAAGTGTGTTCACATGGTCCGGCCATAAACTGTGCCAGGTGGACCAAACCACTTATAAACCACTATAAGTGAAACTAAGCTAAACTGGGGGAAAAAACCTCCACTAACTGAAGTAAAAAGTGCCCCAGTAACCTACTGATGATCACTAGCACTCCCCTGGGTGCGTTAACAGCATAAAACCCAACAAACCCCCCTGAAGTGATACGTGATCACTGTAAATCATCCACCAAAAGGAAACAAATTCAAAGCAGTGCGGAATGCTTCGAATTTCGGACGTGGTAGTGCCTTGGTGAAGATGTCTACCACATTCTGACCTATAGGGCAGTAAATCAGACGGATATCACCTGCCTGGAGTCTCTCCCGAACAAAGTGATAGTGAATCTCAATGTGTTTCGTGCGAGCATGAAACATAGGATTCCTGGCCACGGCAATGGCACTCTGACTATCAGTATAGATAGGTGTAGGCTCCTCCACTGAAATATCCATATCAATCATAAGACGACGCAGCCATACACACTCAACGGTAGTAGTGTAGGCTGCTCTGTACTCTACCTCACAAGCCGAAGTGGCCACTGTGATCTGTTTCTTGCTTAGCCAAGAAATACATGAAGAGCCAAGAAAGAAACAATTTCCACTAGTGGAATGTCTGGTATCGAAATCACCAGCCCAATCTGAATCGCTGTAAGCATATAGCTGCATGTCACCCCCCTCAGGATAAAGCAATCCAAGAGACAAGGTACCCTGCAAATACCGAAATACACGCTTCACAGCTTGCCAATGTGACAATCGCGGGCTGTGCATGAATCTGCTCAACTAAGATACGGCATACCTCGACTCTCAAGAAAGGAATTCAACATGTGTGACACATATTCTCCCCCTCGGTCAGAACGGAGGGTCTTAACCTTGCATCCTGACTCTGTTTCAGCAAGTGCTACAAAGGCCAAAAATGCATCATATACCTGTGATTTCCATGTCAACGGATAGACCCAGCATATACGAGAGAAGTCATCAATAAATGTAGCAAAATAGAAGCAGCCTCCTAATGACTTCGTCTGCATGGGACCACAAAGATCACTGTGTATAAGCTGCAACTTTGCAGTTGCTCGTAGAGCCTGATCATGTGGAAAGGAAAACCGATGCATTTTTCCCAAAATACATCCTTCACATATGTGATCTGGAGGCTTCTCCATAAGAGTAGGTCTGTCAACATGTTATGTCGCTGCATAAGCATAAGACTACCAAAATTTACATGCCCCATGAGAGCATGCCATAACTCCGCATCAACCATAGCTGGAGTAAGAGTGAATGCATGATAAGCAAACTGATCCACTGGCTGAAATGCATCCAACTGATAGAGTCCATGACATAATGTACCAGTAAGCATCAAGGTCAAAGCATTAGCTTTGTCTCTGACCATGCATTTGTCATCATCAAAGTTGACTTGCATACCACACTGTGCTAAAGAAGAAATGGACAACAGATTCTTCTTTATCCCTGGTACATATAAGGCATCTGTAAGGCGAAGAATAGAGCCATCAATGGCTGTGAGCTGAATCTCCCCAATGCCACGAACTGGATATGAAGCATTATTGGCACACTGAACGGACTTGCCAACAAGGGCAGGGCATACATTACAAAACAAATCCCTGCGAGATGTAATATGCTTTGAAGCACCACTATCAAAATACCAAGTGAATGCATGCTCAGTCACACTGAGTGCCTGTGAAGACCAAGAGGCATCATAACTGCATGTGTAGAAACAGTAATCCCTGTCTACAACAAAGGAAGCAATCTCCGAAGGAGCTTTAGAGGCATCGTTTATAGACATCCTAGACTCCTTCTCCTCCTCTTTGGCAATCCTCTTCCTACACTCTGTGATGTAGTGACCTGGCTTCTTACAGTAATGGCATTTGCCCTTCTTCTTGGGCTGTCCATCACCTTTCTTGGTATCCTGAGATGAACCACCATCACCTGAATTCTGATTTGAACTCTTTGGCTGAAACTTGCCTTTCCCTTTTTGACCTGTCACAAATGCTTGTTCAGCACTTGTGTTCATGTTCATGTTCTTCCTGATTTGCTCTTCCTGTAACAAGAGAGCAACAAGTTCCTGATACTTTAGGGGCTCAATAGCATTCCTCATGCTAAGGTTCAAAGAGGTATGAAAAGCCAAGTAGGATCTTGGCAAAGAGTTTAAGATGGTGGATACAAGCTGTGTCTCAGGAATAATCTCATCCACATTGATGAGTTGCTCTCTCAAATCCTGCAGCTTGTTCAAATGGCTAGACATATCATCTCTGCATCTTCTGGTTTTCCAGCTCTCTTTTCAAAAATGAGATCCGTGCCTCATTACGAGCAGCATACATCTGCTCCAAAGTCACCCATGCATTCCGTGAAGAGCCAGCTGAACGAATATGAGGTATAATAGACCTCTGTACTGACAATGCAATAAGTGATAAGGCTTGTGCATCTTTGGCATCCCATGTCTTCTGGGCATTTGTTCTTTGAACAAGCTGTGGCTTAACCGGTGCCTGTGCCTGTTGTCCTCTTCCACGAGCACCCCCTTGAGGAGGAGTCTCTGGAGCCAATGGACCTAGACGTGGTTCATCACCACTAACAAAATCCCAAATACCTTTTGCCACGAGCACATTTCTCAGCATGAAACTCCACAAGGAGTAATTCATGCCATCCAGCTTGTCTTCCTTAGACAAGTACGTGAACACATCACTCTGCTGTCGATTTGCCATTATGCCAGTGCACAATGTTGTACCTGTGTATCAAAAAACCCAAAAACAACAACCCTGAAAGCAACTGTACTCCACTGAGTACAACTGACCCAAATATGCTTGCACTCTCAATCCTCTGAATGTGCAAAACAATGCACCGCTGATTGAGTAGAGCAACAAAAGTGGCTCACACAGTGCCAAAATGCCCAAAAATGCCCAAAATTTCTACACCCAAAGCCTTGCAAAAGCCTGTAGAGGTTTCTTTGCAAGAAAACCTCCCTGTATCTGCCAGAAAAGCTTTCACAGAAAAAACGCCCAAATTTCAAAACATGTAAAGCTTTAAATTTTACCCATGTGATTTTGCAGGTACTGGTCGGCTGTAGGCTGTACGGAACAGCTGTCCGGAGCAGTGTACGGAGGAGAAGCGGCGACTGTATTGCTGCGGGTATACGCAGCAGGTGCTGCTCATCTGCTGTCTGCTATACAGAACAGCCAGCGCCTGTATGGACAGACAACGGGCCTGTACACAGACTGTACGGCTGTCTGTGCAAGACCGTACGTGGGCTGGAGATTGGGCAGGTGAGTGGCTGCAACTGATGGCGAGGGCCTGTACGGGTAGCTGATGGCGAGCTGTACGGACACGGCAAGTGAACCTTGCTCTGATACCAAAGTGTAGGAAAAAGTTGTTAGGGTTAGGGTTTTGGAAGGCACACCAACAAGAAGCGTGAGAGAGAGAGAGGAACACGTTTGCTCATGTATTGATAATGATAAAAAGGAGTACAATAACCACATATAAAAGATGTGACCTAAAGTGTGTTCACATGGTCCGGCCATAAACTGTGCCAGGTGGACCAAATCACTTATAAACCACTGTAAGTGAAACTAATCTAAACTGGGGGAAAAAACCTCCACTAACTGAAGTAAAAAGTGCCCCAGTAACCTACTGATGATCACTAGCACTCCCCTAGGTGCATACACAGCATAAAACCCAACACTTTTTCCTAGTCATGGACTTTGTCCTCAATCTTGGGTGTTTATGCTGGGTGTTTATGCTGGCCAACCAGCCCCTTCATGATGTATATAAGAACAAGCTTTGTGCTATATAATTCATTCATCATTTTTGCTCAAGTGTTGGATCATTGCTCATTGCTCCAAGTCTCTCCTCTACTTCCGCTTACTGCCTTCAACTATTCTCTCAAGGAAGGAAAGTGCTTTTCTTGTGAAAGCCAAGAACACATGTTTAGAGAATGCTAAAATGCAAGAAAAAGGACAATGAAAAGCAACCAAAGGTCAATGTGCATGACATTCCCGATGTGCAAGGGAATATGGAGCATAACAACAAAGAGAGAGTGGTATGTAAAGCTCGGGGATCAGTCCGCTCTCTTTATGTTTGACGATTATGCAAAGAGGTGCAAGTAACCCCGATAATTGGAAAGTTTGTGTGCATATCCAAGGTTATTTGGATATGAGAACTTCATAGTTGCACCTTTGAACGGATGTGATGTATTACTTAGGAAACCGTGGCATCACCGCTTAGAGCCATGCAAAGGCAAAGAGTACAAGACAAACAAGATTACATTTATGCATAGAGGTATGCATGTCATAGATGCTGGCCATGAGGGGTATTCCATCCCAGTTGTATCTCACATCCAAATTAATAAAGCAATGAAAAGTCCTATTCACGCTATCAATTCCTGCTTTTCTTGATGTTCTACTGAAACCCTAATTTGGTTGCCACATCATCAGCTGCCCACTGTATGACTCTTTGGATAGCACTAAAAGTGTCCCAGGGGTTGGTCTTTTGCCTGTAATGCTGCAAATTCTAGTTTGGAGTTGAGTCTTTGGTGCCTATATGTGTCTATGAGCGCTTGTAAAGAACCTACTACTGCTAAAGCACTCCATAAAATTTAACTACTCCGTTTTGTTGCCTAGGACTGTGCTCGGGGGTGGCCATTAGTGCCTGCTTGTGGAGAACCAGCACGCTAGCTAGCCGTGCGACTAAGAGCTTGGTTCAGACCGATGTGCATTTCAGTCAATAATGGTAGCAGGTCCACACGGGGAACTCCATAGTTTTAGACCAAAGACTCACGAGTCATACCCCTTGCCATGGTGGCTAGTAGTCAGTACTTTATTGGGATTCGGAGTCTCATGTGTGTGCGAATCCCTGTTTGTGTATCGGTGTGTGAACACTCACTTATGTGTGTAGGTGGGTGATTATGTGTGAACCCACTCTTAGAGTGGTAAGAATGAATATGTCGATAGGATGCTTGTTTGACATAAGCAAAGCAGTGATGTCATTCAAATGAGTCTCTAAGGCTATAAAAATATTGTAGTTGGTGAAGCTTTAACACATCAATCAATCTAATTATCATTCAGTCATGCAACTCTCTCTCTCTCACACCTCAGGGCCAGTTCGACGACAGGCCATCTTCACACTAGCAGGAGGACAGGTAGAGGTGGTAGACTCATATGTGTACTTGGGGATTACATTTACGACTCCGCCAGGAAGATTTACTATGGCACAGGCAGCCAGGGATAGACTCACACAAGGGTATGCAGCTCTAGCCATGCTAGAGAGACAGTGTCACCAGGCACACTTCCAGGAGCCCCACACGAAGGGGTGGTTGTTTGACACACTAGTCACCCCTGCTTTGATGTATGCTGCAACAGTATGGGCACCTCGGCTCGCCACCTCCACATGATCTCAGATAGAGAGGCCTCAGATTCTCATGCTAGAGCTTTTGAGGCGTCCAGACAGCTCGTAGAGAGTGGAGATAGGAGATCATGGTATTCACAAATGATACAGTGGCTCACTCAGCATGGTCTCGACATAGATCACCTGCCACCTTTCCAGTATGATATACATGCACCACACATCCAGCTCTCTCACAGTGAGAGGAACAGAGTCCTTCGGCAAGATTTATGGCAGCGATACACTCAAGAGACTTGGATTACACCCAGCCAGCCTCTACCGCCGAAGATGCTATACTACAGAGATCAGTTTATTCATATCTCAGCGGATGGATTCATACAGAGACCTAGATACATGGATGTGTACATGCCTCACGGTGCCTGAGTGGCGATTGGCCAGCTCAAAGTGTCATCACACCAGCTTGAGATTGATGCAGGTAGGGCAGCACAGATCCCCACAGCAGAGAGGATATGCAGACTATGCCAGGAGGAGGTTGAGAGTGAGGAACATTATGTATGCAGATGCAAAGCATATAGTGTCATTAGAGAGAGATACACCACCATCTTCAGTGGACATCCCTCACTCCGCCAGATCATGGAGTCCGCAGACTAGCGCAGATTTGGAGTGCTCTTGTTAGAGACACAGCGCCACAGAGAGACACTGATACGGACTCATACCACAGGGAGAGGTGGGCGACAGCTCCAGCTCACTGATTTCTTCCAGAGATCTATCCCAGTGCCTACCCTGACATAGGAGGGGGTTACACTTCAGCACGTTGCGGACCTCCGAGCCAGACGGAGACCGAGAGCACCAAGCTACCAGACTCCCAGACTACATCAGAGGGAGATCATAGAGATACGGGCTCGACATCAACACCATATCCAGGAGCGGCTAGCTCACTTACACTCGCACCCGGAGATCATGCTCCGAGGTATTTTTGCCTCACCATCGCCTATGTATCACATATTACACCCCCATTATGGTACTGGTTGGAGCTAGACAGATCTGCATTGCATTCTTGTATACCCTAGGGCCTACGCATATAGGTTGCATATTGAGCCTCTAGCAGTAGTGCTCCATCCATCACACCCCCCCACTAGCTCACTACTTTCATACTTTATTTCATGTTCATTTTGTCCTTTTTTTTTCTGGACATCCAGAAGACATTGACTATGGTAGTGACCTTGTTATGGGATTTGTTGTGGATGGCGAGGCCGCCACAGGGAAGCAGGTGCCATTGTTGAAGGGATGTATCCACATGTGACCGTGTCATTTTGCATGGCACATTGCCTCAATAATTTGCTGAAGGATATAGGGAAGTTGCCTTGGATTCCCCCCATCATTGAGAGGGCAAGTCACATGGTCACTTTTGTGTTGAATCATCAATTCTTACTACATGAGTTTCATAAGAAATCAAGCAAGCAGCTCTTGAAGTACTCGGAGACACGGTTTGCGTATAACTTTCTAATGTTGGGCCGGCTGAGTACATGTAGTGCCGCATCGAGGCAGGTTTTCATTAGTGATGAGTTCACTACATCTCCGTTAGCCTCTACTACTGGAGGGTGGAAATGCAAAGATGATGCTGAAGATCTTGAGTTTTGGGAGCATGTGCGTCGCATTGATGCAATGGTGCAGCCCATAATGCATTTGTTGAGGCTTGTGGATGGCATGAAGCCATGCATTGGGAAATTGTATGAGGCCATGGATAGGATGATTGAGAAATTAAAAGAGCTCATTAAAGAGCAACGGCAATTTGATCATGATGACGAGGATGAGGAGGACACTCTTGAGAGCGAGTATGAGATGGTTCAGGATCTTTGTGTCAAAAGATGGAATGCATATCATTCTCCTTTGCATGCAACAGCATACATTTTGGACCCCGAGTTTCAAGGCAAGGGTCAAGAAAATGATCAAGAGGTGAATAGTGGTTGGCGGATTATCTTAAGAGAGATTGGTGCCAGAGCCTAGTGCAAGGCGCAAAATAAGAGACTCATGAGTCACTGGCAGAGTATAGATCTTTTCGTGGCATGTATGGCTGCCCTGATGCACAGGAGGATCAGACTCGGGTTGGGGCAGCTTTGTGGTGGGAGAATTTTGGATTAGATGGACCAGAGTTGCAACAATTGGCTATTCGCATTCTCAGCCAGGCTGTGACCTCCTCTTGTTTGGAGCAACTCTAGAGCTCCTATAGTCACATTGCATCAAAGAAGAGAAACTGCCTTGGCGTAGAAAAAGCCAGTGATTTGGTTTTTGTAAGTGCCAACTTGTGTATGTTGGGCAAGGGGGTGATTGCAAAAGCTGATCCTTTTGTGGAGTGGGAGCAACAACAAGAGAAGGAGAATGAGCAGGTTGAGGTCACAGAGACTGATGCTCATGACAATGAGGCCAGTGTTTCCTTCAGTAGGGATTCTGATTGATTAGCGCAACACCATAGGCTTCAGCCTTCAACCTTGGATGTCACATGTGCAGCTCAGCCTTTAGGGCCGTCTACCCAAGCTATATTTATGTAGACATGGTTTATTTTCTAGTATCTGCATTCTAGAGACAGTAGACTATGACACTATGCTTTCGCCGTGAGTCTCGATAGTTGTGTTGTGTTTTGTGTACACAGTTAGCAATACACTATTTTTGTAATATGAATCATGAATTGTGTCATTTTGTGTGCTTTCTTTCAAAGTACTCAAATGTAATATAAATACTTAACATTTTATGGATATATTGATGCATTTTTTGTGTACCGTCCCACCCCTCGTCCCCGTTCTCTGCCTCCAGGCGTTCCCCATCCCCAAACCCTTCCCCGTCCCCGTTCCCGTCCCCCGACCCATGTGACTATGGTTGAGAAGTGTAGTGCCATAGACTCTAGAGTACCTATAGAAGCAAGAGTGGGTGGTGAGAATGAAGCCATATGGAAAAGTGGATTATCCCACATGCATGGACCAAGCAAAGATGTACTCTACCTATATAAAAGAGGTCATTTTCAAGCAAAGAAAGTACAAGCACATCTCAAGCTTCTCTATGAGTGCAAGTTAATCTATCGTGCAACCTAATTAGCTTGTGATCATCACTTTGTTTCACATACTCTCATCATGATCATGCTTAGGCATCATCCACCGTAGGTTTAAGTTAATCATGTGTCATTACACTAAATAGCTTCTTGTAAAATCTTAACAAGATTTGGAACCGGTACTAGCCCAGTGAGAGATTCTTGTGGGTCATCCCCATGGTGTCCTCGACACCAAGATCTCGTGTCTCGACATCGACTTCGACTTGGATATTCTACATCGGCATATTTGTTTGCTTCTGTATTCATTGTTATATTGATCCTAGCTTGCGAGCCCATGGATTGTTCCTGAATAAATTCCTGAAAGGGGACAGGACCTGTTCCCGCTTAGTGTGTGTACTCTGCAAAGTTCCCTAACCCTTCTCTCTCTCTCTCTCTCTCTCTCTCTCTCTCTCTCTCTATATATATATATATATATATATATATATATATATATTTTATTTTTATTTTATTTTTTTCTATCTCTTGGATACCTAGTGGAATCTATCATGGCACACCCCGCTAGGCTTCTAGCTGTGCAGGTCTTCTACATGTGTGAGATTTCTATTGCGGGAATTTGGAGATCTAGGGTTGGTCTGTGCAGTGGGTAACACTTCCTTCGAGAGATACCAATCTACTGCAGGGCAGTTGGTGTGTACAAGAGGGATCTCTTCAAAGCGCTTGGGTTTGCTCTTCTAGGACGAGGATCCTAAGGCTTGTGGACACTCCTGGAGGACAAGAGCACACTTGTCGTGGTTGCATTGTCGTGATATAGTAGTTGTCCTTATCTTATGTGGCTGTTATACTAATACCCGCAGCTTTATGGAATGTGTATAGCTCATATAAAAATGTGGGATGCATGCATGGCGTTGATTCAAGCGTACTCGGGCATTAAACCAAGAAATGTTATCTCCATAACCAGCAGTCCAAGTGAAGATAAATGGCCAGGCCTCAATAAGCTGGATGCCACACACAAGGTGATGCACCTTTTTCTAAACGAGCAATCAGGGAAAAAAGCATCGTTTAAAAGCTTTATTTATTAACAAACTAACCATGTAGGAAGCACAAAAAGAGTGCAAAAAGTTCTTCCATGACTTTAGCCTAGATTCAGTTCTTGTTGTCCGCATCAACATATGTACAGACGTTAACTCTATGGTTCCTCAATAGATTATGATACATTTTAATACATGTGTAGATTTATTCATGATTTTTCAAGGGCGCATGGTTGATTACGGCATGGAATTTTACAATTATGTCGGCAGTGGATGGACTTTTTCATGTTCGTGTTTTCTAAACTGACTACATGGCAGTCTTTTTAAGAAAAGACCCACCCAATTCAACAGCAACAGTAGAGCGGGAACTCGTTATGAGAACAGTAAAAGAAGACTTCTTTATGAGACCACCTCGCTCTCTCTCTCTCTCTCTCTCTCTCTCAGAGTCTACCTCTAATGCCGCATTCTTCCGCTTCTCGTACAGCTTATCGGAGAGGTTCCTAAAGACGGCGGCGGGGATGAGGGAGGCAACATCTGACATTTTCGGAGATCAGCATGCGTGGATCGGCCTCTACCAGGGCGGTGTGTGGCAAAACCGGGGTTGGGGGGTCCAAAGAAAAAGCGATTAGAGCGGACGTCAGCTACGCATCCTCTCCATTGCCATAGCCCTCTTATCTATCGCCTCCTTCTGCGCAAGAACCCATTTCCGCATTTCCTGCAGCTTTCTCTGTGTGCTGTTTTGGAACACTCTGGATGGGCTGCCTGCTCCAATATACGCACGCCTTCCTGCGCTCAAAAGTAGCTCAGAGTCCCGCCTGATCCATCACACCCACGGCAGAATTTCGATGAATCTTCAAAAGGGCACCGTCTAGATTTTGCTTGATATGTTGAAAGGAGTGCTTGCCCCATTTTGGTTGGTCAATGCATGCCGACCGCCGTTTGGTGGTCGTTCCTAATTTTCTTACGAAAAAAAACACTAGTGCAATCATTTTTAAAAAAATTTTATTATCATCCGCCATATATGTACCTTAATTAAAGGTGCTTTTCAAAAGCATTACTCCTTTTTTGGGAACATAAAATATTTATATAAAAAACTGAAGAGCAGCTATATACAAGAGTGACTTCCATGAATCTCATTCCACCTTTTCACTATTCAACAAGCTTTATCTCTCAAATAAAAGAAGAGTGCTCACAAGAGACATGGTAGCCAAATTGTATACACGCTGAAAGCATAGACTCAGAAGTACAACCTTTTGAAATTTGTTCCTCCATACAATCTTCTTTAGTCCATACCTTCACCACGGGTCTCCTGCCCAAGGGATTCTCAATGAAGGCTACAAAGGTGTATACCAGTTGCTTTTCCTTCAAATACCATCTCTTGATTTTTGGCTCAAACTTGGGAGGTCTTGCCTTCAAATCCTTCCCTGTATAACCCTGCCACACAACAAGATTTGTTAGGACACCCTAGTATGTATAAGTGTCTCCTCTGCGAAAGAGCAGCTCATTTAATCCCTATCTAAAGGGCCTAAACCAGCTGAACAAAATACAATCACTCATTTTATTAACATATACAAACCAACATTTATACGCGTATCTATGCATCAACTGTATCCCCTGGCTTGGTCCATTCTGAAATATTTTACTATTCTTAAAGTTCCATATCTCCCCAAACAATAGTATCTAATAAGGCAGAAGACCAAATTAGCAACCCCATTAGTTTAAGACAATCTTTCCAACAACCAATCCCCTCACTACCCTTGTAACCCTATACAACTTGAGACCCATTTACCAATCCTACAACTTGAGACCCATTTACCAATCCTGCCCCCAGGCCCCTCTAATGGGCAGGACAATCCCAAAAGGCATGTCTTCCATCCTCCAATACTGATTTGCATCTAGGGCCTAACCCTGAAGTGAAGTTCCTCTCTATAACAGTTTGTACCCAATAGGCAAAGCCCACGTACAGACCCTTCACAAGAAAAATGGGGCCTTCACAGGAATATCTACTTCCCATAGAAGCTTCCATCTCTTCATCCAAGTGCTAGAGTTCCATCTGACCTTCCAGATTTTATGGCAGTATAGCACATTCACCTCACTCCTGCACAACTCTTTATACAAGACCATGGTAACCACCTTATTTGGTTTAACTCCATTAAACCATGGCTAATCTTTTAGCCAACAGGTTTCATCAAATGCAATAGATACCCAACCCTTCTCTACTTCCACCGGAACATGATTTACCAGTTGTAGCTCAATTTGTTAAAGCCTAAACTCTTCCTTTAACTATCCCATCTCCTTCTACCCAACCTAAATCTAGTTCCAACAATCAGCCAACCTTCTCAATCCTCTATTATTCAATTTCCTGGCTATCCTGACATCCAGATGCGCCAAAGGAGGAGTAAATTTGTGGGTCCACCATAATCCAAGACTAAAGAAAGAGTTTCATGTGGCTCTAATACAACCATCCTCCCATTTCACCAAACCCCAACACTTCCTTCTAGTTAGCACATAAGAACTTGCAAAAGTGTAATTTCCAAGGGGGCATAAGATAGAAGCTTCTCTTTCCAGTCCAGTCCCATTCAATTGCCTTTGTAATTTTCAAGGGGGCATAAGATAGAAGCTTCTCTTTCCAGTCCAGTCCCATTCAATTGCCTTTGTATTGACCATTGGAATCTTCAACAACCTCTTTTACCAACCCAGTCCAAATTTATTTGCTGAAGAAATTTAGGTAGACTTGTAACTACCCTTCCTTTAGCATAGGTGGGTAGATGCAAGATCCCTATGCCTCCCACCTTTTTAGGCAAGCTCATTTTCTCCCAAGCTAACCATGTTGAGGCTTTTCTGTCATTTTCACCATTTTCCAATAAGAAATTCCTAATTGGGGCTGCAATCCTCTTCCAGTGGCATTTTCTAAAATCCAACACAAGACAGAGAAGTTTACTGTAATCATTTAACACCACATTAAAGATGGCCACCCTATCATGAAATGGGACCCTAATACCCTCCCATTTCTTCAACTTATTTAAAAATCTTTCAATTGCCCAATTAGTCAGCTATTTATTTGACACCCCCACTTTAAAAGGAACACCCATGTGTCTAACAATCTACCCCTTCCTTATTACATCACATCCCCGTCTCTCCAAGTTAAAGTCATCTTCCTCTGTCAAACTAATGATCCTAAATTTATGAATGTTGCACCTAGAGCCTAAGGCCTCTCCAAACTCTTGCACTATCAGTAAGGCAAGTCTCAAATTATCATTATCAGCCTTCAAAAATAGTAGTGAATCATCTGCAAGGCATTGTATCACTAGGTGATCCCACCCCTCAATTTTAACCCAGTTATCACCCCCTTATCACATGCATCTTCTAAAGCCACAATCAAAGGATGGGAAGTAATAGCGAATAATAGAGGAGCCAGGGGAGCATCCTTGCCTCACATACCTTCTAATCTCAAACCCCCCAACTAATCTTCCATTTAATAACAGCCTGGACTGTCCACCAGCTAAGAGTATATATACAAGTAGCCATCCTATTACCAAGTCCTAGCCTTTCCATCACCCTAGCCACAAAGGACCAATGGACTGTGTCACATAGGCTTTCTCTAGATTAAGCTGAAGCATAATACACTTTTGATCTGGTTTTTAAAGCCACTTCTCTACCCAGCATAACACCCATACTGTTTTCTATCACCTCCTGTAGAATTGGAGTGATCCTCAAAGCAATGACCTTAGTTAATACCTTGTATACCACAGTGACTAAAGTAATTGTTCTCCAATGGCTAAATCTATGACAGGCAGCCTATTTGGGAATTAACTTCACAACACCTTCCTTCAAATCCTTATCCAAGCTTCATGTGTCAAAACTAACCTTACATATGTTCCATACTACATCTTTGATGGAGGGCCAAAAGGCAATGAAGAACTCTCAAAGATAACCCGTCCCGTCCAGGAGATTTCTCCTTCCCAAGCTTCCATAAGGCCGGCCAATATTCATCCATTTCCATTTCTCTTTCCAACCAGTTAGCCCTGTCAACCTCCACCCTCTTACTAACCATACCTAAAAGCATGTTCTCTGCTTGAAATCTCCTTTGAGAGCAATCCTCCTTCAGACTCAATGCCGAGGAATTCTACCCATTTTATGGCAACTTGGTCAATACCACCCAATTCCTAGCCATTCTCAATGCCGAGGAATTCTACCCATTTTATGGCAACTTGGTCAATACCACCCAGTTCCTAGCCATTCTCATCTCTAACATGTCCAATGACTTCCATATTCCTTTTCTCTTTAGCTAAGCCAAAAAGATATCTGCCAGGTTTTCTCTTGATGTTACTGGATTTCCATATGACTCCTTTTTCTCGTCCCTACCGATGTCAATCCCTCTTAGGTGTGAATGCCCCTCATTAAAGATTAGGTCAAAATATAAGGCCTTGGTGTGCCTATAAAAGCACTATAAAAGCATTGTACATGGTGGGAGTATTTATCACATGTCTAAGTTTATCTTCCCCCCAATCAACATGTCATCCCCATTTCAATGGCATATGATCAGATAGAGCTGAACAAGGATCAAGTTTAACATTCAGGGTATGAGGAATCCATGTGGCCTATTGACTAAAGAAGACCCTATCAATTCTTGAGGAAGACCCAAAATACTGGAGGCTAAAATAGGCATGACCAGGTTCAGAACCCAAAGCCCTCAAACTCCACCCATCATCCAAGGCAACTTGCCTTTGAGATTTTCCCACTTCCTTTTCTCTTGCCCCATAAAAATATTTATCCCTCCACACCTATCCACATATGTGTCCTCAACCACCAGAGCATCCTCATGCCCCCATTCCCACATTGGATGTCCCTCCACGCTGTCTCCATTTGCCAATTAAATCTTCCCATATAGAGGATGTATCGTTGTCGTCTCCTCCTAATGGATTGAAAGGATTAGAATACAGAAATGGGCCCGGACTATTCAGGGATTTGCTACCCCCTACTTCTTTCTGTGAAGGTTTGTTTTGATTTCTTTTAGCTTCCTCCTTGACTTGCCTAAGGCTAGCCTCCCCTTAGCTCTATCACTAACTTTGGTCTAGCCCATTTTCGCATACCCCCCCTTCCCTATGGTACGAGAATCTCCTTCTCTTTCATCTTTCCCCTTATTTCCATCAGGCTTCTCCCTGAAACCTGCTTTAATCCCCCCACTTGATTCGTCTTCCTTCCTCACATCACCACCCGACTCAATGTGCTTCATTGCTCCACAGTGTCTAGCTATGTGACCAAAACCGCCACACCTGAAACATGCCCCAGGAAAGACACTGAGCTTGAGTTTAAGTTCCATCTTCCCTAACTCGCACAAGTCCACTTCCAGAGTTTTAGGTGTCTCCACCAGGGTATTCCATGTAATACAGACTTTGTACGATTTGTCGATCACTGTCTTCTTCGCTTACGATAAATAGAACAGGGCCTAGCCTTCAGCGAGATCCCCCAACATTGGTCTTAACCACAGTGGAAGTCCCATAATCTCCACCCATATCGGGCAAGCCTCTTCGAGGCTTCTATTTACATCAAAGATCGAGTCGAAGGGCAGTGTATGCACCAGCATTTTTCCCATGAAGAGCAGATCCCTCGCGAATAAATCAAACACGGTTTGCCCTTTTGTGAACAAAACATTAAAGAAGCCTTTCCCAAGATAAAAGATGTGTGAGACCACCTTCTCACGAAAAACATCATCTTGCAACCATTTTCCTAATTTTGCCTTACTCAACAGTCTCCCTGGATAGAACAAAATGACGATGCACTTAGAGAATAATCCAATCAGTCTCCTCACCAACTTAGAGGAGATAGTTGTACATACCTTTCCTTCGCCAATGATCCTTTTCTGAGCCTATGCATTCAGTCTCGCAGTCAGGATGAAGCTTCTTTGCTTCTCTCTCCCCTCCTTCTCCCTCACGATTCCTCTTCATCTCTTCGTCTGGCTCCCAATCCCCCCAATCTCCATCGCTAGTCTCATCGATTTGTTCCCAAGCGCCTGCCATCTTTCAAGTGTCGCCACCCCCCACTTGCATGTGCAAGAGATACGACGGCCACCCACCTGCGTACAAACGCATGTACTCCCATGTGTTGTCATTAAGTCTTATTTAAGTCATCTCATTACTTATCAAACACATCAATATCTTGCACCTTGCTCTCGATATATCCTTAATTTTTCAAAAGCATTACTTCTAAATTGTTGCTTTCTTGATTGAATCTCAATGATAGCTCTTATGGTAAATAAGAATATTTTGATTTGATGTTTCCTTTAGTCCATCGTAATTTAGGGATTAGTCTTACTAACATCACAAAGAAGTGGAGAACCAGAATTTGTATAGACCTTTTTCTTTTTTCTTTTTTTGGGAACAAAAGATAGTTATATTTATAAGATAAGAGCAGGCATTTACAAAGTATCTCTTTTTACATCAGCCACCCTACCCCCACTCTCTATTAAGAAGATTACGTATTTGATCCCATCTCACCTCCTCCCAAACAAAAGATAAATGTTCCCCAGATACATGATAGCCCAATTGCATACATGCCACAAGCAAAGAGTCAGTGGTGCATAAAGTCTTCCTTAGTCCAAATTTTCACATTTGGTCTTATGCCAAGAGGATTCTCAATCAAATCCAAAAATGTATACACTGGCTGCTTCTCCTTTCGATACCATCTTCAGAACTTGTAAAGACCTTTATGAAGGCCATTGACTTGATGCTTTTTAAACTAAAAAACCTATCATTATGTATCTAAAATTTTGGGCAAATTCATTCTATGACAACACTAGCCCATGTGAAGATGGAGAAGAAAAGTGCTTCTCATTCTGTCTTTCTATCAGACCATAGACATGAAGGTAAAGCAAATATGAAAGCAACAAGAGAGACAAGGAAGCATGCCCAAATTGGATAGCTTTTTGTTACATTACTTAGAATGCAATGCCATGACACAACGATGGAGGAATTACTTTAATCTTAGAAAATGATAGAGAAACAACAATAAGATTTTTTCCACATTACTTGCACGTATGTTGCTGATGTGAATTGTTATTCCTAGTTATGTCTTTTCATCTAAATGATCATTGTTGTTGATATTATGGCCACATCCAACAAATAGAGGGATTGATTGAGAAATATTAAACTAAAAAAAGCCACATAACAACTTTGCGAATCCATGGAGAGATGACACAATGGGCTAATCAATACCCCATGCTATGCTAATGCACTACATGCATATCTTGACGTAAGAAAGAACACTATAATCATACAAAGAAAGGAGAGGGAAAATGTATTCAAGAATCACAAAATCTTAATAAGAATCAAAAGCTAAGGGGAAGGCATGTTTGAGAGAGAGAGAGAGGTTTATATTTAAGACCAAACACAACCATGTTTACTAAATAATGTAAAAGTGATTGATTGTGCAACATGTCCTCTATGCCCTCCTAGAGTATAGTGAGTTGACATGCATTATTTAGTGGGTGTGTCTATGTTGACTTCCACATACTTGGTTAATATTATATGAAACATACCCATCGACTAGGCTATAGAGAATGCGAGGGAGAGAGAGAGCTTGAGTTCCTTGCAAGCTAACACATAAACACACACACACACAAGAGAGAGCAAGACACAAGAGAGAGATGTGGATGGCTAATTTTTCTTATATCTTCTTCTCTTCTCTACAACCATTAACTAAAGATATAAGAGTACATACTATAAGGGAAATTACTCCCCTACTATAGCATACAATGGTCGGTCCATAGTGTGAACTCGACTATATGAGCTAGCGCTATAACTATGCCATACTTTAGTAATCCAAATATGGTTATCACATCATCCATTGGCGGCATATCCATCATAATCTCACTAACCATGCCAATTGACGACCCACCCAGGTGGGTCGTCAATGTCTGCAGCACTAGTTGAGCTTAATATTTCAACAACTCCCCCTCGAGCTCAACTGCACACATTGCACTCCAAGTAAGCTCCCAAACCTATGGAGCTTCTGGTACTAAGTGCCTTCGTAAAGATGTCATATACTGATATATACTAAATCTCCGTCACCTGCTATAGAACCTTCTCTTTCATAAAGTGATAATGCACCTCAATGTGCTTCCTCCTAGCATGATAGATTGGGTTATTGAATGCTATTCATGTTGTCATAATAAATGAAATTTTCTCTATCCATAAGCTCACCCATATCACCAAGTAGCTTCTAAAACCAAGCTACATCACAAGTTGTCCCATTGCAGTGCCCATGTACTTTGCCTTTGTACTCAACAAGGCGTGTGTCAACTGTTTCTTGCTGCTCTAACTCACAACACCCCCAAAGGAAAACATAAAGCCACTTGTAGATCTTCTGTCTGTCACACTACCAGCCCAATCAGCATATGTGTACCCATGTAGTGTCTCTGTGCCAGTGTTAGGACCTTCTTGCCCTAATAGAGAAAACAAAGAAAAGAGAACACAGAGAAAAATAAAGAAAATATCCATTGCAGCTCTCCCATCCATAGTCGTGAATGCTCATACAACCACACACACACAACCTCTCATCGTGAATGATTCCAATGCCCAACCACATAAGGTATGTGGGCACACCTAACTCTGGCACACCGGCTCTATAATAAAATGTGTCATTTTGTCGGCTCTAACATCCAGTGGCGCTGATCCGGCTGTGGCTGTCCGGCCACCAACACTTGGCACACCCGATGGGTCGAATTCCCAATCTCATGACTCAAACCCACCATCGTAGGATCATGCCAGCATCGTGCACGTGATATGTAGCTAGTGCAAGTACAGTGCAACCATTTCATGGCAACATGCCAGGGCTAGGAACCGATCAGATACAAGGCCATCCAGCCATGATCGTACAAAATGAAAACATAAAACCAGGTCATCACAAGTATGTGCATACTCCACTGGCATGGAGTAGACACGAGGTAGGCATAATGCTGCCCATCAAAAAGATATGTCGATGAAGCTCCAGCATCTGCTACATGCCGACGTACCCCAAATGGCACAACACCACAAGCTCGACTCGATAAACATGGCACATTATCTCCGAAGAAATCTACTAAGTAGCACAAGAGTGTGTGCATAAGTAGCCAATTAAGCACTCTATCCACATCTTCATGATGTTGTGTAGGCTCAACAAGAGCACTTAATCCATGCTCCACTGCATCCAGTATACAAGCATAATCTACATGATCTACATCCTCTTACAACAAGGTGTCAAACCAAGCTGCATCAACCTCTGTAAGGCTATCACCATGGACAGGCACACCGTCATTGATAAACATGTCAAACCAGTCTATGTCATCATCTTGACCAAAATTGGAAACAGGATTTTCCAGACTATCTACACCATGAGGAAAACCTGATGCAAGGTTAGAGACATCCAAGCGCATCACTTGGCTCTTCTGGCCTTCATGCTCCTTCCGGGCTCTCTCAACCTTCAACATTACCATCCCATCATTAGGACTAGAAATACCATTTGGATCCTCTCTGTGACATTCTCTGGGCTCTCGCAGCCACTCTACTCCTCCCCAGTCTTACCCTTGTTCTGATACATCGAAGCGTCCTGGAGATCGTCCTCCATGCTCACCGGCATATCCGTCTAAGGGGTCTCGTCATGTGAGGGAATTCCCGGGCTCTCTCGGCCACACAGCTCCTCCATTGCCTTGTGCTTTAACTCATCCATGGGTTCATACTGCAACCCGTTCTGCTCATCCATCTGAGTATCCACAAGGCATCCATCTTGCTCATTCATGTGAGCAGCCACCATATATGTATCCTGCTCCTTCGTTTGAGCATCCATGAGGCAAACATGCTGCTCCTCGAGTTTCATCTTAGGTGTCATGGAGCTGTCCAGCCACCTTTGTTCATCTAGATCGGCATCATCTTCGATCTCAAAAAGAACTTGCTGCTTCTCAACAAGTTTAAGATTGCATACAGATAATTCAGCCCTATTATGCTGCTCCAAGGCAGCCAAAGCATCTGGGAAATTTCCCTGTAGGTTGTCTTTGTCTTTTGCTCCTCCTTCCGCCATCATGGCACATTGCTCTTGTTCGAAGCAATCCAATGCTTGCTTATTGAGCCCTTTATCAACATATTCAGAGATTAAAGCATTCCGTGAGAATGCCTCTCGGACTAACAGTGTATCAAACACCTCTTGTGCTTCAGCAAGAAATAATGAGAACCTTCTCATCACTGGAAACTAGATCATCCTCATCCATAGCAGCCTGAACATGAGAATATGGGGGTTCAAAGCAATGCAAATTCAAGAAAGTGGTATGGACATCTCTGTCCTTCTCCCCCTTCCATGTATCTAATGACCATGACTCTTATGGAATGCATATCACATAGAGTTTTCCGCTTGGCAACGATATAGGCAAGATCCCTACCACATCCACCAGGATTCTAAGCAACTTTTACTGTATATTCAGATTTGGTTCGGCTCTTGTACTAATTTCGCTTTGTTTTGTCTGGTCACCACATCTTCCGGATGGACCACCAGGTCAGCGGAATCACCATGAACCATATCATGGGCATCTACCACTGTTGCATGCCACTAGGGCATCTCCGTGTGGGCTGCCTATGCATTTGGGTTATTATCAACCAAAGACAAAAGGTCCCATGTCAAGTCTTTCCCACATACATCATCTGCAAGAAAAGCCTTCTCTTCCGGATCATCCAAGAATTCCACCATCAATTGTACATATGATGGAGACTCATCAAAATCTTGCTTCTCCGGATTGTCGGGCATAGGATGGGCATCCTCATATACATGATTGTCCTCCGACACATTGGAACATTTCCCATCCGTCCACACTTGGCCAAAACCCAATCTGGATCCATCTCGGTATGTAGGAGGTACAAAACCAGAATTTGGAAACATTTTAGCATGAGTGTTCATGAACTCTATTGCCATGCTTGGCGAGAACATGTGTCATGCATCTGCTTCATCATTGGTATGGGCTTGTTCCGAAAGTGATACGGCATCATCCTCATCGGGAAGAGAGGCAGGCTGCTCATTCAGCTTATGCCATGCACCATCACTAACATGGGGGATATAATCAATGTGCTGTTGTTGATCACCACCATGCTCTTTAAGGACATTCTGGGCAGCTAAATGATCCACATTTGGATGGTCAATCGTAGCCATATCTGCTGCATTATCATGGCAACCATAGTCAGCTTCTAGATCAGCATTAGAAGCTTCAGAGTCACTCTCCGGACTGTTGTCCGAACTACTGTCTTCATCCTCGAGCTTTGCAATTGCATGCTTGACATAAGACAAGAGGTTTTCGGTTGCAATTATCGTCCACGCCATATCTTGCAACAAGGAGTCTCCTCTTCGAGGGTGTTGGGAATGCCATTCCATGGCTGAGGAAACATCTTTGAGAAATTTTACTCTTCAGAAGGTGGGCAGTATCACATGCATTCTGCGACTTGAGCCATCGATGCTGCTGCACAGTCTCAAACTTCTTTAACAATGTATTGCGGCACACCCGAGGCTGTGACGTTGGACTTCACATTGGCCACATACATGGTATAAGCAATCATTGGTTCCATGGTCATGTTGGCCAAACTACTTGCAGGTTACACAGTCATTAGACAGATGTTGCCAGCTGCCGCAATGCTTGCATACCCTCTGACCCATCAGCCAAGTCTACCCGGCTCTAGCATACTGATTGTAGCACATGCTGAATTCACAAAATGTGGGTTGGATGCCGAAGTAGACTCTGAACAAATCACCATTATTCGACAACTCGGGCAGAAACTCGACATCATTCTTGCATTTGGATCCGGTGGAATCGAGTTGTCCACCTTGGTTGCTAGTTTAGCCCCTAGGGATACTTCGGTGTGAGTTATGCATTCTCAGTACTGGACATGATGGCTCCCGGATAATCCATCAGCAAAGCCAGCTCAAGTAGCGGTGAGACAAGCGAGAGCACGTACAGACCGGCGATGGAATGATCCCTCCGAAGGTAAGAGCAAGGTAAGTGAGTGCCCCATTGCCTCTCATTTGTGAAGAGAAATAGAGTGAATCTCTGCTGTCGTCTGAGTGCTACAAACAATTCGAAAGGCACATGATCTTCTACATAAACCCTTTAAGAACAAAGCACATGAAGCACTAACCCACAACAATAGCTGTTTTACAATTAGGTTGTTATACACGGTGAACTCGGCCATGTCCTCTCCCATTACGAGAGAATTCAGTAGGATGATTCTGTATATCCTACGCTATTACTTGTGTCACCATACTCGAGGCTTGCTCGGGGATGTCGGAAACAGATGTCCGGAATGAAAAGTCGGAATGCAGCTTCAACAGCAGTCTTCCCGGATTTGCCTTCCGAAGTCTCCAAGGGGAAGACCTAAGTGCCGTCCAGGTCATCAAGCGGAATAATTATCCGCTTTCTGGATTTTGCAGGGGAGTGCGCAGTCCAAAATCCCCGGAATCAGTATCTGGGTCATCCGGAGTCTGAACGTCGGGTGGCTGCGTGCGGAATGTCAGCTAGGTGGCAGAGAAGTTTGGAATCCGGAAGCCATGCGGACTTGGAATCCGGGTCGGCGAAATTATCAACCGCTGCGAATGTGGACATTGGCTGGCGGGATCCGGAGTGCGGCTTGTCCCGGATTGCAATAGTCGGGTGGCCCGCTTCCCGCTGCAGATGCAGCTCTCCTCTGCCTCTTGTGTGGCGGATGATGCGGTGTAACCCAAAACGGCATGTGGTCGAGCGCTTCACAGTAGTCACTCAGGTGAACTTTTTATGTGCCGGAGTTTGGCTACCTAAGCGTGGAAGGCAAAGATTGTCGCTAAGCGTGCTAGGGTTCCTGAGGTTCCAAGCTTCCATGGGGACTTCCCTTCTTTGAAGCCCTCCTTCCCCCCACGAAGAAGATTAAGATAAAGGCGCAGAAAGTCAAAGCCCCCCGAGCTCCCAAAAACGGTCGAAACAAGGGTGCTTTTGAGCTAGATTAGATCATTGCGAGATTGATAAAGCTACGGTTGATATCAACGCCCTAGAAGGTTCTGTGAGGAGACGCCAGCAGCACCAAAAAGACATTGCGAGACGTCCATCATTCAGAAAGGTGTGGGTAAGAGAGTCAAGGACTCTTATATTGTGGTCCCCAAAGTGTTAGTGGCCTTCTTGTCTTTCCCATCCATAGTCGTCAATGCTCATACATCAATACACACACAACCTCTCGTGAATGATCCCAATGCCCAACCACATAAGGTAGGTGGGCACACCTAACTCTAGCACACTGACTCTATAATAAAGTGTGTCGTTCCATCGGCTCTAAAATCCAGCGACGTTGATCCGGTTGTTGCTATCCGGTTGCCAACAGCCAGCCTCGTAGAAAAGTCCATAATTAACTATAGACTTTATATACCTGAGAATCCATCTAGCCACATCCAAGTGTGGCTTCCTAGGGGCTTGCATAAATTGACTCACAAGTCAAACATCATAGCTCAAGTTTGGCCTAGTAATGGTGGTCATATAAATAAAGCTATTCACTATGCACCTGTATATAATGGAGTCCTCCAAAAGCTCACTTGTATCTGCAAAAAACTTTGTGTTCCACTCTAATGACACTAAAATAGGCTTACAACTTGTCATACATCTTTAGACAACATGTCCAAGCCATATTGCCTTTGTAACAACACCTCTATACTCGAGAAATATTGTAGCTCACCCAAATCCTTCATCTTAAACTTCTTCTTTAAAAGCCTCCTAACAACATGGATACTTATGATGATGATAGTACACACATACACATGATGCCATTTATGTATCGCGCACACATGCACATGATCACAGTGATATACGTGCATATGATGCCACTGACACATATGCAAATGATGATGATGTATGTGATAGTGATGTATAAGTCAGATCATGCGGGCATGATCTCGAGGGCAGAGATGGCAGCAAGCACACCAAGCTGCATCGACACTTCTATGTCTATCTTCTTTCCTATGGATCATGTGGATATTCTAGTTGATCATAGTGACATTCTAGAGGATAGTGTGCATTTAATTAGTGATACATCCATTAGCACACCTGAGGTTAGTGATACTCCGTATACGAGTGATAGAGACAGCTATGAGCATAGACCTAAGTTCCTAGTATTAGATGCATCAGGCTATTCTTCTAGGTTTTCTGTTTGTGGAGATATCGTTGATATGACCACTACTTCTAGTATTCATAGCATTCTTGGTAGAGTTCGGATAGAGTCCATGTATTTGAGTAGTCAGGGATAGTGCACGAGAGTAGTAATGCTTTTATTGAGGTGAGACATCATAGTAGAATTATTATGTATATTGATCATATCCATAGTAGATCATATGACATAGATTCTGAGAGATATGCCTTTGATTTAGACATCTCCTTAGATCCTATATTATTGCTAGAGATAGATTTGTCATGGGATGTAGGTCACATAGGGGCATCATTGATAGAGATAAACCATGTTTATAAGGATGACCTTGGAGAATATCCTAATGTTGAAGAAGAAATAAGGAAGCTTGATAAAGCTAAGGCCCTTGTTGAGGAATGTCAATGCAGCCATGAAGCCAAATTAAGGACTAACAAGGCTAAGAATATAGTGTATCCATGAAATGAGATGTTTAAAGAAAGGAAGTTGGATGTGCCTACTCCAATTCCAGAAGAGTTCGAGAAGGTACTCATAGTAACCTCATGGGCAAGAATGCTTGAGGAGGCAGATCAAGATTTGTTGATCCATTCATTCCCTGGGGTTGAATATACGACAAACATGTGGAAGGAGCCCTCACTTGCCAGAGAACCTAGAGACATATGCAATCTCACAACAATACTATCCACAACTGTCAAAATGCCACTTGGACCATTTCTACGCAACACGTCGGCATTGTAGCAGATGTCAAGGACTATGGGTAGAAGGAAGAATGAACCCAATGTCCAATATAGAGGAGAATTAATCACCTCTAGCAAAGAAAAACCTAGCACCTGAGGAAGGGGAAGCACCCATATACATCAAAATACTTGTTAACCGATTGGGCCGGTATTATGAGAGTGATGAAACCAATACCACAATTCCAATCCACCATAACGAGTACCAAACACTTGCTATCCTGGATGGAGGTGCGAGTGTGAGCATCATCGCCAAGAGATGTTGGGAAAACTGGGGAAAAGCGGAATTAGAAAGGGCGGATCTAATTGTCAAGATGGCAGATGGAACATCCTCAAGACCTAGGGGGCTATTGAAAAATGTTTGGCTTAAGGTCTTTTTGTTTCGTTTACCATCATACGTTTATTGTGATGGAATTTCTGTGCCAGCTAGATTCTTACGATATTATCTTAGGTAGAGCCTTCATGAGGGAAACCAAGGTGGTGTACGATTGGGCATTAGACCAAGTGTATATTTGAAGGAATTCACAAATTCTAAAAATCGATCTCCATACTACGTGGAAGGCACACCCCATGGAAGGGAAATTGTTTGGAGATGATTTGGTCACCACAGAACGACCACATCCTTACAAGTCTGCCGACCAGTTAGAGAGAATTCATGGGAAGAGGAAGAGGCCGAAATGTATGCGTCGCTCTCACCTCTGGACTTTAGTGAAAACTAGATGCATGTGCTCACCACTATAGATGTGTTTCCCCCTAGAGGAACCAAATATGTTGAATTGGGAATCATTCCCAGCACCTCAGTGTGCATGGTAGATGTGCAACCAAGAGAAGAGGAAACAAAGGATGAAGCCTCTAGCACATAAGGGTCAGGACTCGCAAGGTCGCAGAGCACCCAACGCCTTAGGAAGTGGCAAAAACAAAAGAGGTATATCACTTAACAAAATGCATGTTACGTAGTAAACCCACGGACGCCCAGTGGCTAAGATATCTCGAAGTCACTAAGGTGCACGAGGAGTTTTCTAAGAACTAGGGTGAGGAATTAAGTAAGATAACCTTGGCTGAAAAACAAGAGGAGAAAGCCACGCCTCAAGAGTCTGATATGCCTAAACTCACCAAGTCATGAAGAAGAAAATGAAATAAGGCTCTGGCTAAAGCCAAGCAAGAGGCAAAGAAGGCGATGGCTAGGATAGAAGATGATGAGGACGACAAGCCAGGCCTGCTCTTAGTGCCAGACCATTTCAAAACCTACACCATTTCAAAACCTACACCATTGATGAACGAAAAGTGGTCTAATTAAAGGCCAAAAGAGTGAAGGAAAATGGCCAATCCATGTCTTAGGATGGACCAGTGGAAGTTAAGGAGGTAGACATTACAGAGCTAGGGGACGATACCAAACTTGTGTACATTGCTAAAGACTTAAATACTGCTGAAGAAGAAGAACTCATTGCTCTCCTCAAAGAGTTCAAGGATTTTTTTGCTTCGAAATACACAGAAATGAAGGGCAAGGTAGTTCAACACACCATTCCGATCATGGAAGGATCGAAACCATCCAAGCAAAAACCGTATTAGATGAATCGGAAATATGCGGCGATTATAAAAGAGGAAATTGATAAACTCGTTGTAGATTTCATCTATGAGATTGAGCACACAAATTGGCTTTCACCAGTCGTGATTGTGCTAAAGAAGAATGGAAAGCTAAGAGTCTGTGTTGATCTCAAAAAGGTCAATGTAGCCACCAGGAAAGACCACTATCCACTCCCATATATGGAACATGTATTAGAACGGGTAGCAAGCAAGAAAGCCTACAGCTTCTTAGATGGGTTTTCACACTACAATTAGGTGTCCATAACACTAGAAGACCAACACAAGACGACCTTCACAACACTAGAAAGCCTACAGCTTCTTAGATGGGTTTTCACACTACAATTAGGTGTCCATAACACTAGAAGACCAACACAAGACGACCTTCAACACAATGTGGGGGACCTATGCTTACAAGTTTATGCCTTTTGGCCTTACCAATGCCCCATCAACTTTCGAACGATTGATGTGCATGGACTTCAAAAGAACTACTTACAAAAGTGGTTGGAGGTATTCATTAACAATCTATGTGCACACTCACGCTAGATCAACCACTTGGTTGTTTAAGGAAGGTGTTTGAGAGATGTCGATTATATAGTATATCCTTAAACCCATTAAAGTGTCAATTTTGGGTCAAACACTAGTGTGAATAAAAGCCATATGTATAAAAGGCAATTTCTCCCTTTGTGTTATGAGAGCTCTTGCCTTGTCTTGTGTGTGTGTGTGTGAGAGAGAGAGAGAGAGAGAGAGTCCTCTAGTGCTTGTTCCTCTTCTATGCATGTGTATGGGAGAGTGAGAGGTAGATTGTCTTGCATTGTGGTGCGAGCGACTCCATAGTGACAATGTGGAGGTGGAGATTGGAGGAGTGGAGCTTCCCAAAGGGAGCTTGGAGAGCCTCAAGGGACGTGAGCTCAAAGCATTGGTAAGTACCCAATGATAGTTGTTGTCTATTGCTTATTCCGATTGTGAATGGGTAGAGTTATCCCTTGGGAGGTGCGGTAGCCCATAACACTTCCTTGTTGCACTTAAATTTAATTCGCGACTTTTTGTTGTCTTTGTTCACCTTGGAAGTATTATCTTCAGTCTTGGTATTTGGATCACTGCTCTTCTTATTATTGAACCATTTGAAAGTATGTTTTGAACCTTGAAACTTGTCAAAAGATTTAGAAGTAGGAACATACTTTTGAAATTTAGAGGATCAAGGATCTTGGGTAGTCCTAGCTTCCTCTGGTACACCATTCTTCCTTTCACAATTAAGGGACACCATTCTTCCTTTCACAATTAAGGGACACAATTAAGGGCTAGGGAAATAGTAGAAAGCTCAAAGAATGAGGATGAAACATCTGTACTTCGGCTCTATTATGCGGTCTTAATCCAACTATAAATTCCTTTTTTGAGATTTCTCATGAACTTTCTCTATGGTTTGTTAAAACTTGTCTACATGCAGTTTACAATCTCCTTCTCTAGCTGTCGAATGATATCCCATTGTTATCAACTTCTAGCTTTATATTGCAGTGGCAAAAAAAAAAAATCTTTATTGCCTTTTGGAACTCTTTCCAAGTACGGGGTTTGTGATGTCCCGTCCTAGTAGTGTTCCACCATAACGTAGCACTATCAATTAGATAGTCTGCAGAGCAGTTGATTTTATCCCTTTTGGAGATTTTTTCCCCCGAAAAGTGATCATCAAGCTGACTTAACCACCATGAGAATACCACCTTAGCATCTTTTTGACATCATAATTTTGAAACCAGATTGCTTTTTGACTAATCTTCTTCTCTTTTTTAGACTCTTTTGCTCTTAGGGTAGCTTCCACGGTTTTTTAAATATGGCCACCTTCGAAATTTGAGCTCTCTTTGCTATTGGCTCTTCTCTACGCCTCTTCTTGCGGGATAGTATATCTTCTAACTCCTTCTCAATGCCTTTTCAACCAAGATCTATTGAAGAACCTAAATTTGCTCTGGGGTTGAAGACTCATGGTGAAGAAGGATATGTAAATGAATAAAGATAATAAATTTTATTTACAGATAAATAGAAAGAAAATGTTGACGAAAATAATAATACTTATCGCTTCACTCGCAATTTGTAGAAAGTCAGAAATTTATTTAATTGAGTAGTATAAATAATCCCCAAGCATCAAGAATTGTGTAGTAGTATAAATAATCCCCAAGCATCAAGAATTCATTAAGTAGTATCAAAAGTTTGGGTACCTCATATCACTGAAGTTGAAGGATATAGAACCACTCTTTGTGATAAATACTTGTTGGCCCGAGTACAAATGTATAAAATTTTAAGGGTTAAAAAGTCTTCATAGACCTTGTAATCTTTTTTTTTGGTCTTGTTTTTAAAAACATTTTAGCTTATAAAGCTTTAAACTTTAAACTTAAAATAGACAACTGATGATGCCTGGAATTTTTGGTCACCGACTAGAAATAGAAGGAAATCAACACTACTCGAATTCGACGTCGGGACGGTGAAGCTCTTAAGGATTGAAGTTGTTACATTAGTTGAATGAAGCTTAGCCTTAATATATCATAGTCAATAATTTAATGTGTAAAGCATCAAACTTTCCAAGCATTGATCTATGCTGTGTTTGCTACCGAGACTGCAATCAGATTCTCCACATAATCCAAGCACAAATAAGATTTTCCTTGATTCAATGGTGCAAAAAATTCACCAAAGCCCTTTGTCTCAAGGTTTTCATCTCTTTGACTTCTTTAACCTTCGGGTATTAGTGAGCTTTCCCCTTTCTCCAAATACATGTACCCTTGCTCTGATACCAATGTCATGACCTCTTGTACACTCAAGAGAATAAATTAATTTGCTCACCTATATTAGTTGAATAGAAGCTTAAACTTTCCACAAATTAACAAGGCAAGCATAGCATAAACAAATTGCAAGAAGAAAAGATAAACATCACTTTCGACACTAATTGGGTAAAATCTTCCTCCTCATAAGTGTAGCTCCCTTTATGACATGAGTATTTTAATATTATATTCCAAAAATTAGCCCTGGAGCTAATAATAGATAAACATCACTTTCGACACTAATTGGGTAAAATCTTCCCCCTCATAAGTGTAGCTCCCTTTATGACATGAGTATTTTAATATTGTATTCCAAAAATTAGCCCTAGAGCTAATAATAGATAATTCATCGAAAATTAGGGTTTGGTTTTCCACTTTAACAAAAATAACAAGCACTAAGAGCTTACTCACACACAAAGTACAAAATTAAAAATCCACTATTACATGCACTAAAAATAGCAAACTTGTGCACAAGTGTAGATAAATAATATGTACAATCAGGTGGCTCAAGGCGAACCAAAAATAATAATGTTCACAGGAAAAAAATACTTACACCAACAAAATCCATATGACACTTCAATTGGTGACCCTCTTACAGTGCGACACCTCGATTCGGTGACCCTCGAACTACTCATAACCCATCCAACACCTTAGTCGGTGTAACCTCGCACATGTGTAATACCCCTGTTGGTATCTTGGCACATATTACCTAAATCCATAATAACAATCAAATCATGTCACGTGATAAGGCACAATCAAAATACACCAAAATTCACTATCATAGTATTAACATGAAAAATAGCACCCATAATACATAATCACTAGCATGGCCTTGCTACACATATGTCAATAACACTAACATATCAGTATTTTATTGGTGAAATCACTCATGATACCAATAAGTTAGTGTGACACAATGGTTTCTTAGACATCTCCAATTAGCCATAGAGGGCGTATGTTAATATATCTCTGTATAATAAAACAATAGCATGCAATCTCGCTATGATACTCCATCATTACATACAAAGTACTCACTTTATAAAATAATAACATTGTGAAAAAGCTAGGCACTATGAAAATTAGACTTTATAAAATCATAACATATGAGGTACTCATTGCACACAATATTCCAAATCACTTTCTAAAATTAGTTGCTTTAATAGTTTAGGAAACTTGAAGTATAGTTCTACGCTTTTGACATGGATTTTGAGAAGGATTAATTTTTTGATATCAAATTTCTTTTCTATCTCAAATTTCAAGAAGTCACTTATCTATTTTTAACATGGTGTCTTTACACCTAATTTAGGCTATTTTGGTAGCAAGCATACATGTTACTCTTAGCATACCTATCAAATACCAAGCAAGCATACATAATACTCTTAGCATATGTATACAATATAGAAAATACCTATCAACAAACACATAACAAACCACATGATACTCTTAGCATACTATCTAATACATAACATACCTATCAGCAAAAACATAGCATACCTATCAAATATAAACACATTCATTATGTTTTATGGTAAAGAGTAAATTAAAATCTAGAATATAAAGTTTTTATAATAAAGAGTGAATAAAATGATACAATATAAAGTTTTTATAATAAAGAGTGAATAAAATGATACAATATAAAGTATTTTGAGATCTAGTCTCAAGTTTCACGTTAAAATGATTAGCTATATAGACCTTGCATTCACAAACACAATCACCAAGATTTTATTAAATCACTGTGTTAGCATATCTATACGTGTATTGCTTTACTAAATTTCAATCTAGCAACATAATATTTGGTGTGTTTGAGAAATGTAAATGGAACAACTTAATAATGTCGAAGTGGGCATGCCATAGCTCCTTCATCACTCATAGCATGTGTGTGATAGTAACTAAATAAGCATTATGTGCCAATCTCTTATACATGTCCAGGCTATAAAGCCCATGGTTTAAAGTATTGGATACCACAATGATGTCTCCATCACGTTAGTCATGAACTGTACACTTGTCATCCACAAATCTAACCATTAGGCTTGCCCTAGCAATGGCAGAGACTGACAACAAGTTCTTTTTAATGCCTATCATAAACAAGACTTTTGAGAGAGTGATTGTCCCATCATTTATAGTAGTGAGAATAATCTTATCAACTCTTTTTTACTACACCATGTTGAGTGCTTAGTCTGCAAAAAGATCAAGGCTAAAAGAATTAAAATGCCAAAAAAGTTGCATCCTTTAGACATCATACATATGAAATGGAAGTGTATAAGCATGGATTTCATTATTGGGTGGGTTACCTTTAGTTAATGTAGGATATGATTCCATCCTTGTTGTGGTAAATCATTTGACAAAAGTCGCTCATTTGATTCCAGTAAAAAAATACTTATACTCCTCTTGATGCTGCTAAAGTCTTTTGAAGGAAATATTCAGACTCCATGGATTGCACAGAAGGATAGTTAGTGATCGAGATGCTAAATTCACATCCCTCTTTTAGACCACTTTCTTTAAAGCTGTGTGGGTACCTCTACTGCCAAGCAACGAGAGATCGATGTGGCTAGATAGAGAGAGTAAACCAGGTGATCGAATATATTCTTCAAGTGTTCTATGGACAAGAACCCAAGAGATGGATGAATTATCTACATTTGGTAAACTTTTCTTAAAATGTATCTTATCATAAAAGCATAGGGATGAGTCCATTTAAGACACTTTATGGACAAGATTTTATTACACCATTAAATTAGACCAATCCATTGATTAGAGTGGAAGTGTTGAAGCAAATGCTAGATGAAATGGATCATCAAATGCGCACTATAAAGAAGGACATCAAAGATGTCCAAGATAGACAAAGCAATATGTTGATCTAAAGCAGACTACTAGAGAGTTTGATGAAGGTGATATGGTTTTTCTTCATGTATAATACAAGAGAAGCTCACTGTCCTTGGGAAGGTACAAGAAACTCTCACCTAGATATTATGGACTGTACATAATTATGTGGAGAGTCAAAGATCAAGCTTATGAACTTTTACTTCCTGAGCACTTGAAAATACATAGTCTTTCATGTGAGTTTATTGAAGAAATATATCCCAGATCTAATTCATAAATTGGATGATGAGTAGGTTACCTTTCTTGCCCAAGGTCAAATGAAATTGGAACTTGAAGCAGTTTTAGATGTCAAAGATAAGCCCCTTAAGAATATGATCTTAAAAGAATATTTAATTAAGTGAAAATTCTTCGCGACTAAGGATGCTACTTTTTGGGAGAAAGAGGAAGAGTTGAGGAAAGATTATCCCTAGTTTGCAAAGCTAAGGACATCTTAGGTCTTCAAGTGAGGGAGAATGTAAGAAGACCCCTCTTCCCTTATCCTAATGTAGTCGAGATATTACTTTCAAGATGTATATTCTAGTGAGAGAATGTGAAATTTTAATAAGATGTGCATTCTAATGAGAAAACTAGAATGCTGAGTAATTGAGAAATTGGAAAATAAAATTTAAGACTAATAGCCAAGTTGCATAAATTAATTAGGGGTTTCCCATATACCCATGTGCACATGAGCATCCCCCTCCACATTGGCGTTAGAAAGAGAAAAAAAATAATATAATAATATCATAAATTTTCTAAAAAGAAATAAATCAATTATTTCTTAAAAAAATTGAATGCTAATAATTAATATGTGTGCATTAGCCTTGTCAAAAATTACAAAGAGTAGACTAAAGTCAAAGGTTGGAAGGTGGAGTGCAAAGACCTTAGGGGCAATTTTTGGAAAGAAAAATAATTATTAATGTGAGATAAGTATGGTGAACTACTAGATAACTTTAGCTATGCATAACTATGAGAGATAACTATATAATAGATAACTCTAGCTATGCATAAATGTGAGAGATAACTAGATGTATATGTGGATGCATGTAGACGTGGTTGAGTGCATGGATGCATGAAGTCTAAGGGAGATATTTTGGGCTACCGACCTTGAGTGAATTAATGGTGCATGTAGAGTGTGCACCCACCATTTTCACCTATAAAAAGATCCCCCTTATCATGAGAAATCCATGAATTTTTTCCTTGAGAACAGAGTACTTTCTACATTGTTTTTCAATGTTGCACATGTCCCTTGGTTATATGTTAGCTTTACCTAGGCTATAAACAATCATTTGAATGCAAGAGAGTGATCATTGGACTCATACAAGCACCTAGAGATCCACATACAACTCATGGATTATTGAAGAGGTGGGAAGCTCATTTTCTTATGCATGAGGTACAACAAGCTCCCTTTAAGTCAATTTTCAAAGGTACAATTAAACCCTTTGCTCAAAAATTTCATTTCTCCTCTTATTTTATAATTTATTTGTCTATTCCATGGTAATTTTAGTTTAAATCAAATTAGAATAATAATTTTCCAATGTGTATACATTGCTTAAAACTAGGGATCTCTAAGGTCCAATTTTGACCCGTTATCCTCAATTTAATACATAACCTTTGTAGAAGCCTTACTAAACTAAGGGAACCTTCTTGTTGTTTAGAGCCATATGCTTAGAGTTATAGGAAAATTAAGGATTGAGATAGTTTACTCGTAAACCTATAAAAAATTGAACATTTAATAGTTATGACTAAGTTTTAGGTTAAATAAAATTTTAGAGAGAGAAGACAAATTAGATGCCTTAATTGAGGTGAATCCAAGTTTAGGCAAGTTCTTTGTATTAGTTTATGGATGAAGGTGTAGTTAGGAAATAAGACTCAAATTATGAATTTAAGGATATCCCCATGCCTAGAGAGAGAACTTAGGGTCAAAGATGTAGAGAGAGAAAGACAGTAGCAAGATGAGATATTACCCTAGTTTAATGGAAGAAAATTACGAATTATTAAGCTTCAAATTAGAACTTCTTTTTGGGAAAATTATTGGTGTAAGGATAGCCAAGGATGCGAGAGAGAGAGAGAGAGAGAGAGAGAGAGAGAGAGAGAGAGAGAGAGAGAGAGAGAGAGAGAGAAAGAGAGAGAGTTTAATATGATGGGCAAGATTAAGCCCAAGGTTAGGCCAAGCCCCTAGACTTAACCTAAAAAGCTACATTGTATAAGTATGGATAAATTGGATCAATCTCTTCAAAGACAATGTATCTTCTTTAGTAGAGAGATGTCACGTAGCCTGTAATGGCATGCATGAGTCGCCCGTATGGCGGTAGAGCTTGATCGGACACACAGTCCACCGCCAAAGCACGTGTGGCGCGAGTGTGTCTAGGGTTCACGGGTGAGGCACTCAGGTCGGAGGACCATGGGAGATCGGGCTAATGTGGGCAGGCATACCACTATATAAGCTTGACAATGTGGACACTTATCCACATTCCTCTATGGTTGGGTGGTGACCACAAGCTTCGAGCCCTCCTTGGCTATGGCAGCGTACGAAGCGACATAACATTGGTATTAGAGCAGAGAATCGATCCTATCTCTCATTCGCTTCTCTCACAATTCCTCGCACGTGAACGAGCTTTGAAAGAGATAAGCCTTATGTTGCCTTATCCTTTCTTGAAAGGTTTAATCTCTCTTGATTTTTTGCATTCTACATGAATGTGAAGGATAATCTCTCTTTGTGCGTGATATTGAAGAAGAAGAAGAAGAGTTCTTTTTGGTTTAAAGAACAACCAAAAAAGAATAGAGTTTGCATCACTGCTTATGTGTGTAAGGTGGAAAATCAACGCTATTTTGTTTTGCAAGTTTTAATTAAAAGTATGGGAAGCACATGTGATTTCTTTTGTGTGTGTGTGTGTGTGTGTGTGTGTGTGTGTGTGTGTGTGTGAGAGAGAGAGAGAGAGAGAGAGAGAGAGAGAGAGAGAGAGCAGTTTGCATTAATTCAATGTGTGCTATTTAGAGTGTGCAAGTGTGTGTTACAGCACACAACCATTCAAGGTGTGTATGCTTCAACACTTGAGAAATAGAGGACGTATTTCAATTAAGGACAAAAGGCAAGAATTGCTATGTGAGTGTGCACAGAAAGGCAAGAATTGCTATGTGAGTGTGCAGAGAAAAGCTTTTTAAGAGGGAGCAATGGAGCTCTCTCTCTCTCTCTCTCTCTCTCTCTCTCTCTAGTTAGCTGTATTGTGAGGATGGAATAATATATTTTTTGTCTAAAGGTGTATAGCTATTGGAAAAAACATGGCATTTTTCTTTTGGAGAGGCTAAGGGTAGCAGAATTTTTGGTCCGTGTGTGTGTGTGTGTGTGTGTGTGTGTGTGTGTGTGTGTGTTGGTTGGTACGGATGGTGTGGAGATGAGCTAGCACGACCATTCTTTTGAGCATCGTCACACGCATGATTGACCATGTAACTTTTATGCTGTGCAATGGGGAGTGTGTAGCCGCAAATACATGATGCAAGTTTCCCAAGTGTGCGTAGCCACATGTGGGCAAACTTTTGTGGTAATATTCTCCTTGTTTTGGTATAATTCCAAATTTGCATGGAATTTATGAGAGTGGTGTTCTAATCCTCCAGTTGTGCAGGTTGCCACAACAAGTGCATCTAGATTACAAAGAAAAGGTTTTCAAAACTATAACTTTAAAGCCAAAAAAGGCCGTTCTCGCAAGTTTTGGTCACAATTTGTGCATGCATAGACATGCATCAACATGTGGGCCACAATTAATGCATGCGTAGCGAGGCATGAGATCTAGATTTATGATCCTTCATACAAAGGGAAACTTGTTCAACAAACATCTTGTGATGTCTTTATATATATTTTGGACTTAATAGCATTCGGTACCTTGGTATAGAGGTGTGGACATTCGGTACCTTGGTATAGAGGTGTGGACATACACATAATTTATAGCTAGCATCACAACAAGGGTACAAGAAAATTTAAAGTACCTATGCACGTGCATAGTTCACAAATGTATACTTGGTTTGGTGTCCATTGGCAATGAGTATGCATGATTTGGAGATCTTTGATGGATTTCAAGGTGTGATCGAAATAGTCGATGAGCTGTGCCACCGTTAAAATGTTTCCTTGGTCCTGAAACATCCACCATAATGCTAGACACCTTTGATGGACATTGTGGTTTTGGAATTAACGTTGCTCGTCTCACTAATACATAAATCTATATTTTTATAAGTTGCAGGGGTTTGGAGAACTCCACCAACTTTATATGTGGTACACAGGGACGTTAGTTTCCGTTGTTGGGTTAGTGGATATCAACCCTTTTGGAGTTTGGTCTCTTTTCTGCCGGTTTTATTTAATGGACCGAGGAAATGCCCCATTTGATTCTAATTTTCACTATAGTGTGAATGAGACCAAATTGAGTCGACTGTTTGACAACCGTAGTATTGTGATATTTAACAACTAAAGTATTGCTATCTTGGTCCTTAGAGATGAGAATGAGACCAAACTGAGCCGACTGTTTAACAACCGTAGTATTGTGTTATTTAACAACTAGAGTATTGCTAGCTTGGTCCTTACAGATGCAAGCACTTGTGTATGTCCATAGAGATCAATTGTTTTAAGATTCGTATAGTAATCTTAGAATTGTGTTATTTCTAAGATTCGTAGTAATCTTAGTATTGTGCTATTTAACAACTAGAGTATTGCTAGCTTGGTCCTTATAGATGCAAGCACTTGTGTATGGTCCATAGAGATCAATTGTTCTAAGATTCGTAGTAATCTTAGAGGTAGGTCCATAGTGATCCTTGAGTTCGGAGTTTACTGAACATAGAGAAACCTAGGTGTTGATGACTTGAATTGTGGTTCACGTGACTTATAAAAAGTACGCAGCTACTTTACCTACCTAGGGAGCATGCCATTGCTCCTTTTGTTTTAAATGAGAGTATTCCTAAGAGGTCTTGTTCAAAATTAAATTCTTAGTTTTCTTGGGCTATTTAGTTTTGCAAAGTTCATGTCCTTGTAGAACCTACCAGTTGAAATAAGTGGATCATTACTAGTATGTAATGGGGTTACTACCTGGTTGAGAAGTACTTCACTCTAGACGAGCATGGTTATTTATTATCATTGGATCTAACATAGTTTTATAAACCATGATTGTGTTTGTTAGAAATAATTCTAAGCTAGAAGGCTTAGAAAAGTATTCTAACATGTTTGGTGAGTTTAGGATTAAACACAGTGGTTCAGAAGTAAACTTAAGGTTTGAAGCTAATTCGGAGATATTAGAGGCAAACCGCACTAGATTTAGCATTAATCCGGAGTGAGCACAAATCTTGATCTTGATGCTAGTATGAAATGCCCAGCAGTTATCTTGATCATTTTTTATACTTTGGCATGGTATTGTTATATGTGCGCACACTTTCCAGCAATCATCACCTTCCTTATTAGAAAGGTGTTCTAAACTGGAGTGATTAGTCAAGGTTTCTACGAGAAGAAGAATGAGCACTGATATGGAGCGATTAGATAAATATCTTGGGTTATGTATTGGGATGGAGCACTCAAGGGTGGATCCTTCATGCCTACTTGACCTTGTGTCAAATGGGGGTGATAAATTTATCGAAAGAAAATGATAGATTCATTTAACCGATATAGGTAGAGCTCAAATTTTATAAAAAGTCACAAACCTTAGGTGCTTGTTATTCTAGATAAAGCCCTAACCTTTTCAATTTAGTGCTAAACAAAATTTTATAGAAAGTCACAAACCTTAGGTGCTTGTTATTCTAGATAAAGCCCTAACCTTTTCAATTTAGTGCTAAATCAAATTGGCAAGAGTGTTCAGTGTGTAGTTGAGTCTACGTGAAATTGTTTTCACGCTATGCTTAGGCATGGTAGATGGCCATGAGGTGGTACCACAAAGTTTTGAGCAACTTCTTTAGGGACTTTGATGTTTATATTCACACTGAAAGTTAAAGTTTAAGGCTACTATCATGGCCTAGTAAGACTCATGGTTAGATGCTAACCGTAGAGTTTAGAGATTGACATAGTTGTTGAGTGAATGTCTTTGAATCAACAACAATTGGGTGTTAGAATGCCCCATAGTTTGTGGTGTAGGGCCAAAGGTTTCGAGTCAATCTAGATGAGCACTTTCCAATAAGTGGCTCGAGTGTCTTGTTAAAGATGGCTTTGTGGGATATTCCAACTCGAGAAGGGTGTATCCATGAGTACGGAGTTGCTTGTAAAGAGTACGGAGTTACTCAGCCAAATTGAGAAAGAATTTATTATTTAGGATAGATAAGATAAGCAGTGAAGTCCAACTTTACCAAAAGTCATAAGAGGATTCACTTGTACAAATTTGTGTTGGTAGTAAGTTTATCAAGTCTATACGAGGACCCATTACTCCTTGTTTGCCACATCGATTACATTTTGGTAGTATATTGCCACCTACGAGTATGTAGTGCATTGCCATTGTAACGAGTAGACAACGAGGAAATGTTGTATGCTATACTTCATATTGGTGCTAAACACAAATTGGATGAGTGGTGTTTTTGACATAGCAATCTTGAGGTACAAAGATTTGGTTATTCATCTATCAATGTTAGGTGTGTTGGAGGCATACTTGAACCATATATCTATCAATGTTAGGTGTGTTGGAGGCATACCTGAACCGTATATCATAGCGTATGTTAATTAACTTGGTTAAACGAGAAATATCTTCTTGTTTATTACTTTGTAAAAAACCATTCTTCATGTTTAAAAATGATTTATACCTTAGTGTCTATAGTTGAGAGTCATTTACGATTGGTTTGTCTATTGTTGGACTCATTAGAGGTGTCTAGGGAGGCCACACTCGTAGAGTTGTGTATGGACGGTGCTCCTAATATTTATATGTGAGCATACATAGCCCTTATATGGTTGGCCATAGACACATGCATATGTATTGCCAAGAAGCTAGAATGGTAGATATATACATATGTATTGCTAACAAGCTCAAAGTGATTGCCATAGTAGACGTGTGGATAAGCATGTACATGGCTTGCGGGCTTGGGATTTGTATTCTCATTACTTCACGATACTCTTGACTTTTCTATTAGTGCATAGACACTATATATATCATAGACAATGGCTATGTGGTCATCATCTTTGTAAGATGTGTGAGTAATTCTTGGAAGAACACAAGAGCGCATAATAGTTCTTAGAATAAAAATCTTGAGAAGTGTACCTTTCCTTAGACTATATATAGTATATTACAATTTACTAAAAACTTGAAAGGTTGTTAATGATTTTAAAACTTGGGACACGTTAAGGGAAATCTATCATTCGAGGCCTTGATTGTGAATGTATTTTATTGATATAAATTTCATTGTTCTAATGCTTTAGTGCTTCTAATATAGCACTACTTTTGTATGTCTCCTTGCTGGTAGTACCTAAGGAGAGCATGTGTCATGTGTTCTATTCCTCTAATCGTACTACTTAGGGAAGGTATACGCATAGAGGATCATATATTCTGCATATAAACACTGGTATATGGTTTTTAAAATTATTTTTGTGGATGAAAAGTCTTTTGAAGGGAGGTGTAAATAGGTCAAATTTGACCAGCTAATAGGATGTGAAAACATCTAAGTTTGAAAGGCTCTTTATCAAGCATCTCTACAAACTATATGACCTGCCTGCTTTGCAGATATAGTGTTGGGTAGAGATAGAAAGTTTGATCATCATCTTTGAAGGAAAATCTTCAAAGGTTAAATCTCACTCTAAGTAAGAGTGAGGTCAACCATTTGTAGATTGATGGCTATCAAATTGAAAACCCAACGAGGTTCTAGAGCATATGCTTGTGCATAGTTGAATAATCTAGTGGAGAGGAGTACCTCTCACCTTTGGAATCTATTTTTTGTTGTTCATGACTAGATTTGATCCATGTTCGTTGTTTTTTGGACTCTAGTCTAGATCTCCTATGGCCGTGGAGCTATGCAAGGAGAAGATTCAACAAGTTAGTGGTGTAGCGTGGTAGCATAGGCTACAAATATTTAGTAGCATAGTCTACAAATGATTGGTAGTGTAGTCTACAAACTCGAGTTCCCAGAGAGACCTTAAGTACATATAACTTTTGTGCTAGTGGCATGTAAAAACCAAGACATGTAGTTTACCTTAATTCGTGCTTGCAATGGTATCAGAGCCTCTTCTTTGATCCATTTCTTACATTCTTTTTCAAGTTTTTTTCCATGGCTAAAACTCTATTTTCCAGCTCTCTTTTGAGAGCCAAGAAACCCAAGTTTTGGCTATGTTTTGCACTAGATCTCATCTACAGTGGTACTAGTACATGTCCAAGCCTTTGTGGAGCCCTAGGAGGATCTTTTTGCAATCATTTGGAGGACCTAAATAGTGCCAGAAGCTGGCACTGATTTTCAAAAATCTGCAGCCTGTTTTGACCCTTTTTCATGGTTTCCTTACCTATTGTGCATACCTAATGCTTCCTTTGAGTGCATATAACCTACACATGGATATTTCTTGCAAAATAGAGCTCTCTTGAAGGTGTATGGAGGCGATGGGGATGGAGCAAAAGGGGAAACAAAGAACATCTTCATGGGAAACTTCTTCAACAATTGAGCAAGTCTTCAAGTTCTAATCAACATTGGTGAGTCAATTAAACCTTTCTTGATTGATTTTGGTGGATTCTTGGCATCCAAGTCTAAGAATTAGGGTTTCTCTAAGAAAACCCTAATCTCTGGGATCTTTTCAAGTTGGGGTGAATCATTGGCATCATTGACATTGTGGTGAAGTGGAATATCAGCCGTATGCATGGATCTTGAGGCTACATGAGTAATTTGCCCAAGCCCTAAGCCAAGAATTGGGGTTTTTAAAGCATCAAGGCTTGCATATTGCCATTTTAGGGTTTAATAGCTTTTTCCCATGCTATTGAACACTCTTGATGCATGATTACATGCTAGTGAATGCTTTTGGATGCCACTCTTGTGACAAATGTTATGCCATGGGATGTCATTTGAGTGCATATGGATTCTCTTCATAGTTCACATGTTTCTTTGATGTGATGTGATGTGTTGGAGCTGCATGGAAAGTAAATGAAGCATGAGTACATGCTAAAGTGGTTTGATCAAGCATGAGTTCATGCTAAACCTATTGTAAGTGATTCTATCTTCATCTTTTGGATTGTACACTACTCTCACACACATTGCATTCACTTTGATTCATAGAATCTAGTATGTGTGTGAGGGTACCTCGAGCATTGGAGGAGAGGCCCGGGGGAGCATGGCTTGAACCTTCCATGCCACGATTGCCAGTTAAAGTGGTACGGAGGGGGATTAGGTACATTGGTGTGAAGACTTGGCCCCAACCTTTGCCGCCTTGAGGCCCGAACTCGGTAAAGGGGTGGGAAGGCTTGTGGCCGGGAGATCGGCAAGCAAAAGCGCTTCATCGACACACAGTCTACATCAACACTTCTACATCGACATCATTGTGTATTGCATGTGGGCAATGGGGCCCTTGACATGAGTAATGCATTGGCAAAGTGGTGTATGCAAATGATTGAGCAAAATGGATGTATACATGCTATTGAAAAAGGCATTGTGGATTGAGGCTACTTTATTTGAGATTTGGTCCAAAATACAAAGGAGACTCTCTCGAAAATTTTTTGGGAGTCTTTTGCAGAAAAAGGACATTGCAAAAGGGTGCCATAAGGTTGCTTGCCATTGCCTATTGCTTATTGGTACTTGCCAAGTGGTTGTGCGCAAGGATTACGTACTCTTCAACCCCAAAACAGGGTGTTCTGCTGAATCTAAAAAGTACGATTCAGTCAGAGGGATTAAGGACTAAAGTGAAGAGGTTTACACCCTTGGATAACACATGGAAAGACCTTTCTATCAAGCCGTCAAGTGGTCGAATCGGAGTTCGTTTTGTGGGTCAACCAACCGACCTTGACCGCATGAGAAAGTCAAATTCAGTCACAAATGCTAAGGACTAAATTCAAGTGGTTTACATAGCCTTAGTGTACTTATTCTAAGCTACAATTTGAGCTATTAACCTATCCATTTGGATAACCCTAGCTAGGTCAACCCGGTCTTGTTGACTTTCCAAAGAAGTCAAAACAGAGGCATATTGCCCATTTGACTGAAGCCAAACGGACATTGGAACTTGTAGTATACCTCGAGAGCTTTCCATAGAGCCCTAGATTTCCCGATTCTGATAACTTTTCACCATCCAAACCCTAAAATTTCAATTTCAGCCATGGGGCGGGGCAGGCCAAGGAAGGGTGTTGATGCAACCAATGATTTGGGGCTTGGTGAATATGATACGAGGGACAATGTGATTGAGGATGAAGCCATTATGCAATATCTCCATGATGATGAGCAAAGATTTCATGAGCATGGGGACAATGTTGATGCAAATGTACATGAAAGGGTGCAAATGCATGAAGGGAATGCTAGGCCAGTCGGAACTAATGATATGATGATGTTCGTGCAAACAATGTTGGCAAACATGATGGCAAGCCTAGAAGAGCAACAAAGGTACAACAACCATATGGAATCCATGATGAAGGATCAACAACAAGCCTTCATTGATGCATTTGCCGTACTCCGCAAAGATATCATGGGGGGTGCCTCCAATGCAAGAAGCAATTGTGGGAATGAATATATGGACAATGGTGACAAGGAGAATCGCCCTCCAAATGCATCATTGCACATTGGTGGACCTAAGATGCATAATGGTGACATGGATAGATCTATGCCTTTAACCTCAAGGGATGTTGAAAAAGGCAAGCAAGTGGTATTCAACTTTGATGCGCAAACTATTGATGGGTCTTGGAAGACTTCCAAAGCTCCTGTGAGAGTTTGTGGTAATCAAGGGAATCATGTGTCATAAGACAGGGATGAGTTCAAAGGTGTGAAGAACAAAGTGAATCTCACCAAGTTCAAGGGTGATGGCAATACCAATTTAGAGTATGAAGAATGGGTGAACAAAATGGAGATGTACTTTCAGCTCAACCCAAGGTCGGAACGAGCTAAAGTGTACTTTTCCACTCTTCATCTCGAAGGCTATGCCCATACATGGTGGAGGCACTTGTCTACTATCATGGATATGTGATTACCACTTGGGAGGACTTCAAGGATGAAATGAAGGAAGCATTTGTCTTGGAATTACATCAACAAAAAGTAATATGTGCTATGAATGAGCTTGAGCAGCAACGGGGGAAGAGTGTAAAGGAGTACATGTATCAATTCCTCAAACTATCCTTGCATGTAGATGAGTGAGTAAGAAGATCAAGTACATCAAGGGGCTCAAGCCAAACATTGGAGCTGATGTAAATGCTCAACGGCCATCATCTCTCAAGGAAGCCATGGTGTTAGCCAAAATCTATGAGGAGAAGTATAGTCAACAATGGCAATTACTATTATGCATGCTATCAAAAAGTGGCATCACTACCTCTATGGTAGTCATTTCTATGTGTGAAGTGACCATCGAGTGCTCAAGTATTTCCTCTCAGCCAAACCTCTCACCCAAGCAAAGGAGGTGGCTAGCTACATTGCAAAATTATAAATTTGAGATCACTTACACTAAGGGGAAAGACAATGTAGTTGCCGATGCCTGGGCATGTTTATTATCAGCCATTTCGGAGGTCCACAAAGATTGAGTGATGAATATCTTAGAAGAATATCTTTTGGATGATGAAGGGTCTCAATTAGTGTAGAAATTATAGCAAGGGTCTCATGAGGATTTTCCCAATTTTAAGCTACAAAATGGACTCCTTTACTACAAGGATAAGGTCTATCTTGTTTCTACCTTGGAGTACAAAGTAAAGGTGATGGAGGAGATGCATGCATTCATCACCAATGGCGGGACATTTGTGCCTTTACACAAAACATTTGAAAAGATTAGAAAAAGCTTCTTTTGGATGGGCATGTGGAAAGATGTGCATGATTATGTGACAAGATGTATGCCATGTCAACTCAACAAGGATCCAACACATAAGCCGGGTGGATTGCTACAGCCCTTACCCATTCCC